>NW_024544867.1:0-314016 GCF_018167655.1 Microtus oregoni
CACGCCAGAGGGAGGGCACCAGATCTCATTATAGATGGTTGTGAGCCACCATGTGGTTGCTGGGAATTGAATTCAGGACCTTTGGAAGAGCAGCCAGTGCTCTTAACCACTGAGCCATCTCTCCAGCCCCCTCTTCCCACTTTGGATTGGAAATGTATATTATGTACATTGTTTCTTGAAATTTGTGATTTAATAGGTTTTTTAAATTTTATTTTATTGTATTTGATAGCTAAGAATTTGCCTTGAGTCTCAGAAGAAACTTTGAACTTGGATTTTTTGAACAATATTAAGATTGTTAAGACTATATAGGAACTTTTAGAGAAGAACTGAATGCACTTTCATTATAAAAGGAACATGTTACTTTGTGGGGTTTAGGAGTGGAATTTATATCTCAAGAGATGTGTTTGTGTTTCACATCGAACAGGGCTGCGCTTGTGATACTTCTGATTTTTACCTTTTTTAGACTGAGAAGTGCCTAGGAGATTAATAAAGTACATTTCTTGTGGTATCTGCGAGGGAACTGCCAGGAGGGATTAAACTAATGGGAAAGACCTGTCCTGAAATTGTGTTGCTTTATTCTCTAGGCTTGGCACATGAATGGACAAGCATTCTAGAACAGTCTCTCCCTCTTCCTTCCCCCTTTCCCTCTCTCCCACCCCACCTCTCTCATTTTATAGCCTTCTCTGCCATCATGAGCCTCCCTGTCTCTAGTTAATTCTCCCTGGAAACATGCTCCCAGACTCACACAGATGTAAGCTTTCCTCATTTTCTAGGTGCTTCTCAATTCAATCAAGCTGACAATTGAGATTAAGCATGACATCTGGAGAGAGTGTTTTAGAATAATGAATTCACTTGTATTTAGAAAAGTGTTTTTGCCAAAAAAAAAAAAAACAAAAAAACAAAAAACGGGCAGTGGTGGCACACACCTTTAATTCCAGCATTTGGGAGGCAGAGGCAGGTGTGCGTCTGTGAGTTCAAGGCCATCCTAGGCTACAGAGCTATTTTCAGGACAGCCAAAGCTGTTACATAGAGAAACCCTGCCTTGAAACACCAAAAATAAAAGAAAAACCCTAGATTAAATACACACTGAAGGAAAAAATGTTTCATGCTGCCATAAAAATGTTATAGACAGGAAGCCAGGTGGTGTGGTGCACACCCTTAATCCTAATACTCGGGAGGCAGAGGCAGTGGATCTCTGTGAATTTGATGCTGACCTGGTCTACTCTGAGAGTTCCAGGACAGATTCCAAAGCTACAGAGAAACCCAGTCTCTAAAACAAGCAAGAAAGCAAACAAACAAACAAACAAACAAACAAACAAACAAAAGTGTTACAGACGAGAGTGAGCTGGTTTACCGAGAGAGCTCCACTACTGAAGCAGCTTCTGGTGATGTGCTGGAAACAGGCTCCCAACACAACTACCAGTGTCTGTGAGCTCACAGGAGGAAGTGATAGCATAACAATCTGACCTACAGTGGGATTTAGGAGCTAGAATAGGTGAAATCTGAGAGGAACCTGGGATGGTAGTCACCCCGGAAGACCACTCAATCCTGGCAGGAAGAGGGAAATAGGTCATTGACATTGAGAAATCGCTACTGATCAAAAACTTTGAGGTGAGAGGATAAGCAATAGAAAACGAGGATTGGAACTTTTTGAACTTTTATTGAATGTGTGAGCAAACCAAGCAAAAATCGTTCGGTGTCAAAACTCTCTACTGGATCTCCAATGATTAAACAGTCAAGTTTTTCTCTAACCACCATGAACCGACTTGGAAGGATTTGGTGCTGAATAATATTTAGAGATACAAGAGACTTGAAAAAGAAGGGAATTTTCTGGAAGGGAACCATAGGAATGAATAATAGCTGTATTTGGATTTTTCTCAGTCACCTATATGCTACCCCCAACTGCAGTCTATTTATGGATGAATTCGGGAAGAGTCCATTCAGTGTCTGGACCACGATGTTGTGGAATATACTTTTGGTACACTGTCATGATGTGGTGCTCTCATTGGTTTAATAAAGAGCTAAATTAAAGACCAATAGCTAGGGATGAAAAAGTTAGATGGTACTTGTGAACAGGGAGAGAGCTTGCTGGGATAAGGATAGGTACTCTTGAGACATGGAGAATCTTGAGACATGGGGAGAAGCAAGATGAACATGCCATGCTGAGAAAATGTACCAAGCCATGTGGTAGAACATAGATAAAAAATATGGGTTAATTTAAGTTGTAAGAGTTAGTTATTAATAAGCCTAAGCTATTATCTGAGCATTTATAAATAACTACACAGAGACTTAATAATAATAATAAGTCTCTGTGTGGTTATTTGGGATCCAACTGATGGGACAGAGCTGACTTGTGGGAGAGAATATTCCGCCATAAATGTTTGTGACAAAGCCTGAGAAACAGTCATCTTCCAGCAACAAGCTCTCAGAGATTAAAAGGAGGTGCTGGTATGGTGGATGGT
Organism: Microtus oregoni; assembly: GCF_018167655.1. Taxonomy (NCBI): domain Eukaryota; kingdom Metazoa; phylum Chordata; class Mammalia; order Rodentia; family Cricetidae; genus Microtus; species Microtus oregoni. The sequence goes on from NW_024544867.1 coordinate 2,463, forward strand.
CCAGAGATCTCGGGTAGAACTAAACACGACTGGGGAAAAAATGTCAATGTAATGATGCCTAACGATATTCTGCTATACTCACAGATTGGTGCATAGCCCAGTTGTCATCAGAGAGGCTTCATCCAGCAACTGATGCAAACAGATGCAGACCCACAGCCAAACATTAGCCTGAGCATGGGGAATCCTGCAGAAGAGGGGGAGAAAGGATTGTAGGAGCCAGAGGGGTCAAGAACATCACAAGAAAACCTACAGAATCAGCTAACCTGGGGTTAAAGGGGCTCGTAGAGACTGAACCAACAACCAGGGAGCCTGCATGGGACTGACCTAGGTACTCTTCATATATATTATAGGTCTGTAGCTTGGTCCTCTTGTGGGACTCCTAACAGTGGGAACAGGGGCTGTCCCTGACTCTTTAACTAGCTTTTGGGACTCCATTCCTCATACTGGGTCACTTTACCCACCCTTAATACATGGGGAGGTGCTTAGTCTTACTGCAACTTGATATGCCATGTTTTGTTGATATACATGGGAAACCTGCCCTTTCCTGAACAGAAACAGAGGAGGAGTGGATTGTCGGGTGAGAACAGAGTGTGTGTGGGGGACTAGGAGGAAAGGAGGGAGGGAAAACTTCAGCCAGGATGTAAAATTAAGAAGTAAAGAAATAAAAAAGTGAGTTCCAGACCAGCCTGGTCTACAGAGCTAGTTCCAGGACAGGCTCCAAAGCCACAGAGAAACCCTGACTCGAAAAACAAAAAACAACAACAACAACAAAAAAAAAACAAAAAAAAGAAAAAGAAATAAAAAAGAAGAAACTTAAGTGGATACAGGGGTAGTGGGGAAGTGGGGGAGGGAATGGAAGGAGAAGAGGGAGGGGAAACTGCGGCTGGGATGTAAAATATAAATAAAGTTAATTTAAAACAAAAGGCTGGGACAGCAAGGTCTCCTTGTTTATATCTTAGACCATGAAAGACACTTGATCTCACTATGCATCACTTACCTGTTACTCACTGGTGAGCTTTTGGTGTCCACATACAGGTGGCTATGTTGTATCAGCTGGATTTTGGTGGTTTTCCAGGGCAATCCACTCAGAGCATTAGGATGCTGGACATATTCTCCCATCTCACCAATGAGGATATCCAATAGTACAAGGAGGATTACAACCACAGGGTCGAGTGGAATAATAAACAACCTACTGTCTCTCGAGAGTATCTGCAGCAAAGAAGTAATGAGCAAGCTGTTTGGCAAGATCCACTGGATCAGTGTGCCATTCCTCAAGGAGGTGTGCCAATGATGAACAATAACAAGCATTACTTGGAACTCTAAGGCAACCATATTGTCAATGGTGATAAGCAGAAGTCCTGTCTAATAGAAGAGATGGGGGTGTGGGTGTCTCAGTCCCTTCAGGCTTGAGAACCCAATATTCTGCACTATCAATGACTGCGGACCCCAGTAAGATTTTAGACTGCAAATGGAACAAGTTCTCCTGCTCCTGCCCTATCCGTATGCCCTCTCCCTTAAGGAAGTTCTTGACAGTTATGGGATTCTATAAGACAAGGAGTTGACCCAGAGGGACAGAGGTCTATTGAGAACGCAGAAGCCAATCAAGATTTCAGAAGACACAAGTTGTCTGAATGGCTGGCAGCTGATGGAGAGAAGCTTGTGGCGATTCATCCTGAAGGTGGCTGCTATTGGAAATGAAAGGCCCTTTCACCACTACTCAGATGCTGATAGAAGATTTTGGAATTTCCTTTTTTTAATATATAGGCTATCATTTCCTAGGTTCTGTAAATAAATAAAGGCACTTCTGTGGAAGGCAGAAAAAAAATCTAGAAATTTTATAGACAAATATTCAATATTATGACAAATATTCACTAAGTCATTAATAATTTACTGTATTATAGTTTTCTTTAGAACTATATATATTAGATGTAATATGTAGAAAAATGTTAAGTGAGCATAAAATAAGAACAATTATGTCCTCTCTGGGTGGTGAGTCCAATTTATTTATTTTATTTTACTTTATTTGCAAATTTAGTTATTCTCCCTCTCATTCTTTCTTTCTTTCTCTCTCTCCCTCCTTCCCTCTCCCCTCTCTCCTTCTTTCTTTCTGTCTTCCTGTGCTGGGGCTCAAACTCAAGGCTTCACACATTCAAGGCAAGCATTTTTCCAGCCGTCTATATACCCAGTCCTTCCCTTCCCTCCTTTTACATTTCTTTTTCATTTTCGCTTATTTTTTTAATTTTTATGTGCATTGGTGTTTTGCCAGCATGTATGTTTGCATTAGGGTGTCAGGTCCCCTGGAACTGGAATTATAGACAGTTGTGAGCTACCACGTGGGTGCTGGAAATTGAACCCCATGTCTCTGGAAGAACAGGCAGTGCTCTTAACCATGAATCCATCTCCCCAGCTCCACGAGTCCAATTTTTACTGTTTTCTTCATGCTTTCATATATACTGTTAATATTTCTTTTTTTTCTTTTTGGTTTTTCGAGACAGGGTTTCTCTGTAGCTTTGGAGCCTGTCCTGGGACTCCCTTTGTAGACCAGGCTGGTCTCGAACTCACAGAGATCCGCCTGCCTCTGCCTCCCAAGTGCTGGGATTAAAGGCATGCGCCACCACCGCCCGGCTTATACTGTTAATATTTCTACAATAAGAAAAGTCAAAATGTATGTGGGGGATGGTACTTGTTGAAATTAATATTGGAGGGAATGGAGGTAGCAAAAGAACTAGCTGCAGACTTACATGTAAACTAAGGCTATTGTACATAGGGGATTTTAGAATTAGAGGTGTGGAATTGGATTTGGGGGTTAGGAAACTAACAGTAGAAAGGCAGGGGTTATAATAAGAAAGGGCACTGTGGGTTATTAGAGTTGAAGCAGATGCTGTAAGAGACCAGATTCTACAATGAAGGTGCTTATTAAATGGGTGGGCGAGGGCATAGAAATATTCTAAACAAACTGGAATTTTCTTAAATTTCAGGTGAGGCTGCATGTTGAAACTGTTCTGGAGAGGTTTTCTGTTTTGGGGAGGAGTAAGTTTCTGAGTCTAGCTACTTCTTTTCAACAAACATCACCATTAGAAAAGTCTTAGAAATACACATTTAGTTATAGTGAAGTTTCAATTAGTAGTGCTATTCCCCCTTTCTCTTTTCTGTAAGTATTTTTAGGTTTTTTTTATATGCAAAGGCAGTGGGGGCTCAGTTTTTGGCAGTGGCTTTCTTCAATGCAAGAAAGATTGTGCTCAGCAGCTCTTTCTTTTGGCATAAATGTATCCCCACACTTTCCTTGGTGAATTTATGGCCCCTTTTGTCCTTGGAGATTTCAAGTCTGTTCATTGTATGCTGTTTTATCCGGCAAAGCTATACACTTCTCTGATCAGTTACTGCTCATAATTGATGTGATTTTCTTGATTATCTTGCAGCCCTTTTTGAAGCCAAGGTGATGGATGAATGGTATAGAACCATGGCTAGTCCTTTCCAATGTCTGTTTTTTGCTTTAATAATAATTAAGACTTAACATAGGGTATTAGTTAAATAATTCGCCTTATAATGGAATAACACTCACTTACTAAATACATCTTTGTTTTTTTTTTTTTTTTTTGGTTTTTCGAGACAGGGTTTCTCTGTGGTTTTGGAGCCTGTCCTGGAACTAGATCTGTAGACCAGGCTGGTCTCGAACTCACAGAGATCCGCCTGCCTCTGCCTCCCGAGTGCTGGGATTAAAGGCGTGCGCCACCATCACCCGGCCTAAATACATCTTTGTTAAGAACATACAACAAGACAACCTAAGAGGGCTGTCTGTGCATCTTAGGTTGTACAGAAAACTTACTGTGCAACTATACACATGGATGGAGGTAATGGTTTCCTTCAGCAGATTCCCAATTCAAGCCACGGCCCACTGTTCTGCAATGTCGGAATTAATGTCTCAAGGGTTTTTCCACTAGTGCCTTTTCTTTTTCTTTTTTTTCAAGGCAGGGTTTCTCTGTGTAGCCCTGGCCATCCTAGAACTCACATTGTAGAACCGGCTGGCTTCGAACTCAGGGTTCACCTGTGTCTGCCTCCTGAGTGCTGGGATTAAAGATGCGGGCTATCACCACCTGGCTCACTTTTGTTCTAAACATCAAATTGATACATTTGTTAAAATTCGAACCTTATTGAAACATTCTGAGTTGCAAATCAATGCTCCCCCCAAATCCCTTCGCTTTCCAATTTCATGCTATATTCCAGAGATTAGAGGTTAATAGGATCATCTCCTTCCAGGTCATTTTTACAAATGTAGATCCTCTACAGAGTACTCCAGCCACAGTGCCACCTCACATAGTATAAAGGAGAAATGTTTGAGGGATCGCTGTGCCTAAAGTGTTTTGTGGATTTGCACTGTAGTTCTCTTCTTCCCTTTCTCTGGTCCCCCACAATGTGTCCCATCTTGCCCTCTTACCCATCCTTCCCCATTCCTTAATTTTTAAAATGTAAATCGAGTTTTATCCCCTTCATGGATTTCCATTGTACAAGAATCAAATCCCAGTTCATTAGTGATCCTATCTATAGTTGCCTTTATTGGGCCATGAGTAGCTCCCCGCAAGGTGACCAGAATACATCAGGAGAGCCCTCTCAAGGGACAGAGGCGGAGCTAATCGCGTGGTAGGTGGAGCCTTAAATCCAGTGTGAGCTGAGCCGCAGGGGGAGGCTTTTTAAACCGAGGGCGAGGGAGGGGGTTGGGGGGGGAACAGTATTGCTGCTGGCCGCAGACCCTGCACGCAGTTGCAGGCCCCGCCGCTGAGCCACTGCGGCTGAGGTGAGCGTCGTACCCCCCTCCCCGCTTCCCGGGCCTGGGGGACGGGCCATCTTAGACTCCTCGAGGTAGGGGGCAGTTCCCACGGGACCCGGCTCCGAGTCTCGGAGGGGGCAGCCTTAGGGAGCCTTCGGGAAAGACTGCTAAAGGGGCCACAGCAACCTTCCCCGAACCCCTCCTCCTTTCCCCTCCCCCCCAGTCCTCAGCGGCCTCCACCAGAGAGCTATCTGCATCTTTGGGGACAGCAGGACAGCGGGGAAGCAGCGAACAGTGCGCAAGAGAGCGGCCAGCAGTGGGGATGCAAGGTACCGGCTTTAGCCTTGATCAAGTGCCCTTAGAGGGGGAGTAAAGGCCAGGTCTTCAGTTTTTCTTTTAAGGATTGGAGGAAGGCGGCCTCAGAGGAAAAGGAAGGTGAGGGGCGAGCAGGCAGGCTTCATGGTTAGTACTAGGAGCGCGCGCGTGTCCTGATGTGTATGTATATGTATGGTGCTGGACACACATTCATTTTGTCTCATTGCTTTGATTTTTTTTAAAACAATGTGTCTTACAGCTCTCTTATCAGGGGATCCGAATTTGTCCCATTTTTATACCTACCGTTGCGTTGCATGCCTGGACTATAGTTATTTAACCATATCCTGATTGTTGTACACCAGCTTGTTTTCTTTGGGGGGGGGGAGAGGGGACTATTGCAAGTAATGCAGTAATGAATGGGTTTGTGTATGTTTCTTGCTTGTATGAGGGTATTTCTGTATGAGAAATTCTTTGAGGAGTAATTACTGAATCAAAAAGTACGCATTTTGAATTTTGATAGATTTGTCTAAATTCCCTTACCCAAAGGCCATAATAATTTACACTACCCAATGTAGTGCGAGATTGCTTATTTTTCCATAGTTTTGCCAACATAAATTGTTACTGATCTTTATATTTTTCCAGTTAGAGTAAAAAATCACATGTCGTTGCTTTCATTTGCATTTTACTGATTATTACTATATTTGAGGATGTTTTCATTTTTCTAATTGCAAAAGTGAATAGTCAAATATGACGTCTTCCAGTATATAAGCAATGAACATTTTGAAATACTAAAAAGTCCCACTCTAAATACCAAGAAAAATAAAAAATATCTGGAAGTAAACTGTAAAACTTTGAGGACTACAATAGAAGAAGAGCGTTTGCATAAATGGAGATTATTATGCTTCTGAATAGGAAGGCTCAATTTTGTAGTGATGTCCATTTTTCTATATTGATTTATGCAATTGATGCAATTCCAATAAATAGACTAAGTTTTTGGAACTTAACAATCCTAAAGTTCGTGATGGGAGGATGGCTAAGAATAATCGAGAAAATGTTTTTAAAAATAACTAAAGATGGGGGATACTAGCATGTTTAAATTAGAATAGACAGAACAATGCATTAGAATGGAAAAGCCCACAAACGGGCCAGACTGGATCCCAAGATTTATTGGAGAAACACTGTTGGTTAGACATGGAAAAACTGCCATATTAAAATCTTCACACACCTACTTCCCCACCCCAAGCTTGAATTTGCTTTTGAGGGCAGACTCCTTTGTTTGAAGAAAATCACTTTATTGGGTCTTTCTGGTTATGCTAAGGTAAAGCTCCGGTAGTTAAATCTGGTGACTTTGGAGGGAGAACTAATAATACGAACCTTTACTTAGATTAAGATGGATTCAGGTTAGCCTGCAGTGCGGCGATGGAAGAAATATGGATATTAGAGGTCTTTTAAATTTTTCCCCCCGATGAGCAAAAACTGTTGTGTCATTGTTTCCATTTGCATTTGTGTTTTTATTGTGATACGGAACATCTTTTCTGTGTTAGTAAGGATAGCACGTCATTCCTCGAGGCAGGTAACAATGGGGACCCATTTCTTCGCTTCCAGAATGGAGTTTGGCTAATTGGTACAGCCCTGCGGGAAGCGTGAGAATAAACAGGTTGACTTTTTAAATTTTCCTCAAGCACTAGGCAGGCTCTAGACACCTAAATCGGGGGCGGGGGCAGTTTTCAAGACATGGCCGAGATTTGGCGCTGAGCTGAATCATCGCGAGGTTTGGTAGCGAGCTCCGCAGTGGGTCGGAAACCTCGTGGTAAGCGAGATCCCTAAAGGACGAGAGCTTCCTCCCTTTCCCCGAAAAACTCCCAGTCATTTTCACGAAGCTCCGCCTTTCTCCTTTTTAGGATCCTGCAGCCGTTCTCGCGATATCTCGTTTCCTAAAGGCGAGGTGCGGGTGGCATTCTGCAGTGAATTACGAAGTTCTCGCCGATTCTGAACGTAATATCGCGATAGTTCGCACAGCGCATGCGGGAGCCGGCGGCGGCATATTGGCTCCGCCCCTTAGTGCTCCGTGAGGTTGTGCGTCATTTGCTTTTCGCTTCGCGTGGGGTGAGAGCGGAGCTGTAGCGATTTCGGCTTGGGTGTAAGGAGAGGCTTGGGACGGGCTGGGCTCAGTTTTCCCCTGTCCGGTGGAGGTTCTCCTGGGATCACGCGGAGGCGGCCGAGGGTGGCTGCTGAGTGCAGGAGCTGCGGAGGCGCGAGCAGCGTCTTCTGATGGTGCTGTTCTTAGCCGGTGAGTTCTCGCGGGAGCAGGGTTACGTCCTCGTGGGATTCGCCGGCGGTGGCGGAGATACCTTGGGGATGGGGGGGCAGTGACTAGGGTCGGTCCGCCTGTTAAGATGGCGGCGGAGGCTGATGTCTGTCTTGCTAGTACATGGTACTAAGGGTTTAGCTATCCGCGTTTGTGACGCTTCGCAGGTGCCAGCCATTAAGGAAATGACGAATGGCGAAACGTCGCGGTGCCGGTAAATCTTGCCTGAGATGAAGACCACCCTGTTTCTTACCGGCTAAGGCGACACCATTTCCACTGGCCTTAGCCGCGTGTGGGCCTGCCTTTGCCCCACCAATCGCTCTCCGCCTCCGTTTTCGTCGTCGCAGTGGGCGGGTTGGAAAGTGTGGGAGGGAGTCGGTAGTTCATTGGGTTGTGGGCTGGGGATTAGATGAAAAAGGTGAGGGAGGGGACACACCGAGGACTGCTCTCTGCATCATTTTTGCGTGCTTGCTTTTTCGCAGCCCTTGCGACGACCCTTATGAAACCCCTAGTTTTTCCTGAGCTGAGGTGGGCTCCGCTTCCCCAGCTCCCACGGCTTTTGAATTAAGGTTGAAGGGTCAGTCTGTAGACTGATTAGTGTATTCCTTCCCCTCCCCAAATTCTATCTCCCTGTTAAATCTCTCAGCTTCGTAGATATTGGGATGCATTATTAAGGGGTGTGTGTGTAAAATTTTTCTCTGTCACTCTTCCCCAGTCCTAATTTAGAGCCTCGCCTGAATCATCTAGTCTACCCCATCTCCTTCCATGGTGCTTGCGCAGACATTAATAGAGCCTGTCTGGTTCCCTGCATTTACTCCGTCTTTGTGTTTGGAGCCATAGAAACCTTCCATTTTCTTAGGTCCTTTGGCTTGTTTATCCTTGACGCGGGGACAGGGTACTGATTTCTTCCACTGTGAATGTTTTGAGACCATTCCTGGGCAGAACAATAAGCGGGTCAGTGGTTGGATAATTGCAGTCTTAGTGGCCTTCTCAATCGCTCCCCCACTCCATCAAACTTTGCCATTCCTCCCAACCCCTTCTTCTTTACAAACCCTGGGACCCGCCCCCTTTCCCTCTTCTGTAGTCTGTTGGATTGTGGCTGTTTTTTTCTGTATTACTACTAGCCACCATTTAAGTACTTCTCATTGCTTCCGCCTTAAACTTCTCACAACCACTCTTCCTCCCACCCCCAGGTACAGAATCCCCTAGTGAGGTATCATACCTCCAATGCGGTTTCTTTCCATCACGTGTTTTACAACTTAAACAGTCATGCTTCTTTTAAATTTACTTCCTTTCCCTTCACATCACCTCTATTATAAACAATTAATTGCCTATCATGTGTTTCCTTTGTAGATAACGTGATTTGAATTACTTCTTTTAGCACCAGTGTTGCATAGATTGAGGAGATGGCAACATTCCCCATTCATGGGAAGCAGTCTGGTGTAGAAAATAGCATTTGCTTCCAGTTCACATTGAACTCATGACCTTGATCTTTTCAGATTTCTGTTCATCTATATAATGACAATAGTAATGCTTACCTTAAAGGGTTGAAGTGTCTGGTTCATAGGAAAACAAATTGCGGTGCCTTTTTAATGTGAGAATATATTGGTAGTTGTTTTTATGTTATATACTGCCTTTATAGCCTGGGAAAGAGTAAGATTTTTTCATTTGTTATTTGTTCAGTTGTTAATTTTTGTTTAGAAATAATACCTATCAACTTGTATCTGCTTTGTATTTTTTTTTCTCCCCATGAACCACTTTGTATGACCAATGGCTCATGATATTTGAATGTGCTCCCACTTTTTGAAGTTTCTACTAGTGCAAAATCATTCTCTTGAAATGACCACCAGCTATGTTTCTGTCACGGACCACACCCAGGTGTTCTACCTTTTGGAAGGGAGTGCCTCATCCCTTGCCTGCTCGTTTCTGCCACTCCTTCAAAGACAATCTGTCCTGTCCTTCACCCCACAAAAGTAATGAAGTTTCATGCCATGCTATTTTGCAGTGTTAAAGAGAACTTCTCTTAGGGAGGTTTTTTTTTTTTTTTTTTTCTTCCTCTACCTCATTAAGCTCCTGAGGTCAGTATGGAGGCGTCTTTTTAAGCATGATAATTAATACCTATATGCAAGACACTAGGAAGGTTGATCTAACTAAATACCAGTATTTTCCCCCAAAAGGCAATCACAGCTGGCTCTTTGATAACTACTTTCTGTTGTGCTTTTGCCATTTTATATTTTCTAACACATTTGACTTGCAATTAGTTTTCCTTACTGTTAATGTTTTTATTAGACTAATAGTAGAATGGTTTTTTTAAACTAACTGTGTTGGTTGGGTGATGGGGTTGAAGTAGGAATATGGTGGCAAGTACACTACCACTGAAATTTTACAGTGGGTAACCCATCTGATAATTAACTATATGTGGATTTCAGTTTTGAGCTTCAGGGTTTGTTTGAGTTGGAGGTACTCTAAATGAATTTCCTCTTTCATTGGAAGACAGGTCACTTTGAGATTCTTGTCCTGGTGCCTTTTACAATGGGTTAAGCAATAATTACCAATTAACTCTGTTTGACTCTCGTCCTTCAGCGTTATAATAAATAAATCTGGGGATGATGATCTAGGCATGACCTAAAAGGTTTAATTTATTCTAGGTAGATCTCTGAGAAGAGAGGAAGGAGTGGCACTACCAAATAAAAACTTTGTCTAAGATTGAGTGACAAAGTTCAACCTTGAATTCCCAGGATGTTTATCGTTTGTCTCCCACTATGGCCAAAAAGCACTTATGAAGGTGAAAAATAATTTTAATGTGTACAGCATTTTTCCTTAGTATTCATTTGTTAAACATGCTATCATTTTGTTTGGGTTGAGAACAGTTTTCAGGGTTATTGTCTAAGTGTCATTAGAAACACTGTATAGCTATTGATTTCTGAGTTCTTTAGTTACTGTTCAAAGCAGGTCCTAAAAATGCAAATTGGTGTTCAAGGGCTGTTGCTTCAGAAATACCTGATTGTGTTTAAATTTTGATATAATAATTAACCTCCCAATTCTAATATACTTTTTTCCTCTGACCTTTTTATTTTGTAGGTCCTCCAGTAGCCTGACTTGAGTGGTTTTAGTGCTTCAGAGGAACAAACCAGTAGACCATAATTTGGTCAGGAAGTTTCAGGAAGCTATTGGAGCAGTGTTGGGATTTCCCACCAGGATGACTATGATTGGCTGTGATTTTAGGTTAGTTTTTTTAGATCTTTGTGGGTGGCATTTGTATTTTACATCTTGAAATGGAGATGGGGTTGGGATTTCCATTTTGTGGTTGTGTTGCTTTGGTTCCATTGTGGATCAGATGTCATTTTTTTTTAATTTTAGTGGATGGAGATCATAACTAAATTAAAGGGAACTGTTTAAATGCATATAGTCAGTACATAATTTTTAAATTAATTGATAAAAATTTGAATCATAGCAAACCAAGTAGTATGACAGTCCCTTCCCCAGGTACTTTTAACATTTGTCAACTTTCAGCCTTTCTAGTTTTACCCTTTGGCATCCCCCTTCCCATGGAATTACTTTGAAATAAACCCCTCTTGTCATGTTTTTTTATCTATGTAAATATTTTATAGATAGCTGAGAAAATTCTTGACAGTATAACCACAAAATCATTTTCACAATCGAAGAAATTGAGTTTTAAAAGTAGAAAATAGGCTATTTTTAAAATTTCCCTGATACTTTGTTTTCTTTATAGTTTGTTTGACGCTGAACCCAGAGAAAATTGTATTTACTAAACAGTTTGTGTAGACTTAAAATATATTTTAAACTTCAGGCAATGCCTCTCATTTTTTTCTTTTTCCAATTTATTCTTTAAATTGTGTTATCATATTATCCTCACATTTGAGAATTAAAGCCCATAGCAATGTGTATTACATTCTTATTAAAGACCCTAGAGAACCTATTATAATCAAACAGCGGTAGTAATCGCTTATATTCTAGCTGTCGTTGAGACTGCTGGCTTGGTCAGTGTACTAAAATAGCTATTCATGGGTTCCTTTTTCTGTGGCAGTTTGATTTTAGTTTCACGTCCTGGTCCCGCTTACTGTTATCCCTATGAAATATAGGCCTTCTGGAAGAAAAAGCTGATGTTTTCTAGATAGTGACCTGATAATGTGTTTGGGGTTTTTTCATGTGTATTTGCAATGTTTTTTAGGTAGTTTGGTTGTTTTTATGCTCTATTATAATCTTTTTATTTTAGTGTTACCTTAGCTTCTCTGACCCAGAATTTAGCTATTAAGAACTGGTTGGCTGTTAAACACAGTTCTTGAAATTGCAATATTAAAAGTTTTTGGGAACTTTGTTACTTACAGATTTTACACTCAATTATAGTATAATTGTCCTAGGGTTGTACTTATTTCACTTGGAAATAGTTCCCCCAACATCAGTTGCTGTAAATTGTTTGCTTCCTCCCCCTGCCCCCTTCATTTTTTTTTTTTAAAACTTGTACAGTGTTATCCATTCTGGGGTCTGTACTATGCTCTTTCTATGATCAAAACCAGAAAATGAGATTTGAAACTAAAGCCTCCAACCAGCCTTTAACTAGACACAAATGTGGGCAGAGCACAAGGGTGCTTGTGCCAGTCATTAAAATGGTAAGAATTGCAAGTTAAAGAGGCAGAAAATGGAAAAGTCTTATGAATGAAAAATTTAAAAGTATTTGAATGTGATTATGAATCACCAGCCAGAGGTCAGGTGTTTCCACTCTTTGTTCATTATTGGAGGAATAAGTCCTTATTTGAAAATTGATTAAATATTAAATAAGGGATTTCTTGGGAATTCCAACAAGTTCATGCTTTCAACAGAAAACATTTTGAGTATGTTGGATATAATGATTAAATATTTACATTTCAGTTTCTGTAATTTAAACAAAACCTCTTAGGCCCAAATCCCTAGTTGTGAAACTAGGATAACTGGTACAGAATTGTGCACAGTGGGCATTCCGATATTTGAATCACTCCCTTCTTAAAACTGGAAGTTCACAATGGAAACAGTGTTGGGTTTTTAATTCTCCTTTGTTGTGTGTTTTTAACCACCAGTTCAAAGTATCATTGAAATGCCAAACTTGGTTGTTTGAAAATATTTGCCCTTCACATTCCACATTGCTTCCCATGGAATAAGGTTAAGTTGTTAATTCGGTTGTGTATCTGTGACCATGTTAGGTTGCTCTGCAGTGATCTCATGAGTAGGTAGACACGAGGCAGACAGTTCACAAGTGTTTGTGCTCTTAGGATTTCTTATATTGTTTTTTTGACCTCTTTCTTCAATGACGGGTTACCAAATGTTTATATATGATAATGTCTGGGATAATTCAGCTCTTAAGATTCTCTGGAAGTCTCTTAGTTGATGTGTCATAGAGGTTGAGTTGGTAAAACTTGATGTGCTTGTTGACCATCTTGGTTTTCTGGTTATAGAAATGCTTTGAATGAAGGAGTGGCTCTCTTGAGTAAAATAAGTTTGCTTGAGGTGTTAACTTGATAATTTTCAACTTTGAGTTTCCTTAAAAAGTTTTTCATTAGTTGTCTTTTAAAATCATAATGGTGACATAGAAATGATTTCATGAAATTTGTTTGGCTTTTATGAAGTACCACCAAGGGGCTGGAGAAATGGTTGAGTAGTTAAAAAAAAAAAAACTGCTCTTCCAGAGAACCCAGGTTCAATTCCCAGCATCCACATAGTAGCTCTGTAACTTTTATACCTGGGGACCTGACACCCATGGCAAAGCACCAATGAACAAAATAAAAATGAAGTACCACCAAATGGAAATTGTACAGTAGATCTGATTCAGTTGATTGAACTCAATATATATGTTAAAAAATTTTTTCAACTTAGAGACTTTGTTCATATCTTAAGTGTTGAAAGAAAGCAGTTGTTGAAAGCAAGTAGTTTTTTTTCTTTTAAATAGTGGTAAATAAAGAGGGCTAAAGGTAAAAAGTAGAGGGAGGACTAAATACTTATGTTTTAAAATTAAAAAATTGGGGAGCTGGAGAGATGCTTACCAGTTAAGAACACTTGTTGCTCTTGCCAGGTTTGATTCCCAGCTCCCACATGATAGCACACAGCCATATGAAATTTCAGTTCCAGGGGCTCTGATAATCTCTTCTGATCTTTTAGTGCATCATGCACACACATAGTGTGTGAGGCCAAATACTCATACACATAAAATAAATTTTTTTTTGGTTTTTTTTCAAGACAGGGCTTCTCTGTAGCTTTTGGAGCCTGTCCTGGAACTAGCTCTTGTAGACCAGGCTGGTCTCGAACTCACAGAGATCCGTCTGCCTCCAGAGTACTGGGATTAAAGGCGTGCACCACCACCGCCCGGCAAAATAAATCTTAAAAAAGTTAAAAAGTTGCTAATCACAGATGAACTGCTATGGATTTAGCACAACTCAGGTTTTAAATCTTTATAATTAGGAATATTGGGTGGGTGCTTACATTTGGAACAACTTTTAAAGGTAACTTTTATGGTTATTTTACTAAATTTATTTGCCTATTTTTTATTGGCATATTCTGGTCTTTGCTGGTGTTTTTCCAACTAATGTAATTAATTTCCAATTCAAATTAGCTTTGAATGCTTATGCTCAGGTGATTCTCTTGCTTTAGCCACGAGTAGCTGAACTAAGATATGTGCCACTGCTGGAAACTCTCCTTCCATTGCCAATTGAGTTTTTTTTTTTTTTTTTTTTTTTTGGTTTTTCGAGACAGGGTTTCTCTGTGGCTTTGGAGCCTGTCCTGGAACTAGCTCTGTAGACCAGGCTGGTCTCGAACTCACAGAGATCCGCCTGCCTCTGCCTCCCGAGTGCTGGGATTAAAGGCGTGCGCCTCCATCGCCCGGCTAACCAATTGAGTTCTTACTGGTGGAAAGACTTCTGTATAACCATTAAGAAGATTCCCTCAGTCCAAGTTCTGACCCTGTTTCTTACCTACTGTATCATACTGTATAAATTAACCTCTTTGTGCTGAAGTGTAGTTGTTCTTCTATAAAGTGTTACCTATTATCATTTAGGATTTTGGGTAAGTTGAATTGGGTTAATGCATGCATCATACTTAAAACAGTGATTCTGAAGCCAGTGGTCGAGCACGCCTTTAATCTCAGTACTCGGGAGGTACAGGCAGGTGGATCTCTGAGTTTGAGGACAGCCTGGTTTTATCCTTTTTTTTAGATTTATTTATTTTTTTATTATGTATACAACATTCTGCCTCAATGTATGCCCGCATGCCAGAGGAGGGCGCCAGATCTCAGTACAGATGGTTGTGAGCCACCATATGGTTAGTTTCTTTGCCCTTTAAGTGAGAGCAATAATATCCATGCAACAAATGTTTTTTGAGGACATACTCATTGCTGCCACATAGTGGAGATACAAAGATAAGCAACAGGGTGTTGGCAAGATGGTTCAACAGGTTAAAGGCCATTGCCACCATGCCTGAGTTCTATCCTAGGGACCCATGTGGTGGAAGGAGAGAACAAGTTCTTGGAATTTGTCCTCTGACTTTGACATCATGGCATACTCATACCTATACACCTATGTAAACCACACAATAAATAAAAATGTAGTTTACAAAGATAAGCATTAGGAATGGAAAACTGGGAGGGAGATGTATAAATCACTGAAAAGCTATTATGAATTATGATGAATGAACAGAATGTTAGAACCGTTTATAGGGGAGCATTGGAGAATACCACACAGAATATTGGTTAGGATAAAGTAAGTATCTTAGTTATTTTTCTATTATTATGAAGAGACACCATGGCCAAGGCAACTTGCTGAAGAAAGACTTAATTGTGGCTTACAGTTGCAGAGAGTTATAGTCCATGACCATCATGACAAAGAGCAGGCAAGCAGGTATTCATGGTGCAAGAGCAGGAGCTGAGAACTTATATCTTGAGCTGAGCAAGCAGGTATTAATGGCACAAAAGAACTTATATCTTTTTCGACGATCACAAGGCTGAAGAAAGCTAACTGGGAATGACGTGGGATTTTAAGAATCAAAGCACACCCCTAGTGACACACTTCCTCCAACAAGGGTACACCTCCTAATCCTTTCCCTAATAGTTCCACCAGTTGAGGATCAAGCGAGCGTTCAAATACATGAACCAATGGTGGCTATCCTTATTCAAACCACCACAGCAATATATATGTATCAAAATGGGTTGTGAACTCAAAAATACTTCGGATGCATTTCTTTGAGTCTGGATTTGATGACCACATTAAGGATAGTGATATTTTCTTGAAATAAAGTACCCTGGACATAATGCCTTTCTTTAATTCTAGTCCTTTTTCTAGTATCTGAGCCAATTTTAGGAAAATCAAGAAAATGTACAATCCTTCCACAAAACACTATCACCACGCTTTTTGGTGTGTTCACATCATAATTATAAGGTTAATATTTAAAGGATAAGAAAATAGTCTTATTAGAATATTAAAGACAGACTTTTCTTAGAATAGGAAACTAAAAATGTCCAATAACAAGAAATACACACTAAAATGAGATTTTTTTATTTTTAGATTCTCATAATAATTTGATACTATCAAAGCATAGCAAAAAATTTAAGGTAGAACATAGTCTTAAAACAGTGTCCCTAAGTGGTATGAATACAAACTTCACTGTTATGTAATGTTAAGTTTATATAACATTTAAAGTTTTTTAAAACCATTTACTAAGAATGCATTGGGAATGGCCCTTTTTGCTAAATTTATAGTAACTTTTGTTTGAAACCACTTTTTGTTTTGATCTTTTTTTGAAATAGTTCCTCTCTACATAGCCTTTGTTGTTCTGTAACTCACTGTGTAGACCAGGCTGACTATGAACCCCAAAGCGTGGGCCACCATACCCAGACCTGTTACTGATGTGTTACTCTGATTTAACATCATAGTGGTTAAAAAATAGAGATAAGTGCTCAATGTTCCTGAAATTCTACCACTCAGCTCAATGCTAATTTGGTTAATAGTATATCTTTTAAAAATTTTCTTTAAACCATATATCCTAAACAAATGTATTCCTACGTGTTAGGGTGTGTGTTGTGTGTGTATGTGTGTGGGGAGGCTTTTGGGAAACTTTTTTTATTTTATTGATATTTATTGGGCTCTACATTTTTCTCTGCTCTCTTCCCTGCATCTCCCCCCTCCCCCTTCAATCCTCCCCCAGAGTCCCCATGCTCCCAATTTACTTATGAGATCTTGTCTTTTTCTACTTTCTACTTCCCGTGTAGATTAGATCTATGTAAGTCTCTCTTAGTGTCTGCATTGTTGTCTTAAGTTCTCTGGGATTGTGGTTTGTAGGCTGGCTTTCTTTGCTTTATGTTTAAAAACCACCTATGAGTGAGTACATGTGATAATTGTCTTCTGGGTCTGGGTTACCTCACTCAAAGTAATGTTATCTAGCTCCATCCATTTTCCTGCAAAATTCGAGATGTCGTTATTTTTTCTGCTGTGTAGTGTTCCATTGTGAAAATGTACCACATTTTCCTTATCCATTCTTCAATCGAGGGGCATTTAGGTTGTTTCCAGGTTCTGGCTATGACAAACAATGCTGCTATGAACACAGTTGAGCACATGTCCTTGTGGCACGATTGAGCATCCTTTGGATATATACCCAAAAGTGGTATTACTGGGTCTTGAGGAAGGTTGTTTCCTTATTTTCTGAGAAATCGCCACACTGACATCCAAAGAGGTTGTACCATCTTGTATTCCCACAGCAATTCCCACAACCTCTCCAGCAGAAGAAGAAGTCATCAGAGTTTTTGATCTTGGCCATTCTTACAGGTGTAAGATGGAATCTCAGAGTTGTTTTGATTTGCATTTCTCTGATGACTAAGAATGTGGAACATTTCCTTAATTGTCTTTAAGCCATTTTAGATTCCTCTGTTGAGAGTTCTCTGTTTGTGTCTGTACTCCATTTTTTTTTAACTGGGTTCTGTGATCTTTTGGTGTTCAATTTCTTGAGTTTTTTGTATATTTTAGAGATCAGACCTCTGTCTGATGTGGGGTTAGTGAAGATCTTTTCCCATTTTGTAGGCTGTTGTTTTGTCTTGTTGACCATGTCCTTTGCTTTACAGAAGCTTTTCAGTTTCAGGAGGTTCCATTTATTAATTGTTTCTCTCAGTGTCTGTGCTGCTGGGGTTCTATTTAGGAAGTGGTTCCCTGTGCCAGTGTGTTCAAGGTTCAGTGTAGCTGGCTTTATATTGATTCATTTGGACTTGAGTTTTGTACATGGTGATAGATATGGGTCTATTTTCATTCTTCTACATGTTGACATCCAGTTCTGCCAGCACTACTTTTACCTAATTTAAATATTTTTTATTTTTTAAATATATATTATTATACATACAATATTCTGTCTGTGTGTGGCTGCTGGCCAGAAGAGGGCACCAGACCCCATTATGGATGGTTGTGAGCCACCATGTGGTTGCTGTTAATTGAACTCAAGACCTTTGGTAGAGCAGGCAATGCTCTTAACCTCTGAGCCATCTCTCCAGCCCCCTCTAAAGTATTTTAAATGGGTGAATTACATTCCGATGAGTGCATGATTCCTCTTTTCTTGTGCTCACACCTTTATGTTACAGTTTTCATTATCTTAATGCTTACCAGTACACAGTAGACATTTGGTAAATAAGCGTTGAATGAAATAAAAAAGGATAGAAACATCTTAGTAGACAAATGTTTATGGATTTATTTAAGTTTTCAGAGCCAGAATGCAAAAATTTAAGCCAGGCAATGATGGTGCATTCCTTTAATCCCCCAGCACTTGGTAGGCAGAGTTTCAGGCCGGCCTGCTCTACAGGATGAGTTCCAAAACAGCTGGGGCTACACAGAGAAGCCGTCTCAAAATCCTTCACCCCCAAATAGTTAAGGTTTTTGATACTTCTAGCTAGATTGCCCTTTAGAAAGACCATCTTACCTTACTTTAAAAAAAAAACTATGCTATGGTTAGCATATGATTCAGAATTATTTACATTACTGTAGCATATTTTGGTAAGCCTTAATAAACTTGTAAGAGCATAAACTTGGATATAGCTAGTGTCTTAAGGTTCCTATTGCGGTGAAGAGACAGCACGACCACAGCAGCTCTTATGGAAAACATTTAATCTGCTGGTTTACAGTTAATTCTATTATCATCATGGTGGATCATGGCAGTGTACAGACAGACACGGTGCTGGAGAGGGTGCTGAGAATTCTGTGTCTTGATCTGAAGGCAAAAGGAAGTGAACTGAGACAGTAGGCATGACCTGAACATTAAATGAGACCTCAAAGCCTGCCTCTACAGTGACATACCAGCAATACCATACCTACGACAAAGCCATACATCCTAACAGTGACACTCCCTCTCATCTTATGGGGGCCAATTACATTCAAACTACCGCTGCTAGTATTGGTGCTATGCAAATGGCTCTGCATACTTTTATCAGTTGGTATATTTTTACCCGGGGCATTGTGGTTTTCACCCATTCTGGAGTCCCGGTTTTGCCCTTCAAATTCTCTTGTATAGTTTGCTACCAGCTTTTGAAAGAAAAATTCAAGCTAAGGTTTAGTTTAGTACTATTGTCATGTGAGGCTCTGGATTCAGTCCTCAGCCTTGTGTTTTAAAGTATAGTAATAGAGGTTTCAATTGACAACCTCTTATGCCAAGCATTTTAAATTATTATTATTTTTTTTTTTTTTTGATTTTTCGAGACAGGGTTTCTCCGTAGCTTTTGGTTCCTGTCCTGGAACTAGCTCTTGTAGACCAGGCTGGCCTCGAACTCCCAGAGATCTGCCTGCCTCTGCCTCCCGAGTGCTGGGATTATTACTTGGTAAGCTACTTAACTTTTGGAGGAATAATGGATGCTTAATTTGAGAATAAGAGTGAGGCCTCTCAATCTTATTGTTATCAAAATAGGTTTTAACTTGGTTAATATCAGCACTTAAGTTTACTGATTTGGAGATAAATACATAACTTAATAGTTAATGTTATCCTTCATATGCAGTTGGTAGAAAGGTTTAAAAGGACCAGACAAGTTTTCTTTTCTTTTGATGATGTCTTCATACTAGTTTTTATTTATAGAATATTTGGCATGATTATTGCTCCTGAATTGATCTTGTTCAGAAAGAAATAGAACAAATAACACTATATCTTACTCTTTGCCATACATAATTTTATGTAGTCTTTTACATAAAAGACTACATAATCTTACTGTGGCTCAGGTATATCTAAGACCATATACTTCCCAAGAAAGGACAGAGCTTTTAAAGTAGTATTTTACAGACAAGCCTTTCTAGTATGTATGGTGTTGTGTTTTTTATTGTATTTTTATTTCCCATCCAGGAGTGTTCCTTCACTTCTTAGTTTAAAAAAGAAAACACATAGAATCAGATAAATAAATCACATAGGACTCTTTCTCCTTCCATATAGGTAAAATTTTCATCAGAATATGTTGACAAATAAAACCTAGCTGTTTTTTTTTTGTTTGTTTTTTCGAGACAAGGTTTCTCTGTGGTTTTGGAGCCTGTCCTGGAACTAGTTCTTGTAGACCAGGATGGTCTCGAACTCACAGAGATCCGCCTGCCTCTGCCTCCCGAGTGCTGGGATTACAGGCGTGCGCCACCACCGCCCGGCAAAACCTAGCTTTTTATAAATATATTTAACAGCCATGCTTGTGCTTTTTAGATATTTTTTTGAGCGAACATTTACCATGTCTGTGCTTTTTTAATATTTTTTTTTTCTTGAGCGAACATACAGACCTAGAGGATTTTTTTTTCCCAGAAATGTAGAATTCCCCCCATAAATAGGAAGCTGATTTTTAGGGATGTTTTCCTGTAAACCCAGAGACATGGGAAAATTGGAACTGAAATAATGCAAAAGACAGAACTCTTTTTCTTTGATATACTGTATTTATTATACATCACTAGCCTATGATATGGCTAGGGTTCATAAATGAAAGGGATGTACAAGTGAAAGTGTGTCTCTGTGTCTGTCTGTGTTTGTGTGTGTGTGTGTACTGCTTTGTGCAAATTTACTCTCTGAAAAATCTAGTCCTTTCCTCCCCTTTTGTGGTGCTGACGGTCAGCGCCTTTGTGCATACTAGGTAAATGCTCTCATTTGCTACATTTTCTCTAATTATTTTGAAAGGCATGGTTATACAGACTGAGCAGAGTATATTTATGTATTTAGGTGTGTATATATAAATTAATGAAAAAGATCATGAATTTGGAAGAGAGCAAGGAAGGGTGTATGGGAGGGAGGACTTGGGAGGGAAGGGGAAATATGTAATAATCTCATTTTATAGTAAATGTAATAAGACTTTAAAAGGCAATAATGTGCCGGGCAGTGGTGGCGCACGCCTTTAATCCCAGCACTCGGGAGGCAGAGGCTGGCGGATCTCTGTGAGTTCGAGACCAGCCTGGTCTACAAGAGCTAGTTCCAGGACAGGAACCAAAACCACAGAGAAACCCTGTCTCAAAAAAACGAAAAAAAAAAAAAAAAAGCCAATATTTATGATTACGTTGGTTTTGTTAATTGTGTTATCAGTTTTTCTTGGTGCTTTTGTATACTAACATAAGTTGTTTTTATGTTACTGTTGCCTCTAATCTTTTTAAAATTTGTTTATATTTCTTTTGATTTTATTTTATTTTTTAAAGACAGGATTCCTCTGTGTATCTTTAGAGCCTGAGCTGGAACTCACTCTGTAGACCATGCTGGCCTCAACTCACTAAGATCCATATGCCTCTGCCTCCTGAGTGCTGGGATTAAAATCATGCACCACCACTGCTCAGTTAAAATTGTTTACATTTAAATACATCTAATAGTGCCCATGTCAGTGCTCTACATGCATTATTTTCATAACTGTTGAGTGGAGAAAACGAAGCTTAAAATATCTTTTAATCTTGTGATAGTTTCTATCCTGGTGGGTGACAAGGATGCAAAGACAAGGGGTGGTACAGAGCCAATCATATACAACTTGTGAGGCAGTGTCAGGTAAAATGGTATGTGGTTTGAGGCTATAACTGGAAAAAGTTTAAGGGGTTCATTTTTACTCTGGGAAAGGTGTCTCAGCCTCATAGAGATGAGGCAGTATTTAAGCTGAGCTTTAAGGAATATGCAGGGAGGGAGGGAGTCAATTTATCAAATGTCTTGAGTACTAAGGAGGAGACTTTGTGCTTTTTATCAAGGCCAAAGCATGAGAGAAATATATAATGTCATGTTACTGGTAAGAGATATACAGGCCCTGGATACTGCTTTAGTTCTTACTTTGAGACATCTCAACCACAGTTCCCCCCCCCCCCCATCTCTCTCAGCTCCTCTATCCCCCCCCTCCCCTAAATTTATTCCATTTCCCTTCAGAAAAAGAGCGGGTCTTCCATGGTTATCAATTGAACATGGCATATAAGACTATGCACAAACCCTCATATCGAGGCTGGATGAGGCATGCCTTTAGGGGGAAGAGGGACCCCCCCCCCCCCACGCAATGTTAGTCCCAAAAGAGCACCAAACTACTGATCTGGCCTCCAAGTTTTGACAGTCATAAATAAGCTGTGAAGAAGAGTTTTCCTCCAGTGTATGTTTTCAACTCCTTTGGGCAAATACCAAGGGATGCAAATGCTAAGTCCCATCTTATGAGTATGTTTAATTTTAGTTTTGTAAAAGCCATTTCCATTTGAGCTATTGTGGTTTGAAAGAAAATATTCCCCAAAGGGAGGGTATGGCCTTGTTGGAGGTAGTGTGTCACTATGGGGGAAGGTTTTGAAGTCTCTTGCTCAATCTTCCCTCAGCCTGTCACTCAACTTCTTGTTACCTGCAAGATGTAGGAAACTCAGCTGTTCCCCCAGCACCATGCCTGCCTTTGTACCACTATGCTTACCGTCCATGCTCCCCAGTCCATTATGATCATATTCTGAACTTCTGAAACTGTGAGCTAGCCACCCCATTTAAATGTTTTCTTTATAAGAATTGCCATGTTCATGGTGTCTCTTTACAGCTACAAAAACCTTAACTAAGACAACTGACTTCCAGGCAATCTATGCATCCTTACCATCACTTGATGTCAGTGCTGGGTTTGTTCATTGTAATTAAAGCATAGTGAAATCTCATTGCTGATTATTAGAACCTTTTGGCTGTGTAGAATCTTTTCATTAGATTATTTTCTGTCTGTATATCCTTTCTGGTGTAGGTATCTGTTAAAAGTTTCATTTATTTAATTTCCTTTATGTATTCTGTGTAATTGTACTCTAATATGTCTTTCTCCATCTTCTGGTACTTGGGATTGAACCAAGCATTTTACCTGTGAGTCATGCCCCAGCTACCTTGATAACTTTATTTAGCAATTTTATTTAGCAAATATTTTCTTCAGTCTAGCTTGTTTTTTTTTCCTATTTAAAAGAGAGTATAGGGGCTGGAGAGATGGCTCAGAGGTTAAGAGCACTGACTGCTCTTTCAGAGGTCCTGAGTTCAATTCCCAGCAACCACATGGCGGCTCACAGCCATCTGTATTGAGATCTGGTGCCCTCTTCTGGTCAGCAAGCATACATACATACATATAGAACATTGTATACATAATAAATAAATCTTTAAAAAAAATAAGAGAGTATAGCTTAAAAATTTTGCTTTATTAAATGATACCTTTGGTTATAATCGGAAACAGTATCAGTATTTTTACTGTTATCTTGTAGGAAAAATATTATTTTACAGTTTGTAGGTAGGTCTGTGATCCATTTTGAATTGACTTTTCTGAAGAGTGTATTGGTCTAAAGTTTTGTTCTGTTTGTCTTATGTTTTTAAGTCGCAGGGTCTTGCCTCAAGCTGCAGTTACAGGTATATACCACCACACCGAACTTGGTCTGGATGTTTTTCTTTTATATATGGGTAACTAGCTATTCCAGCATCTTTTCTTTAGACATCTCCATCCATATATTGCCTTTGCTTCTTTGTCAACGATATGTTGACCAAGTTTATATAGGGCTATTTTAGGGCTCCATTTTCTGTTCTGTTGATTTGTTTATTGACTAATACTATACTTTATTACTATGGCTTTATGATGAATCTTGAAATAGTGTTGTGTTGGGTGCTGAGTCTTCGGTATCTCCATATAAACTTTAAATTCAGTTTGTTAGTATTCACAATGTAATTTGAGATTTGAGTTGGGATTGCATTAAATATATAGTCTCAGTTAGGAAGAAATGACATCTTTGTTTTGTTTTGTGTGACAGGGTTTCTCTGTAGCTTTGGATCCTGTCCTGGAACTTGCTCTGTAGACCAGGCTGGCCTCAAACTCACAGAGATCCACCTGCCTTTGTCTCAAGAATACTGGGATTATTAAAGACATGCGCCACTACCACCTGGCTCAGAAATGACATCTTGATAGTATTGAGTTTTTCTATTCACAAACCTGAACTCTCTCCATTTATTTTGCTCTGGTTTGGTTTCCTTCATTAATTATCTGTAGTTTCTCTCATAGATGAACTAATTATTAATATCTTTTTAGATGCTGATATAAATGGTATTTATTTCAAAACAATTTGTTTATGATGTCGTATATGAAAGTAATTAGATTTTTTGTTTATCAACCTGGTATTCTGGAACCTTGGTATAAATCACTTATCAGTTTCAGGAGGGATTTTGTTTGTTTTTCTTTGTGACAGTTGTCTCTTGATTTTTTTACATAGGATATATGATAAGACATCACTCTTCCCAATCTGTGTATCTTTTGCTCATTTCCTTTAATTTGGGCCTCCCTTAATATTATACATTCAACAACCATCCATTTCCTGAAAACTTTGTTTTAATTTTTCCTTAGCACCGAATAGTTCATTTTATATATGTATCAGATTTTCATTATCCATCTGTTTATGGACATCTGAGTTGGTTCCAGTTTTTTCTTATAGTAAATAGAGCAGCAATAAGTAAGCAAGGACGGACAAATATCTCTATGGTAGGATATGGAGTTCTAGGTATTTGTCCAAGAGTGGAATGAATATCTTGGTCATTTGGTAGTTCTAATTTTTTAATTTTTGAAGTACCTCCACACTTATTGTATTAATTTGCACTCTCACCAGCAATGAATAATTGGATAATTGTTCTGTGTCTTTTTGTTTTCTGGTTCTTGGGAGTGAATAAGGGCCCATTTTTCTGTTTTTCTTTCCTTGAATGTTAGATTTTTTGATAGATAAGCTCCTTGAGTGCAGGAAGGGTATGTCAAAGCAGTTTTTATTTACATTTCCTTGATGACTGGAATGTTGAGCACTTTAAAATAGTGTTTCTTTTGAAACTGTCAACTCAGATGTTGTTCAAAAGTTATATTTCTTTAGTATTTAATTTGTGCAATTCTTTGTAAATCTGGATATAAACCTCTTGTCTGAAGAATAACTTTGAAAGATGTTTTCTCCCATTCTGGGGCTTTAGGTGTGCTAGCATGATAGTTTTGTTTGCTGTGTAGAAACTTTGTAATTACAAGTTGCATTTGTTAATACTTGAACTCTGCTCTTGAAATTCTGTTTAGAAATTTTTTGCCCCAGTGTCTGGATGGGTGTTCCTTACGTTTCTGTTGAACAGTATGGGAGTTTTGGGGTTTGAATTAAGGTCTTTGATTGATTTCTAACTGATTAATGTACAAGGTGAAAGACAGGAATCTAATTTTATTTGATTCATTTTTGTGTATTGTCTTTCCTTATTTTCTTACCTACTCATTATTATTTCTTGCCTTTTACTTGCTTTGGGATGGACTTGTTACTGTTTTTGAGAGCTTTGATATGCTTCATGCTTCACTTTTTAATGTGAGCAGTATAAACTTTTTCTCTTAGGACTGCCTTGGCTGTGCTCCAGAGGGGGAGGTTCTAAGTAAGTTGTTCTCATTTTCATTTCTCTGTCTTAGAATTCTTAAATTTCCTCTCTTGATTCCTGGATGACTCACTGTTACCTAAAAAAATGTATTATTTAGTCCCAATTTTTTTTGTAATTTCTTTTATTGAACTCTTTTTATTCCATTATGATCTGATAAGATACAAGGTACTAGCATGATTTCTTTTTATTTTGTATTTGTTGAGACATTTTGTTATGGTATGATCAGTTTTGGAAGTTTCATGTACTGTCAGGTTGATCCCCTCTAAAGTTCTTTGCCTATTTTTTTTTCACTTTAGAAAATCTATATAAATGGGTAATATATTGAAGTCCCTCACTATTACTGTGCCAGGACCTATGTATTTTTTTTAATGCCTTTTGACGTTTGTTTTATGGAATTTGGGAACTCCAATGTTACATAAAAATATATCTTTTGGTGAGTTGTTCCCTTTTATTAATATATAGTGTCTGTAATTTTGATTGGATTTTTATATCTGGTTTATGGTTTCCCATTTTCTTGATGGTTTGATACATGTCTTTGCTACCTAGTTTGGAGACAACATATTACTTCTTAATTCAGTCCATACGTTTATATCTTCTTAGTAATGAGTTGAGACTATTTATATTTAAAGTTATTATAGGGGTAGGTATTTGCTATTTTTTCAAATTTTTTAGATGATGTTCTGTTGTACTGTATTATTGATGATAATTCTTTTTCTTTTTAATAATTTAAATTTATGTGCATTGGTGTGAAGGTGTCAGATCCCCTGAAATTGCAGTTACAGACAGTTGTGAACTGCTATGCTGGGAATTGAACTCAGGTCCTCTGGAAGAGCAGTCAGTGCTCTTAACTGCTGAGCCACTTCTCTAGCCCTGGTATTCACTTTTCTTTCATTGAAGTTTTGGAAATTTGCTGATTTGCTGTATTATACATGGTTATTTCTTTGTCAAGTCTACTTAGTTCATCTAGTTCTTTGATAATTTGTGTGTTCTCAAAGGAGGCTTTTGTTCTTTCCCTCGAATAGTATTCCATTAAGAATTTTATGTAGTGCTAGTTTGATGGTTATTAGTTGGCATAATTTGTGCTTGTCTTGAAGTGTTTTTATTCATCAGTTTTGAAAGATACCTTTGCTGGATATAGCATTTTTGGATCACAGTTATTTACCTTCAGAGCTAGAAATACTTCAGTTTGTGCTTCTGGCTTTTGTGGTTGTTATTAATGAAAAGTCAGAAGTATTTCAGATACTTCTGCCTTTGTAATTTGATATTTTTCTCATGTGACTTTTAGTATTGTTTCTTTGCTTTGTATTTTTTACATCCTGACTGTGATGTGTGTCGTGGAATATTTCTTCTGGTCATGTCGATAAGGAATTTTATGTCTTATATATAGATGTCTGTTTTATTCTTTTATGTTTGGAAAGTTTGCTTCTATAATGTCAGTAAATAGTGTCTGTTTCGTTTGATTTTATCTCTTCCTTCTACATTATAAATTCTCAAATTTGGCCTTTTGACTGGTGTCCCATGCTTTTTGGGCACATCATTCATGTTCTCTAATTTCTCTCTCTCTCTCTCTCTCTCTCTCTCTCTCTCTCTCTCTCTCTCTCTCTCTCTCTCTCTCTCTCACACACACACACACACACACACACACACACACACACACACACACTTTTTTGTATTATTGTATTGTTGTTTCTATTTTGTTTTCTACCCCAGAAGTTTGTTCTTCTGCATGGTCTTACCTGTTCATGAAGGCATCTGTTGTGGCTTTTATTTGATTGATCATCTTCATTTTAACTAGTTTGTTTTGTTCTTTTTTTTTAGTGTTTTGATCTTCTTGCTAAATTTTCCCTCTGTATTATTGTATATTAAGACTTTCTTGCAGTTTCCACTGTTTCATTCGCTTGTTAAGGTCTTAGAAAAATTTCCTTAACTTGTGCATCTGTTTGGAACTTCTATATAATCACTGTTTTTATGTTATTTCATTTTTTGTTTTTTAAAGTAAGACTGAAGTCTATCTAAGACTTTTCCATTACCTCTACAGTTTTGGATTCCCTTGTAGGGGAGTTAGTTGGTTGTATCATAGTCTTTGTTTTGCCCATCTGTTTGAGTTGGCTGGTCTTTCAGTTTTGACTTTTCCTTCTGAGTGTCTTTGGATATTTTGTATTCTGTGATTTGTCTTAGAGATATGTCTGCGTGAAGTTAAGCTATGGAGACTGGTATTGATTGTCACCAGATTGGAGTCATTGAAGTAGGTGATCCTGTCTTAGTTGTGTATCAACATGACCAAAGGTGGGGCTGCAGAAAGAGCATCAAGGTGACTAGATGTGTTAAGTCACTCCTTGAATAGATCACTGTTGGCAAAATACCAAATATCAGACCCAGTAAAGCCCTGTCTGAGAGCTGTGGTTAGAACTACAGGCCTGAAGAAACCTCTCAGACTGCAGGAGTGTAGACTCCCAGACCTTCAGTGCAGTGACTACTGGACCCTCAGAAGTCAAAAGCCAAGATCCACACTGCCATTTGAGACCACTGGAATCAAAACCCTAGCCTTTCAGGGATCATTGGGGCCACTGGGGCTGGAGATCATATAGTGTTCTCTTGTTCCCCTGGAGCCAGAGGCCCGAACTTGGGGATCCTCCAAAGCCTGGCTCATGCTGTGTGCGCCTGAGGGCCTCCCACACATAGCTATCAAGTGGGAATGTGTGTGTGCACTTGTATCTTAATACTGTATATGATGAAAGAAATGGAGAGTGTAGAATGGCAGAAATAATATTTACCAGGGATTGGGAAAACACTGGCCAAAGAATGCAATATTTCAATTTATGAGAAATGAATTCCAGGACTATTATACAACATGATGACAATAGTTAATGTATATATGAAAATTGTTGAGTAGATTTTAGGTGTTTTCTCCAAGAAAAGTATGTGAGGGAGTACATAATGTTATTAATAACTCTGTTAGTAATTCTACAATTTGAATATTTCAAAACATGATGAACACTAAATACAATGTTTGTGTTCATCAATTTAAGTTTTAATATAAAAATAGAAACTATTTAGGAGTGGTGGGGCATGTCTTTACTTCCAGTACTCAGGAGATAGATTTAGGTAGATCTTTGAGTTTGAGGCCTGTCTGGTCTATCTAGAAGAGTTTCGGGACAGCTAGGTCTATGCAGAAACCCTGTTTAGAAAAAACAAATAATTATTAACCAATATGCCTAGCACTCAGGAAGCAGAGACGGGTGGATCACTGAGTTCAGGGCCAGTCTAGTATGCATAGTGAGTGTCTGGATAGCCAAGGCTTTGTATAGAGACTGTGTTTAAAACAACAATAAAAAACTTCACAACTAACCAAACCAAAAACTGAGAACCAATGCCGGGCGATGGTGGCGCATGCCTTTAATCCCAGCACTCGGGAGGCAGAGGCAGGCGGATCTCTGTGAGTTCGAGACCAGCCTGGTCTACATAGCTAGTTCCAGGACAGGCTCCAAAGCCACAGAGAAACCCTTTCTCGAAAAACCAAAAAAAAAAAAAAAAAACAAAAAAACTGAGAACCAGCTTCACAACCTGAATTCAACCCCTACCTAGATTCTACCTACATGGAGGAAGAAAAGAAACTCAACTCCTGTAAGTTGTTTTCTGATCTTATGTATGCATAACACAGGTACACACGAGCACAGTTTTCTAAGGAGTAACAGACAATACTCTGTTTGACTTCACCCCTCAAGAGGGTAAGAATGAGCCTTGCACACACCTGTTACCCTCAAACTACAGGGTACTAACTGACTCTACATAATAATACTGTCTCCAAAAATAGTGGCTCATCTATGAGACCAGACAACACTCCTTCTGCTGGTCCAATGGCAGTTAAGCATTGTTGAGGTAGGCATGGCATTTTCTTCAGTGGTCTAGCCACTGTTAAGTTGCTCTTGTTTGAGCAAATAACGTCCCACCAATGCTCTGACAAGAAACACTTAATTTCAACACAGTGGTGTGCACACTAAAAGAAGTAATGAAAGTAGAGGTCTTGCTGAGAAGAAGGGTTCCAGCAGGATGGGAGAGCAGTTTGTGGGTGGGGCTTGAAAAGAATTAGATTTTTATGTAAATGTGTAGAACTGTCAAATGGTGATGTATCCTCATTTTATTTATTTATTTATTTTTTAGTTTCTCGAGACAGGGTTTCTCTGTAGCTTTGGAGCCTGTCCTGGCACTAGCTCTTGTAGACCAGGCTGGTCTCGAACTCACAGAGATCCGCCTGCCTCTGCCTCCCGAGTGCTGGGATTAAAGGCGTGCGCCACCACCACCCGGCCCTCATTTTATTTTTCAAAATTCTTTCTACTATTGTCATTCCTTTGCTTTTCCACACACACTTTGGAATAGTTACAGTTTACTCCCAAGAGTCTTGACTGGGATTTGACTAGGAATAATGGTAAATATATCTGCCAAATTAGGAGATTTGACATTTCTACCATGTTAAATCTTCTCTGCAGCTTTTGGAGCCTGTCCTGGAACTCACTCTGTAGACCAGGCTGGCCTTGAACTCACAGAGATCCACCTCCCCTCTCCTTCCTGAGTACTGGGATTAAAGATGGGTGCTACCTTGCTAAATCTTGATGGTGTGAGTGCACATGCACACAGATGTGCTTGCCAGTGCTTGTATATGTGGAAGCAGAGTTCCGCTTTGAGGACCTTCTTTTGTTGTTTCCTCCCATATTTTTAAAGATTGAGTCTTTATAGTTACAGACTGGCACTGTCGTGTTTGACTTGGGTTCTGAGGAACTTAAGTCCTCATGCTTTTATCACCAAACTGTCTGCCCAGCCCCTCTGGGCAGATGTGGGATTTTTAAAAAATGTACATAATGCTTTTTCTGTATTTTCTGATCTGTATGCCCGTTGCTTTCTTTTGTGTGCTGCCCTATTAAGAGCTAGAACTTTCAACATTGTCTTTGAATAAAAAGTGATGAGAACACTTTGCTCTTGTTCCTCATTCTAAAGGGAAAGCATGCATCAGTTATTTGCATTGTATAATGTTGGGGCTGCTTGCCTGTAGCAGAAGCAGTTTAATTGCTTCCCTACAAAGAGCTGCCATCTCTAATAATGCAATCTGGTTTTAACTGTAAAACTTTCATAAGAAAAGAAAAAAACAAGTAAAATGCACAGATTGTTCAGTTTATAAGTTTTCTGCTTTGTTTATTGTCAATAACTAGTTGGGCTCATTTTAGGTATTTTGATGTTGTTGGTAGGCGTCATCTTGTTCATTTGTATTGGATGCTGAGGTAATTTTTAAAGGGAATTTGTAATTACACGTTCTAAATATTAATTGTAGAGGAATGTTGCTTAGTATTCATATATGGTCTGAGCCAAAATATTGTGTGATAAACACTTGAAATGATAATGTGTGTCAAGTGACATTACCTTGTAAATATTTAAATACTATGTGCCCATCATTAGAACGAAATAAAATACTTTGCAGCAGTCTGAGTATTTATTTTACCAACTCTTCCTGAATACCCATTGATCGAATAGATGTAAACAAAGCAGACAAATAGGCCAGAAGCTACCTAGAATATGTGTCGTCTTCATGCTTGGTTACTTTATATTTTTAGTACCAGCTCTTTCTAAAGAGCCTGGAATCTACCTCTACTACTATGCATGTATCCTTTTTAATAGTAGGAGAAATGTTGATTTCTTGCTATGCCTAGTTCAGTGTATCTTTAAGGACTTGTCTGTTAGTAAATATCACAGGGATTACATGGGTCTGATCAGGCTGTTACCTACTTTGGGTTTTCCAAGTTATACGGTCTTAACTAAAGTGATAAATGGTCAGGACATTTCTAGAAGATGTCTTACATGTTGTTTCCTAGTTAAAGTCTTTGTTCTTAAGACACAATTTATCTTAGTTCTAAAAGGCACATTGCCAAAACCATCAGAAATAATCCTTGTGGTTAGCCATGAATTAATATGGAGGGGGGCAAGAAAGGTTTTATTATGGCTTGCACACCCACATCACACAGTCCAAGAAGTCAGGGCAGGAACCCAAACAGGAACCTCGAGTCTTGAACTGAACCAGAGGCCATGGAGGAACACTGGTTTACTGGCTTGCTCCTAGTACCTTGACTGAGACATTTTTCTTACACACCCCAGGAACACCTGCCCAGGATGTCACTACTCACAGTGGGCTGGGACTTCCCATATCAATCATCTATCAAGAAAATGCCCTACAGACTAAGGCAGTCAGATGGAGACATTATAAATTAACATTTTTGATACATTTCCTTTCTTAGAGTGTTTTTTATAGACATAGACTTATATTTAGTTGTTTGTTTTTGAGATAGCATTCTGTTGCCCAACCTAGCCTTGAATTCCCATTGATCCCTTCTGATTCAACATGGGGTTACAGGTATGAACCATCATTCCTGACATAATAGATTCAAATTCCATGTTATAACCTTTCTATTTAATCATGAGCTTCTCTGTTATGTAATTGCCTGCAGTATTTTTAGTGGCAATATAGTCCATTTAAAAACCAATCCTGGAGCTGGAAAAATAACAGTTAAGATCACTTATTTCCAGCATCCACATGGTGGTTCACAACCATCCTTAATTCTGGTTTCAGGGGATCTGATGACTTTTTCTGGTCTCCTTGAGCCCCATGTCTGCTTGCAGTGTGCATACATACATGTAAACAAAACATAAAACATTTAGATTTTAAAATTTAAAACAGTCCTTTTTTGGGACTTTATGATTTTTTACTATTAAACATACTCATGCAGTGTAGATTATTGCAGTTAAAATGTTTGTGTACATCCCTAAAACTTAAGCTGAATTTTCAGAAGTGTAATTCCTTTTTTTTCAAAACTAGAGTATTTTCATTCTGAGATATCAAAAAACATGCCATATTTACCTGTCAAAAGTTTTGAAATTCTTATAAAAGAAGAGGAAAACAGCTATTTTGTTTTATGTACTTATGTAACAGGAATTGTGAACCATTTGTATCAAAAGTTATTCTTTACCCATTTCTATTTCATAGTTATACCCATGAGTTAACATAACTTCAGTGTTTTTACACTAGGTATCTTGCATACACTTTGTCCAATATTTTGTATGTTTAATAATATTCAACTCTAGGTTATCTTCAACTTTATCTTCTCACTACTTTGGGGGTTTTCTTTTCAGATCTTAAAGCAGAAAATTGAAAACATGAAAGTAGACAGGACTAAACTGAAAAAGACACCTACTGAGGCTGTGAGTATCCAAGTTTGCTTTGCTTGTTTTCTTCATTTCAGGAAAGAAATGTTGTGACCAGTGCAGCCATTCTGATCTTCCAACTAAATATGTTCAGTTTATAGAAAGTTTTACTACAGCAACTTGTAAGGCTAGGAGAAACAGCTCTGTTGTAGAGTGCTTCCTTAACATGCATGAGGCCTTGGGTATTCACTATGAATACAACAAAAGAAAATAAAAGTCCTATCTTGCCTTTTGAACTTCTGTTTTTATTTAAATTTAGTAGCTTTGTGGAAAAGGAATATTGAACAATACTTTGTGGGCCCCTGAAATGGATTCTCAGGTCACAATAAGAAAAAAGACAGTATGACAATGGAAAAAGCAAATGTAGAAACTAAGTTTTACTGTTGCTGTTAGAACTCAGGGTGTTTTTCCTTTGGTTTTGAAAACAAAAATGGTAAGTTTGACTTTTGTTAGTCTCTTATCTTTTATTTTGTTCTTTGACATTGGAATATCAGTTGGTTTTTATTAAATGTTGTATATTGAACATATTGATTTTCTTACTGTACAGATGTTTTCATTTGATTTTGTTTTTGATGTGTTTTGGCATCTAAATTATGATGACTATATCATTTGAATAGAAAAGTGAATAGAAAAGATTTCAAGGAATTAAGTTTTTAAAAATGAAACAGTTCCATCAGTGTAAGAATCTACTGATTGAAAATTAAGACAATCTAGAATACATAAGAACTTAATAGAGGGATTATATATTGCGGGAAAGAACAGTATTAGACAATAAAATGTGCCAAGACAATTTTTGATTTGGATGGGATGGTGTGGGGACTGTTTACTGAAGTAAATTGTAGATAAGTCGTCAAAATCAGATATTTTTAAAAGAAATTATAGGAGAAGTAGAACATACAGGTGAATGTTTACCTTGTCTTAGGTGGGGATTGCCCTTCCAAGCATTAAAGCAAAGGACAAAAAAACCAAAATGGAAATGTAAAATACCATATCCAAAATAAAAGGACACATGACAATAGCCATTCTAACAGGTATGAGGTAATATCTCATTATGATTTTGATTTGCATTTCCCTGATTATTAGTGATGTTGAGTACCTTTGTATGTGCCATTTGGCCATTTATATGTCTTTGGAGAAAAGTCTTTTTAAATTCCTTTGCCCACTTTAAAATTGGGTTATTTGGGTTTTTTCCTCATTATTAAGTTGAAGAAGTTTCTTAATAAGTTTCTTAAGTTTCTTAAATTAACCCCCAGAAGAATGAAAAGTGAAATAAGTTAATCATAGAGGAACAAATACTACATGGTTCCTCTTAATATGGGGCATATAAAATAGTCAAAGGTATGTAAATAGGCAACAGAATGAATGGTGGTTATCATGGAAGGGGATGGTGGGGGAATTGTTCTATGGCTTTGTATTATTTAGTTATACAAATGAGTAAAAACTGTGTGGTGGCTCATGCTGTAAGAGAACCAAAGTTCAGGGGCAGCCTGGGCTACATATTGATAGCCTATTTGAAAAGAAAAAGGATGTTTCAAAAGTTCCAGTTAAGGATAAATTAAGAATTCCTTTTGTTGAGGATAAACTTTATGTTAAATGTTCTTAACACATACACAAAAGGGCCACAAGGAAACTTGGAGGTGATAAGTTTTTCACCTGGAATGTGGTGATGGTAATATGAGCATATGCATCTATGTTTAGATACCATCTATGTTTAGACTCACCAGGTAAAAGCTCTCGTTATTTAAAGCTCAGTGAGGTGAGTTCAGCCCCTAGAGTCACATAAGGTGGAGAGAACCAGGTCCTGCATAACATAACCAAATTATGTTAGTTATGTGCTGTTTTTTATATGCCACATAATACCCCAATTAAGCTCATGTGTGTGGGGGGAGTCATGGGACCTGAAAAGCTGCAGAAAATATTTATAACCCAATGTAGTTAATACCCTTTATGCTAAATCAATAGAAGAAATGAATATCCCAATGACAAAATGGGCATAAAACCTTTCAGAGAAGTAACAAAGCCAGTAAACTAACTAGAAAGAATCAATTTTACAGGTGATCAGAGAAATGCAAATTTTATTTTTTATGCTAAGTGAATTGCAAGGCTTGTATAGTCACACTTAGGAACTTCCTAGCTTCTATCAGATTACTTAGAATATAATGTCGCTGTCTAGATGTGTTTTAAGGGCTTGAGTTGCCTGTTGTATTCAGATAATGTAGAAAACTGCCCAATTTCTCATACTGGCGTCAAGAGTAGGTTTCAATTTGAAGATTTTTAAAAAAATTGATCACTTAGTATATTGGCAACATCGCAAAGAATTTTCCCCCTATGTTTGATATCTATGGGAAGAAATTCATGTAAACTCTGGTAGCTGGTATGTAGCTTTGAACTGACTGATGGCTTGCCTTTTCCTATGATTGGGGACAGTCCCACTTGGTTTGCATTTATATAGCATAGGAAGAGAGGAATGATGTAGTAAGGCTAAGTAAATTTTATGATGAGGTAGCACAAGCACCTTAGATGATTTAAATGTATGTCAGAGATGAACCCTGTGAAAAGTGGGATAGAGTCTGTCACATCCATGTTTCTTGGGGCTCATGAGATGGCTTACCAGGTAAAAGTTTTAGCTATTTAAGCTCAATGGGCTGAGTTCAGCCCTTAGAATCTCATAAAGTGGAGAAAACCAGTTCTACATCTTTGTCCCCTCCCTCCCATCCTCCCTCCCTCATTCTACAATAACAAGGATGATGATAATTTTAAAGAGAAGTTTCTCAATTACAATTAAGGTATGTTGGAAACTCCCTTTGAAGATGAGAGACAAAGACCAAGGGTCGGCTATGGTGGTACAAGGTTTTAAATCCCAGTACTTGGGAGGCAAGAGTTCACGACCAACTTGGTCTACATAGGGAGACCCTGTCTCACAAAAGGGGGGAGGGGAAAGAAAAAGAGAAAGCAAGAGACAGTTGTTCTGTTTTGTTCCATATACCACATAGAAAGAGAAATATGTGATACTTTAGTTTGTGAACTAACATTTAAGTATACCATTTCAGTTTATTCCTTGGTAACCTTCAAAGTATTCAGTAGGCAACAATGAAATGCTAGAAAAGATGACAAAAGGTCTAGGCAATATTATAAGTTGCCCTTGTGCGTGTATGGTTTGTCCCAGTAGAACCAGGTATCTCACTTAAGTGTGTTTGGCATGCTGCCAATCAGAATCTTTGGCAAGCCCCACATCAGTCACAGGCAATATATATCTTAGTTTTGCAAAGGCCATATTATCCTTTGCCAACAACTATATTGCATTTAAGCAGGTTCTGGCTTGTGAGAGATTGTCATGTAATGTGGACATAGCAAGTTATTACAGTACCCAAGTGTTAACCACAAAATGGGTATTACCTAACCCCCACAGAATCAAAAAATTGGATTTGCCTATGTGTATCCCTTTAGTAATTTAAATAGATGGATTTGATTCTATATCCAAGTAAATGGAGAAGGGAAGGGACAGATTAACTGTGTGAACAGGTCACTCAAATTCGCCATGTTTTCTGTTATTTCTACTGGTTCACTGTTTGTCCTACAACCTATCTATACTAAAAGAAAGGGGGCGGGGGAGGGGTGTTAAGCCTGGTTTGTGGAAGGATTTGGTGTTAAGGGTTTGCATACATTTATTTCATTATCACAAAAATTTGAAGTAGATCCGTACAGGGGTGGTAGTTTGGAAGAAAACCGGCTATATTTTAAAATATCATTATAGTCATTGGAAATCTTTGAAGTTTCCTCTAGTTTTAGATCTCACAATAGCATCGTTGGGAATCTGTTCATCTCTTGGGTGAGGATTCTCAGATTCAAAGAGACTGACTTTAATTCTGAGTCCAATATTGATTAAAAAAAACCCACACTGTCTCAGTATTTAATCCCCTATTTTGTACACTCAGTTAAATGACACATATTTGGACTGCCTCTCCACACTAGTTTATTAGGTTGTTTGTGTTTTTCTGGTAAGTAAATGTACAATAAGTAGGACTCACTCATAATCAGACACTTTAGTAATCATGAAACCAAAAACAGAATGTCGATTTGTTTGGTTCCAAAGGTAGCTCTATTTCCATGACATCACTTATAGAGTTAAATAAAAGTATTAATACTTTCCCCAACTGTTGTCCATTAATAGGATGCTTCTCTGTCGCAGTCCCTATCCCATTTTTCCTTTGCGCTTCCAGAACCTTTACTATAAATTCTCAATCCACTCCTTATTAATAATTGGTCCCATTCATCAGTACAAGAGATCAGGAATGTATGGAAATGGAACACCAAGTAAGAATGGAGTCTTAGTTCACAAAAAGTTCAGAAGCTCTTTGCACCTTTCTAATTCAAGATTAATATTGTAGAAAAATAAATCAATGCTAGCCTTTTCCTTTAACTGAATTTGTTCAGGCTCTCTGTCCGTGTCCTGTCGTCCCCCCCCCCCCCCCCGCCTGCCTGCTTTTGTCTTTTTCTGTCTCTCCAACTCATTGTAACAATACCAGACATTCTAGTTACCTTTTAGACCATGTCCCAGATTACTTAATTCTGCTTTAGTTTCTGCTTAGCTGATTTCCTTAATTTCTGTTGCCTATGTACTTTTAAGTAGTTTGTCTGCATATACATGTTCATTCAGGTTTAAACAAATGCATAGTGGATTGTTGGGAATGAAAATATTTCTTATGAGATTTCTTAGAGAGCTAGTTTTTTTTTTTTTGTTTTTGTTTTTGTTTTTTCGAGACAGGGTTTCTCTGTGGCTTTGGAGCCTGTCCTGGAACTCGCTCTGTAGACCAGGCTGGTCTCAAACTCACAGAGATCTGCCTGCCTCTGCCTCCCGAGTGCTGGGATTAAAGGCGTGCGCCACCATCGCCCGGCGAGATCTAGTTTTTATATAAGCAAAAGTTGAATTGTTTTGTGGGCTTCAGAGTCATTTTCCCCATTCTTTATTTCTTCTTCATTTAAAAACATCTTTTGTGAATGTTTTTTTGTTTTTCTTAGCCTGCAGACTGCAGAGCCTTAATAGACAAACTCAAAGTATGTAATGATGAGCAACTCCTCTTGGAACTGCAGCAAATCAAAACATGGAACATTGGCAAGGTACGTATAACTGCAGCAGCTGGTAGTACAACTATAATGGAATAGTCTGAGTCTGTGATCACTTAAGAAATTTCTAGCAGACAGGAGAAATGGCTCCAAAGTTAAGAGCCCAGCTGTTCTTCCAGAGGTCCTGAGTTCAATTCCTGGCACCCATGTGGTGACTCACAACCATAAGTAATGAGATCTGGTGATCTCTTCTGGCATGTACATGTTAGTAGAACATTTATTGTATGCATAAATAAACAAACAAATGAATCTTTTTAAAAAGGAAATTTCTAGTATATGTGTACCACAGCTCTAGAACATTGACATTTTTAAATTTTTAAAAGAAAAATGTGTTGGGCCAGAGAAGATAGTTCATCAAGTAAAGGGACACATTACCAAGTCTTGTGACCTAAGTTTGATCTCTGTATCCCTCATAGTAGATGTAAAGAACCAACTCCAACTTGTCCCTTGACCTCTCTATGCATGCTGTGGTGCACGCACACACACACAAATCTGTTTGAAATAATGGGAAAAAATTCTGTCTTAAATAAAACTACTCTAAAGTACCCATGTTCAGTGTTGCTACTGTTGTTTTTTGATGAAGCATCTCACGGTGTGGCCCAGGTTCATCTTGGACTCTGTATCCTTCCACCTTAGCCTCCTCAATACTGAGATTACTAGAGTATCTTTATTTTTCTTTCTAGTGTGAGTTATATCACTGGGTGGATCTGTTGGACCGCTTTGATGGAATTCTGGCAGATGCTGGACAAACAGTGGAGAATATGTCATGGATGCTTGTATGTGATAGGCCGGAAAAGGAACAACTAAAAATGCTTCTATTGGCTGTATTGAACTTCACAGCCCTGCTTATCGAGTACAGCTTTTCTCGGCATCTGTACAGTTCCATAGAAGTAAGTAGTCTGTTCTTAACTATAACCATGTATATACACAAATGGAGGGATTTTCTATTTTTTTAAGTTGATTATCCCTTTATTTTTTTTAAGTCACGCATTACATAATCACACAGAGACCTAACTTTATCGTAAATGTGTTTCCCATTTTTAACATGGGGAAAAAAACTCCCTTTTAACTAATTCCTCCCTTAAGACTTCCAAATTTTCTCACCAAATCTGCCACCAATAATGATAAACATGTGAGGCTTATAGCCTTACTGGATTTCAAGGCAGCTACCTAGATTGGCAGCAGCCTGAGAAGGGGGTTCAGGGAAAGCCCACCAAGAGAGAAGAAAGACAAACCTAGCCAGTAGGGTATTGACTCCAGCTGTGTGTAGTTCCGGCCTTTGCCCAACTTTTGAGCTTTAATAATCAAATGATTACCTTGGTCTTGATAATTAAATAGATGTGATATCCAAAGAAATCCAAAACCATTAAGATAATCAACAAATAAAGTGCCTTTGTTAATTTCCAACTCAATTACATACTGGTTTTAATTTTGGCCAATTAATTGCTTCAATATATTGGTGAATGTTTAAAACAAAACAATCACTCAGGTTACTCCCAAGCTTTAACAGTTTTATTTTGCATAATTGCACATAGCTGTTGTTGATAGCTTTAGCTTCTATGATTTCTTTTTATATTTAGCATAAAGGTGGTAATAATAGCATACAATTAGCTTAGTTTCTTAACACTTGGAAATGTAATGTTTTTTAGTTCTACATATATGTATTACAACATTTCTTGAAGTCCTTATATAGAGACACAGATATGATTACTTCTATTGCGCTTTCTGAAAAATAGTTTTAGCTTTTAGTACAAGGTGTCTGATGAGTTGAACTTTGTCTTTTTGTTCCTTTAGCATTTGACAACTTTATTGGCTTCGTCTGATATGCAAGTGGTTCTGGCAGTCCTTAACCTTCTATATGTGTTTAGCAAAAGATCAAACTATATCACACGTCTTGGATCTGACAAGAGGACCCCACTACTGACAAGACTACAGCATTTGGCAGAGGTATGTCTTTGGAGACTGGAAAAACAAATATCAGAGTATATAGTTTCTATAAGCAGGCATTTCTTGCTTTGTAAAAGTGGATGAGAATCCTTTAGTTAACTTTCTGACTTAATTGAGTGTGCAAGTATTTGGACAGTGTGATAAAGTTTCAAAAAGCTGGAGTATTATCAGTTTTAAGTTTTGAAGCACTTCATTACCTTCTGCTCATGAGACAAAATCTTTTGTTCAAAACTTGACAGTTCTGCTACATACTAGGTTCCATTCCAGGACAGTCAGAGCTACTTCTTGAAACACTATCTCCAACAAAAAAAAGAGAGAGAGAGAGAGAGAGAGAGCTGGGGACAGCTGGTGATACTACATATACATATATGGAGATGAACTTGAGAATAAATTGTTATTCATCACATTAATAAAACATCAGTGTTCAGCAGGTAAAGGCACCTACCACTGACCTTAATATTAATGACCAGAGTTTGATTCTGACACCAGCATGTTAGAAGGAGAAAATGGACTCCCAAAAGTTTTCTTCTGGTCTCTGTATGCATGCCCCATACCCTTAAATAAATATGTAATTCAATAAAAATAAAAACTTTCAAAAACATACAAACTAGTTTTTAAGTCCTGGAAACTCCATTGTAGTCCTAATTAATGGATGAGCTGGATTCAAAAATTAAGCAAAATGTCAAATATTGTCTTATAATTCATAGTAGAGGGGCCTGGAGAGATGGGTTAGTGGTTTAAGACTGTATGTACTATTACAGAGGAATGGAGTTTAATTCCCAGAACTCACATGGTTCCTACCTGTTGTTAATTCCAGCCTTAGAGGCTGACTTCCATGGGCACCAGCACTCGTATGTACCACTCTTGGAAAACACACATTTAAACAGGAAAAATAACTCTTTAAATTTGTCACAGAAGTCCCAAATAATACAATAAAAATGAGTTAGAATACATATTTTAAAAGAATTTGTTGTAGGTGATGGGCTTGTGTTTCCTAGGGAGATTATGTAAAATTGTTAGAACTGGCAGGGTGTGGTGCATACATCTTTAAAATCTAGTACTCAGGAGGAATAGGCAGGTTCAAGGCTAATAATGGTCTACCTAGAGAATTCAAGCCAGCCAGGGACACATAGTCAGACCCTTTCTCAAAATAATTGTTAAAATACAGTGTTATTGCCACATATTAGATAAATAGACAGGAGCAACTATTCACAAATAATATTAATGATACTGATCTAAGGGTAAAGTTAGTGAATCTTAATGTTTAATAAAATTTCATCTGAAAAAGAAATCAAGCCTTTCCCTCATGTCTGAATATTCATTCTTAAGCAGATCCCGTCTTGTAAAGTGGTGTTATATGCCCCTAAGCATGACTGATACCCTAGTTACTTTTATATACACACTTTATTATCAGGATGATATGGTATCACTACTAGGTTGATGAGTAGTACAATGAGACTCAGAAGTTTATGTGCATTACTTTTTGGGGAAAATAATATTGGCTCTTAGTCTCTGAAAAAGTATGACATGCAATATTTACTGTTCTTCTCAGGTGTTTGTAATTGCTTGAGTAGGGTTATTTCATACTTGGGTTCTCATTAAAGCCTGTAAAATAGCTCTTGAGTTATTTCCCAATTCTCCAGTTGGTACCATTAAAAATGTTTATAGCCAACCCTTCCTGCATGCATTGTGAATCGTTTTCTTTTGACAAGTTCATTTATAGCTAAGAAAACAGGATACAAATACATAAGAATCAAAAGGTATCGACGGAGCCATTTGTTTGTTTACCAGACACCCAGAATAATAGTAAGCACATAGAAACAATATTAATTACAACACTGCTTGACCAATAGCTTAGGCTTCTTGTTAACTAACTCTTAAATCTTAAATTAGTCCATTCATATTATTTTATATTTTGCCATGAGGCTTGTGGTTTACGGGTAAGATTCCTGGCATCTTTCCTCTTTGGCAGCTATATGGTGTCTCCCTGATTTCACCATCTTTTCTCCTCTATCTCTGCTTGGAATTTCCGCTTTGCTCTATTCCGTCCTGCCATAGATCCAAAGCAGTTTCTTTATAAACCTGTGGTAATAAAACATACTCACATGAAAAAAAGGATAAAGAACCAGTAGTATTTTAAAGATCCCGACTAGTGTCTCCTAAAATCATAGGCATATTTGTTTTGATGAAACAGGAGGTTTTGCTTTTCAGTTTTAAAAATAGAAAATTTGGACGTCTACAAAAGATTGTGATTGTTTGCTACATTTTCTTTATATATTACCACTTGATTGTCTCTATAATTCATTTCTTGATTTATTTTCTTAATGTACTAGCCTCAGTGTTATTCACTGTTAACTATTAGTTGGGAATAGAAGAAATATGAGGAAAATAATTGTGTCAAGCTTATTCTGCCTTGAATGTTTAGATTTGTGGTTTGACTTACCTGTCTTTCTGTGTAGCCTCCAGCCTTTGTATATATATTTTTCAACAAATTTCATGTATTCTGGAAGTTCTAAAGATAGCCAAGAAAATACTGGAAATGTCATGTAGAAGTACTTATTTTATTAGTTTTTAAGCTATTTTATAAAGATAGAGTAATTAGAATAATTAGTCAAATTAAATCAATAGGTAGCAAAACCAGATAACAAAAACATGTAAGAATTTAATTTATGTTAAAGATAACATTAACAGGGGATGAATGAGTTGTTTACTACTCAAGAAGCAATTTGTTGGATTATAATTCAGTAAAACAAAGTTAAGATATACTAAAGTACTGCTTGCTAAAAATAGGAATCTTTGGCTAACGATGTAGTTTAGTTGGTAGAGTGCTTGCCTAACATACATAAACTAGGTGTTTGCAGTTCAAGACCAGTTTAGGATACACAAAGAAAGAATAAAAATCACAAATCTAAAACCATTGAAGGATAATATAACTACATAGCCGGGCAAGGTGCACCCCTGTAAATCTAGCACTTGGGCAACAGAAGCATGAGAATACGTAGTTATTGGTAAGCCTGAGTTGAAAACCCCTTTTCACAGAGAAGTGGAAAAAAGTGGAAAGGCTGTTTCCATGGAGGAATAAACCAATTCTTCTGACCATGTAACCTTATATTCTTATATGAAAAATTTAAATGCTGTTATTGTTATCTGTGATTTTCTATTTTCTTCATATTTGGGTAATTTGCAATTTTTCCTATTATAAACATTTGTCACAGT
The DNA here is from genome assembly GCF_018167655.1 of Microtus oregoni. Classification (NCBI taxonomy): domain Eukaryota; kingdom Metazoa; phylum Chordata; class Mammalia; order Rodentia; family Cricetidae; genus Microtus; species Microtus oregoni. The sequence goes on from NW_024544867.1 coordinate 45,230, forward strand.
AAATACCTTTTGTTCATGAATATTTTGGGCCATAATAACTATAGTTGCTTTGAAAATTGTGTGTGTGTTTGTGTGAAAGTGTGTGTGAATATTGGACCTTGTGCTTTATTTGTTCTTATTTAGTTTTTTCTTCACTAGTAACCCCAAAGTATACCTTTTCTGTTCATTTTGTCTTTTTTCTTTACATGTTCCTTCTTTGGATTGTGTTGATTGACTAGGGTTTATTTAAGATAAGAATGTTGAGATACCTAATTTTTAAAAACATTTTATGTGCATTTGGTGTGAAGGTGTCAGATTCCCTGGAACTGGAGTTACAGACAGTTGTAAACTGCCTTGTGGGTGCTGGTAATTGAACCTGGGTCTGAAGGTAGTGCTCTTAACTGCTGAATCATCTTTCCAGTTTCTGAGATACCTAAAATTTAATACATGTTTTAATTTGTGGGATTATACTTTTAGTTTACTCACATTAAATAACTTCATGATTTTCCATGTGATTTTTTTTCATTGACTCGTTGGTGGTTAAAAGTACTGTTTAATTATCATGTACTTGTGAATTTTCAAAAACATTTATGTATATGAATGACCTGTCTTCGTGTGTACTAGAAGAGGCAGTCAGACCCCATACAGATGACTGTGAGCCACCATATGGTTGCTGGGAATTGAAGTCAGGACCTCTGGAAGAGCAGCCAGTGCTCTTAACCACTGAGCCTTTTCTCCAGCCCTACTTGTGAATTTTTCAGATTGCCTTTTGTGATGGATATCTGATTTTATTTTCCTACATCTGACATCTGTAATTGGCAGAGATTTTGTTTAACTATATTAATGATTGTTTTGTTAAGGTCTATTGGAGTTTTTAATGTGTCTTAGAAAGTATATGTTCTATACTTAAAATAGGTTCAATGTCCTCGGTCTAGTTGATTTGGCATTTGGCATTGTTCAGGTTTTCAGTTTCCTTATTTGTCTTTTAGCTAGTTATTGATATTTGCCCTGGGAATTAGAATTGATATCTTAATTTACAAAATTGTAATTTAATACCAGCTTAATTTTTGTTGTTGTTGTTGGTTGTGGTTCTGGGTACGAAACTAGGGATTTGTGTATACTGTGCAAGCCTCAACCACTGAGCTACACAGGGTCTCTCAATTTTTTTTAATAGTATATAAAAACTTTGATCATATTTCTCTGTGCCTTCCTCCATCTTTATTGCTGTTTCCTTTAAAAAGTACATTTTTATACATAGCATGTACATCGACATTGATGCATAATACTTAGTTTATATAGTTAGCTTTTGAAGACATCAAAGATTAGATTTTGCTAATCAAAAGTAGAGAACATTGGGAAAATAGTTCACTGGAACATTCCTGCCATACAAGCACAAAGACCTGAATTCTCTTGAACCCACATAAAAATGCCTGAAAGTGTTGGCATAGTTTATAACCTTAGTGTTATTAACCAGTGTGAGAGGGGCTTTGGCAAGCCAAGGAGCCCCAGGGCGGGTGAGAGACAGACACACCCTGCAGACTGTACTTACAAATAGGATTTTTATTGGAGAGAAGGAATGGAAGAAGGGGGGAGGGGAAGGGAGTTGGGAGACTGGCCTCTGGGAACAGGAGCGCCATAAGAGAGAGACAGAAGGGGGGAGCAAAAGCCTGCCTGCCTGACTCTTCTGAGGAGCAGCAGGAAAGAGGGTGGGAATGGATGGAGCTTGTCTCTTAAAGGGGTCTTTGGGCCTGTATACAGAGCCTTACTTACTCATAATAGTTCAGGGATGTCCATGGGGCCCTGGGTTGACTAAGTATTTGCCCTAATTGCTGAGATTACAGGGCGGGCCAGCATAATTTCTTTTTTTGGGAGGGGGGGGTTGAGACAGGGTTTCTCTGTGGTTTTGGAGCCTGTCCTGGAACTAGCTCTTGTAGACCAGGCTGGTCTCGAACTCACAGAGATCCCCCTGCCTCTGCCTCCCAAGTGCTGGGATTAAAGGCGTGCGCCACCACCGCCCAGCCCAGCCTAATTTCTGAATGTTAACACCTAGCACTGAGGCTGTAGACACAGGTTGATGTTCAGGGCTCAGTGGCCAGCTAGAGGAATCTCACAGGCCCTTGGAGAGACACTTCCTCAAATAAAACCACTGGTGGAAGAACACCTGACCTTGACTTCTGGCACCCCGGGGGCATGCCTTAACCAGAAACCTATTCCTGAAGGGTAGGGACTACTCTCTGCATTTATCAGTCAGTGTTTTCAACCTGTTCCTGCCCTTGGGAAAGTTCCAAATTAAGGGAACTAGTAGCAAGTGCTTTTAGCTGGTCTTTCAGAGACCAAAACAATCTATCACTTATTACATGAAGATTCATTGTCCTCACTCCAGGAATGTGGACTATAGTTTACAGCTGCTACATATAGAATAGGGTTAGGTAAGTTAAATATCAAAAAGTTAGTGTGTAAAATTCTTTGAGGTTGATTGATTCTGTACTGTTGTTATTTCATTCACACCTTTTGTGATAGGTGGTCCTTCGGAGTTTCCTGCTCTGCTGTTTTCATTATTATCACGGTTATGAAAATAGTTATATATGAAAATAGCCAGTTCAGAGAGGATAGGTAAAAGTGTATTAAAGTAGTTTTTCTTAGTGTGTGTTTAACTTTTTTATTGCTGTGATAAAATACCACAACCAAGGCAATGTGTAAAAGAGTTTATTTAGAAGCTCATGGTTCTAGAGGGTTAGAGTCCCTGAGTATCATGCCGGAGACTGTGGCAGCCAGCAGGAATAGCATTGAAGAAGTAACAGAGAGCTTACATCTTGATCTGCAAGTATTAGGCAGAGAGACCTAATTGATATTGACATGGGGTTTTGAAACCTCAAAACCCATCCCCCAGTGACATCACCTTCAACAAGGCCATCCCTCCTAAATCCTTTCCAAGTATTTAAAGGTATAGTATAGGGGCTGTTCTCATTCACACCACCACATTCTACTCCCTGGCCTCCTTAGGCTCATGGCATTTCATACAACTAAAAGTCCAATGACTCAAGAGAATCTCTTAATTGTAACCCCCTATAAAGTCAAAATCATAAAACAAATTACATACAGTGGTATAGAACATACATTACCGTTCTAAAAGGGAGGAATGCATGTATAGTGAGGAAACATTGGACCAAAGCAAGATGGAAAACCTATAAGGGCGAACTCCAAATCCATGTCTTGTGTCAAAGAAGGCTCTACCTTGCCACCTTTTGCTGACTGCAAACATAGTTTTCTTTTGTCTGGTTCTACTCCCTGTATACAGCTCCCCCTGGCAGACATTCCACAGCTCCATGCAGTGTCTTCTCAGGGACTCCCATGTGGGGAGGAACTCCCTGCCACAAATTTGGTATCAGGAGCTCTGTTTAGCCACTTAGAAAAGAAAAATTCTACAACCCGTTTCTCCTGTTTCTTTCATAACCTTAGAGTCAGAACTACATAGTTGGTGCTGCCATGTTTGGCTACATCCTTGGGAGAATGGAGCCTATTGAATTACATTTGCATAAAAATATGATTTGTTGTTGATTTTTAGAAGCAGAAAATCCTTTAGGCCCTTTTCACAAATTGCAGGATTTGCTGGATCTGGGGTCTTAGCTCAAGAGTACCACGTTCTCTATTTGATTTTGCACCTGGCCTTTATCTCTTTCAGTACAAGCCTTGGCTCCAACATTAAATGTACTGGTGCTCATTTTTCTCTTTGAACTGTATATTTTGTTTTTCTTTTTGCTTTGTTTTGGTCTTTTCCATTGTAGGCCTGCACATGCATAAAACTGTTTGTTAAAAAAATCCCACTACAGAGTCAATATTACAGTGTCTAGAAATATTCTGTGTATGAAATTAGTCCAGAACTTTAAAGTTTAGCTTAGCCCCAGGGAGAGTCTTAGGACAAGGACAAAAGGCAACCAACTACATTCTTCAACTAAATGTAAGAATGGTCTTTAGTCTAGTTCCTAATATTGTTCTCTGAAACCTTGAGCTATGCCTCCTTAGTCCACCTTGTTACCATCTTCCAATCTCCTGCTGGGAAGGGCAGATAAGCCTTGCTTACAGTATTCAGCAACTTTGCTAGTGTTCCACATTCTTCCAAATAAGTGTCACAGCAGTAGCCCACTTCTGGTACCAACTTCTGTCAGTATCTTTTTCAGTTGGACAGGCATGGTGTTGTAGCAGTAGCTGAGAGCTTGTGTCTTGACCCACAGTAAGGAGGCAGAGATTGCTAACTAGGAATGGTGTGGACTTTTAAAACCCCAGAGCCTACCCCAAGTGACATTAACTGGGAACCAAGCGTTCAAACACATGAGCCAGTGATAGTTATTCTCGTTCAAACCACCACGATATGGTTTTCACCAAAGAACTAAGGTATAATGCTCTAAAACTATTTATTGTATATAACAAAATAGCCTTCTTTTCAAAATTGCTGACATCATTTGGAGAATTAATAAAAAATGACCCCCGTTTTCTGTATTTTCTGCTCTGGATTAATAAGGACTTCCAAAAAGCTTATTTCTCTAGTGTGTGTTTTTTTTTTTTTTTTGGTTTTTCGAGACAGGGTTTCTCTGTGGCTTTGGAGCCTGTCCTGGAACTAGCTCTTGTAGGCCAGGCTGGTCTCGAACTCACAGAGATCCGCCTGCCTCTGCCTCCCGAGTGCTGGGATTAAAGGCGTGCGCCACCACCGCCAGGCTATTTCTCTAGTATTAAGTAGGTTTTGTTTTGTTCACCAGCATTGTTCCATATTGGAGATCTCGGTAAATGACAGCCTCAGTGATACACAGTTTTATAGATTTACTGGAGAATTAGTGTCATGATTATTTATTTCTAAAGAATGAATATAGCCGGGCGGTGGTGGCGCACGCCTTTAATCCCAGCACTTGGGGGCCAGAGGAAGGTGGATCTCTGAGGTCAAGACCAGCCTGGTCTACAAGAGCTAGTTCCAGAACAGGCTCCAAAGCTACAGAGAAACCCTGTCTCGGAAAAACTTTAAAAAAAAAAAAGTGCTGTTCTTGCCAGGTGTGGTTGAATGCATCCTTTAATACCAACACTTAGAGGCAGAAGCAAGTGAATCTGAGTTCAAGGCCAGCCTGGTCTATGTCTATCTATCTAGGTTGGTAGGTAGGTCAGTCTGTCTCTCCTCCCATCCATCCATCCATCCATCCATCCATCCATCCATCCATCCATCCATCCATCCTATTTAGATAGATAGTTCCAGGCCATTCAGATATGTACAGTTAGACCTTGCTTTTACTGTAGAATTTTTGATATTTCAAAGGCCCGAGAAGATGCCACAGGCTGGTCCATAAGCAAAATTATATGGCTAGAATTTAGGGTTTGGAAATTATTAGTAACTGTGCTACTCATTAACACAGGCACTTGTTTAAAGTTCTTATATTTTAGTAGCAAAGTGTCTTAGTCATTGTTGTATTGCTTTGATGAGACACCATGACCATTACAACTTTTATAATGGAAAGCATATAATTGACGCTTGCATACAGGTTCAAAGGTTTCATCCATTGTCAGCCATGGTAGGAAACAGTGGAGGCATGCATGCAGACTTGGTGCTGGAAAAGGAACTTGAGAGTTCCACATCCAACACTGAAGGCAGCAGGAAGAGAGAAAACACTGGGCCTGGCTTGGGCATTTGAAACCCCAAAGCCTACCCACAGTAACATGGTTCCTCAAACAAAGCCATAACTACTCTCACCAGGCCATACCTTGTTGAAGGAGGCTGCTTGTTGGTTCCCGGCCACCCAGCTAGCTTTGACCCGAAATAATCACACAGAAACTGTATTCATTAAATCACTGCTTGGCCCATTAGCTATAGCTTTTCATCGGCTAACTCTTACATTAATTTAACCCATTTCTACTAATCTGTGTATTGCCATGTGGCAGGTGACTTACCGGCAAAGTTTTGGCATGTCTGACTCTGGTGGTGGCTCCATGGCTTCTTCCTAACTCTGCCTTTCTTGCTCCCAGCATTCACCCTAGCTTTTCCTGCCCTATCTAAGTTCTGCCTTGTTATAAGTCCAAGCAGTTTCTTTATTCATGGTAATCACAGCACACAGAGGGACTCCTACATCAAAACCTGATTCTATTCCCAAGGCATTCAAATAGGCGTCTGTAGAGGCTATTCTCATTTAAACTAATACACAAAATATATAGACTCTTATAGCATGTAATTTGGCTCTTGTCAAAAAGTGTGGTTCCACCCTGGTGAGAAAGGCCAGCTATGACTGAATATCAGCAAACATGAATTGAGACATGGGAATGAAGTAGCTAGTGTTGCTACTTTGTAGTCTTATCTTGAGCACCCTCATAGAACCATGAAATGAATAGATTTCATTGAAAAAACAACTATTAGAACACCACCTTGCTTTGAGGCTCAAAGTCCTGTTTTATTTGTTCTCTTTGTTATATATGAGTATTTTCTCATTAAACACTTTATAAATATAAGCCTAAGACCATGAGCATTGTGTAACACTATATTTTTTCCCTTTTCTAAGAGCTGGGGTGGAAAAGAGAATGGTTTTGGACTTGCAGAATGTTGCAGAGACTTGCATATGTTGGTGAGTATTTGGAACTCAACGAATTTATGGTATATAAATTGACACTTGATACCAGAAGTTTCATTGGACCCAAGGGAAAAAAATACACAATGGCTTTAGGAAACCAGCCCTTACTGTGCTGATTATAACAATTCTCAGAGAGAGTAGTATGAGTTCTGAAATAAGTTGAATTTTTTGAATCAAAATGAAAGTACTATTTTTTTTTTCTTATACTGGCAAGTGAAGCTGAGAATAGTAGTGTACATCTATAATCTCAGTATTTCAGATATGATGTGAGGAACATCACTACTACTTCTAGACCAGTTTTGCCTACACAATACCTGTTTAAATATTCAAAACAAAGCCAAAAAAGAAAAACCACCTAGAAAGTGCATTTACTTGTGTTCTCACACAACTATCAGGAGTTTGAGAAGTGTTCAAGAACAATCGATTGAAAACAATTCTTTCTGGATTACTTAGGACTTAATGCAGGGATCTGGAGAAATGATAGATCAAGAGCATGATTCCTATTACCTCCACACACAGCAACTCAAAACCATTTGTAAATCCAGTTCCAGGGCATCTGTTAGCCTCTTTTGGCCTCTATATGGACCAGGCACTCACATGACAAAATGGACATACATGCAGACAAAATAATCAGAAATAAAAAATTTTAAAATAATTTACAAAAAGATCTTACTGTTCAGTATATCTTTATGTTTACGTTTTATCTTTATCCATGCTCTGGTTATAGATTTAGGCTATCCCCCTCTTCTGCTTTGATATGTTGCATATTAGGAGCCTAGTTTGTTATGTTTAATACAAATGGATATGATCAAATTTAATTAATTTTTCTTTTGGATTAATATAGTTCATATTTTTCTAGTCAAAGAAATCTACATATTAGAGGAGGTTATTTTCCTACTTTAGTTGGTAGACATTCTTTAGTGAACAGTTGTGAATGGATGTTGGTAATATGGGAAACATTGTATAAGAGTATTCAGCTTGAAGTTCCAATTCTGTGAATATAATATTTTATAGAGTAGTAGGGTAATTTTGAACCTCATGCATGTGAAGACTTAATAGGTTTGTGTGATGTCTGTTAGCCTGTTTTAGTCCTTATCTACATTAAGTTTGATATTTAGCATGTCAAGGGATTTTGAAAATTTTATACTTTATGTAGTATATACACATGTTGAACCCAATATTATAAAAAAGTATATAATGATAATGTCATTGTGTTTTCTTTGAAGAGAATGTGTTTTATTTGTTTTTTGTTTCTTGGTTTTTTGAGACAGGGTTTCTTTGTGTAGCCTTGACTGTCCTGGATCTTGCTCAGTAGACCAGACTGGCCTCATACTCAGAAAGATCCTCTTGACTCTGCCACCCCAGGGCTCAGATTAAAGGTGTGTGCCATCACCACCTGACCAAGGGAATGTTTTAATGGTCAGGGTTTTATTATTGAAATTTCATCTGTTGTGTTACTTTTGTATTTGTAGATGTGCTTTGAGGGTTTAGTTCATTTGGTTTTTGTAATCCTATGCAGAGAAAAAAAGGAAACACCTTCCAGAATGGTATAGAAAGGAGTATTTGAAGTAATAGAAAAATTATCAATGAGGAGGCTCGTAATAAGTTTTCACAAGAATGGCCTTTTCCATTCTTTAGTTGGTGCCTATGTTTTGACTCTGACACTTGTTCTCCATTCTTTCTAAAATTCTTTTGCATTATTATTTGTCATACTTGATCTCACCATGAGAATAACTATAGTCAAAATTGCTGTATTAATAGAGCAGCAGGTAACCTGGAAATAAAAACAGATTTTTGGATTTCTAAACTACAGTCTTTCCATTTATTTTCAAGCAAATGTCATCTGAACTCTGGTCAGGGCAAGAGATAAAAGACACCATTGGTGTGTAATATACAGCTGCCACAGTGTACTTTGACTAAAAGAAGGCAGTGGAGGTATCTGTCTAAAATCAGTTAAATCCCATTGTCTGATTCCTCTTTTATACACAGAAATATCCACCCAGCGCAACCACACTACACTTTGAATTCTATGCAGACCCTGCATCTGAGGTCAAAATTGAGAAGAGGGTGAGTCTGATTGTTTTGATGTTGTTATTTATAGAATCTCTTAGTTTAAATGAGTGAATGTTTGACTGTATATCACTGTCCTATGAAGCTATATGTACCTGTACCTCTCATAGACATGATTAGGTTTTATGTTAGAACCTGCAAAAGATAAAGCCTCTTTTATTGGGCACTGCCATATTTGTGTATTTTGCTCATAGTCTTAGGTTGTTGTGTTTCAGATTAATTTTTTTAAGCCAGCCTGTATGTTGCCTGTAAAAATCTTAATTAAATGATGTGTTTGTTTCATATTCCTAGGTGAGCTGCTAAGATTTTTTTTTTTTGATTTAGAGGTTTACCAATGAAGCAGATCTTTTTTCCCACTTTTATTATTAAATAACTTTTAGGATAATGTTGTCTTTAAAGCATGAGAAATAATTTTATGGTTTTAGTATTTTGTATGAATATTGATTGTGGAGACTTATGAGACAAGTATTAAAAAGGACTATAGAATATAGAATATGCTTGCTAACAGTGTTAAAAGTTTAATAGTAGTGGTTTTAAAGAAGTGATCTTGTGATTATTATATGTGGAAAGTAGATGCTTTGAATGTCTCTGAAATTACCTTGATTTTTAAAGAGGTTGGCTTTAAAGAGGGTGACATTTTGTTCTCAGGTGTCTCTTACAGGGTATTTAGTGACCCCTAACAGCTTTTTTAACTTTTGAATTTCAGACGACTAGTAATACACTACATTACATTCATATAGAACAACTTGACAAGGTAAGAGGATTCCTTGACTACTGGTTGGTTATTTAATTATTGGTTGAAGTTTTGTTCCTAACTAAATTTTTTCTAATACAGATTTCAGAAAGCCCTTCTGAAATAATGGAATCTCTTACCAAAATGTACAGCATTCCTAAGGATAAGCAGGTACAATACATCTGAAAAAATACTGTTTTTCGAAATACACTAAGCATTGGACAAGCAGAAGACATAGCAAAATTAATGTACATTGTTTGGAGTTTAGCAGATTAGCTATCTACGTGTTTGTTTACTCTACTGTAGTAACACTAAGTTCCTTGATTCAAATGATTTTCTGTCAGTGGTGAAAACTCTCAATTTTAGATATATTTGGATACATTTAAGAGAACTTAATTGTGTTATTTTGTTCTGTTCTTTTGGTAGTGGTCAAAAATTTAGTTTATTGAAAATTAGAATTCTTACTATATTATTGTCTATCAATATAGTGACAGTTCTTGACTTATCACATTGTGATACTGCCTGTCCCTGTTTTATTACTCTGGTATTGTTAACCAATCTAAGAGTAAAATAATACTAGTTCAGTTTGATATCCTAGCAAAAAGTAGCAAACTTATTTTACCAAGCAGCCAAAATGTAAGAGTCCCCTCAAAAATGAAAGAAATAAGAAAACCCTTTTGTTACGATTTCCTAATAATAAGTTTTGTATCTCTACAGATGCTGTTATTTACTCATATACGCCTGGCCCATGGCTTTTCTAATCACAGGAAGCGATTACAAGCTGTTCAGGCCAGACTGCATGCAATATCTATATTAGGTAAGGAAACACTAATTAAGTGGTCTTAATTAGGCAGTTTGAACTTGATTTTGAATGAAATTCATCTTTCTTCATTGCTATGAGGATTTACTTATTATGGCAACCCAAATTTATTGCATTCCCAGTGTTCGCTGTAGTCATTCTTGATTTCCTTTGTACGTCAGAAAAACTTAAGCTTTTATTGCCTGGTCTCATGGCCTTGATTGTCAACTCCTTTTTTTAAAAAAATATATACAGATAGTCATCTCTGCTCTGTATCCTTCCTATTTATTGATAGTTCCTCTTCCAGTTCTCCCGTCCTTTCAGATGTACAACTTTAAATTTTGAAAATAATTAGTTAATACTCTGTCCATTTACTATAGTATAGTAGATTGGAAAACACACAGGCTTTTTTCTTTTTTTTTTTAAGCTATGTCAGATTTTTAAAGTCATTTCATGCAAGCATATATTATACTTTGAGTGCACAGTCTTCGTTATTGTCCACTGCTTTCCTCCTTGGACAATTTTGTCTCCATTCATTAACCAGACAGTTTCGCTTCTACTATTAGGTCATCAGTGATTTTTAGGTATGTAAGGTCTAGGATACAGAAATGAGAAAAAACACGTTCTTGTCAAGAGTGGCATTGATTTTCCTACAAATAGTATAATCTCTATGTGGAAATCACAGTTTTTTTAGGCTCTCACCATGTTTCTGAAGATTATTTAGCATACATTGTATTCTCTCAGTTAACTTCAGTAATTTAGTTTGGAAAAAGTATTTGAGCTATTTTAATAATTGAAAGAAAGCCTGGAAATCAACCTCTTACATGCTAGGCACATTAAATGGCATAAAAGGGCAAGCACAGCTGTTATTACCTATCTTCGTTCAGCTTTTGCTTATCTTCTTTTAAAACTGAACACCTTGCCCTCAAATCCTTTCTCTTGTGCTTGTGTCTGTGCTTCTGTCATAATAATGATTGCCTAGAAATGTTTATTTAAAACTTAATGTGCTCACTTCTCAGCCAGTTTTTACTTCTCAGTGTATGTCCACTAACTCCTCAGTATACAAGTAGATTAAATGCTTTTTTCGAGACACAGTCTCACTATGTGGCTTTTACTGTTCTGGAACTCACTGAGTAGAACAGGCTATTCTTGAAATTAAAGATCTGTTTGTCTGTCCTCCTGGGATTCGAGACGTGTACTTGTCTGCCTGGCTAGATTATACACATTTAACTTTTGATAGTGCCATTCAAACTTATGATTTAGTCTGCTACACTCTATAAAAACTCAATATTATAAAAGCTTATCTGGTGAAAGCAAGTAAAGGAAGAAGTCAACATAAAATTCTATACCTATATGCAAAGCATAGTTATAGTTCTATCAAGTAGTGATATTAGAAAAATGAATTATTTGTTCTCTTTTCCCACAAAACTCCAACAAAATTATTTCTTAAGACTACTAATAATTTTAGTAAGGAAATGTGAGTATCTAGCTATTACCACAATCTTATAATTTAGCAGATTTACCCCTCTGTGCTGATTGAAAGGTTTATTACTCAACGTTGGCTTAATAACTGCATTTCTGCCAAAGTGTTTGCTTCTCTTTTGCAGTCTATTCCAATGCCTTGCAAGAGTCAGCAAATAGTATCTTGTATAATGGTTTGATAGAGGAGTTGGTAGATGTCCTTCAAATTACAGATAAGCAGCTCATGGTAAGTATGTGCTCATAATATCTACACAATAAAGCCATACTTTTTTTTCCCTGCCTTTTGTTTTTCCTAAGGAGTTAGAAAATGCCCCAGGAGGGAACCTTGGACCTTTTGCATCTTTATTTTTGAATATTAAACTGTGAAGTTAATAAATGTCAGATGTATAGAGTTATTTTCCATAGATGTTTATCTCCTCAAGCAGCATTCAGTAAAATTACTTATCTTTTGATTTTGAGATATTTGCACCTTAGTTCAGTTATTCATGTAGTTTTGACACTTGTTTAATTTCTACTCTCATAGGAAATTAAAGCTGCTTCTTTACGAACATTAACATCAATTGTGCATTTGGAGAGAACTCCCAAGCTCAGCAGTATTATTGACTGTACTGGAACTGCCTCCTACCATGGATTTTTGCCTGTTCTTGTGCGGAACTGCATCCAGGCTATGATTGGTAAGTTTAGGTGTTAATTATTTATTCCAGGAACAACAGGATCTTGACATTTTCATTGTTTTAAGGACCTGCTAGCTTAGTACCGAATTCTGAACTTTATATCCTCTCCAAATTTCCTTTGTAGATCCTTCTATGGACCCATACCCCCACCAGTTTGCCACTGCTCTCTTCTCTTTTTTGTACCACCTGGCCAGCTATGATGCTGGTGGTGAAGCTTTGGTCTCCTGTGGAATGATGGAAGCCTTACTAAAGGTACTACTCCCCTTTTCTAATATATTTCTGTTAAATTAACTAAGAGTATTAGTTTCGATGTTTTGTCATGAGCAGTTAACATAGAAAGCTTATTCTAATCAGTTACTTACAGTTTGATCTCTAGTTACCACATTAACAAATATATCTATTGTCATTATTAAGGTATGTTTATAATCCAGCACAATTTGATAGTTTTGGGATTTTTTGGGCCAAGACAGTGCTATATGTTAGCATGACATTGACTATGCCCCTAAGAATTAAGTGTATATTAGGATACCTGTAAAGTTTTGCTTTAATATTATAGGCTTTGTTTCGTTTTGGTTGCTTAGTTGGTATTTTGAGACAATGTATCTTGCTGTCTATTGTTGGCTTGCATTAAACTTACCAGAAATTTTATATACTCCTATTAATGAATTGCCCATGTCCTCATAGAAGGTTACATCCAGTCTTTCAGTTTATAGCACTATTATTTGACAAGCACAAAAAACATCAGGCATGTGCCCTTTTCCTCCCTCCATTTCATACTATGCTGTCCTACAGGGACTCCCAGACTTTATTTTTGCAAAGGAATATAGATTTTTTTTTATAATCTCTCTCTTTTCAGTAATTGTGCTTGCCTCTCTTTCTCTTTCTTGTAGGTCATAAAGTTTCTTGGTGATGAACAGGACCAGATAACATTTGTCACCAGAGCTGTCAGAGTGGTTGACCTCATCACCAACCTGGATATGGCAGCTTTTCAATCTCATAGTGGTCTCTCTATCTTCATCTATAGACTTGAGGTATTATTGTCTAAGATTACTTTGTATAGACTTCATAGAATTCCAGTGATTGCTGAGTATAGGACGTGTCCTAACTACTCAAAGTAACCATCTTATCTCTTTTATGTTTCTATAACCTATTATCTGCTTGATACTCTTTAATCACAATATTTTAATCCCTGAAATGTATAGGATTTTCTTAACATTTTCTCCTTAATTATAGCATGAAGTAGATTTGTGCCGAAAAGAATGTCCATTTGTGATCAAGCCAAAGATCCAGAGACCTACTACCACCCAAGAAGGAGAAGAAATGGAAACTGACATGGATGGTAATTAACAAGTTATTAAGTCAATATTTTTGTGTGTGAGATTTTTCTCTTGTCCTGCCCTTTTTGTTTAATACTTTCTTATAAATTATGATATCCACAGGTTGTTTTCAACTTTTTTTATAGGTGATGAATTGTTTGGAATAGAACTGGGAGATAAAGCAGATGGTAGAAATGCAGTTGACCACTTTAATCACTGCAGATTAATCATTTAGTAATTGATGTTTTTTAACATGTTTGATCAGTATCTTTTTAAAGTACGAAAACATAATAACTTCTACAGAGTCAGAATATTGTCTGTTTTACTGCTGCAGTACCATATATCCTGGGAGTTTAATATATACTTTATAAATTATAGGAAGAGTATAAACTCTTAAATGGGACCTTGAAAAACTGTATCTGCGTGCTTTAAGAAAAGATGGGATACTTGAAATGGTTTTCTAGGAATCAACTTTTAAGTCACAGGATCAGAAATTTAAAGCAGATCATCATCTTTGTTTTCAAATGCATTGTGTGTCTGCTTTAACAATTCCAACCTCGCCCAATATATATCTTATAATAGAATAAAAGTGGGTCCCTGAAATACCTCGTAGAATGTACAGTAGTGTTATCTTACTGACAAAGCTTATCTTTGCATGTATCTATTATTCTTGTGAAATATTAGAATAATAAATCGTGTGCCATTGCTTTTTTTTTTTTTACTTTGTTTTTGGCACATTCATTTGTGCATGTTTCTGTCCCTAGAAACCCTTTTTTGCTCAGTTTTTCTTTCTGTTTTATTGGGAAGAAGCTGAGATATAAGTTCATAGGTGAGATTCCAAAGTGTTGAGTAAAATGTGCTATTAACTGTTGATAAGTAATACTTGACTATCTACTGTAAATAATTGTCAAAACTTAATAAGCAGAACAGTAAGTGCTTGGTAAAGATTCTAACAACATCTGAAGTGCTTGATTAAGTTTTCCAACCTGTGACCAGGAAGCAAACATGTAAAACTAACCCAAATGCTTGTGTTGTGCTCCTAAAGAAATTGTGTATTCAATGTAAAGGTTACACAGTTTGTACTTACTTCTTGTGTAAATCTGTACATACTTATGTTAAAAATGATTGGAAGAGGGGCTGGAGAGATGGCTCAGTGGTTAAGAGCATTGCCTGCTCTTCCAAAGGTCCTGAGTTCAATTCCCAGCAACCACATGGTGGCTCACAACCATCTGTAAAGACGTCTGGCGCCCTCATCTGGCCTTCAGGCATACAGACAGAATATTGTATACATAATAAATAAATATTTTAAAAAAAAAAAAATGATTGGAAGAATATTTCAAAATATATTTACTAAAGGGGATCTTGTATATTTCATAAATTGAAGAGACTAAGTATTTGCTTTTACACAATTAGATTATTTTATTCAAGGTTTTAAAGGAAATGTTAATACACACTTCTAACCCCCCTACATAGCTATTAGTTTGATGCGGCTCTTTCCAGCCTTGTTTATATCCTTTCCACATTCACATTTACATGTATATAGTTTTTAGAACAGAAAGACACTTACATCACATCCTATATATAGTATTCTTCCCTATGAGCATTGAGATTAAATTTCCCGTGCTCTTTTTATTCAATTAACCTCCTTTAATACGATTTGCTTATTACCTACCACTTCTTCATACATAATATACAACGTTGCATGTTTTGCATCGCTCATCTCAACTCAGTGGAAGAAGTTTTCTCAGAACTCTTTCTATTCTTAGTATCTTTTTATCTAATTAGTTTCTTTATCATAACTTGTACTTTAGTTGCAGATGTAACTATGGAAAGCAGTCCAGGCTCGTCCATATCTATGGAGCACCGGCTGGATGTTGACTTAAGGGCATCAAGTTCCAACAGCAGCACTAGCATCTCTGGCACTGGCCCGGGTCCTGGTCCTGGTCCTGGCCCTGGCCCTGGCCCTGGCCCTGGCCCTGGCCTTGGCCCTGGCCCTGGACCCCGTCCTGGTGCGTAGACACATAGATACACAGTCTTTCACAGTGACTGACTTCTTAAACTAGTGAAGAAGAAAGCTTTAGGAAGCACTTATTGGCACATTTGAGGTTACAAGAACATGTCTTGTAACATTTTATGGTCTTTTGGCAGTTCACACATTGATTATCAAAACAGACATTTTGGAGAGCAGATAATATCCAAAAGAGGAACAGAGTGAATTTGGAAGTTGAATCTCTTTTTACTTTATAATAATTCTTTATTTTTTAACTTTAGGACTCTAATTTTAATAATGGTCTTGTGCCATCCTTGGTGATTTAATTTCCACTTTCAAAAAACTCTTTCCAATGTCCAGAGATCTCACTTTAAATGTCTGCTAGTTTTGCTTTAGTGGATATAGATGGGTCTCTTAATACCTGTTTCATGTGCCTATTTACTGTGATTTAATGTTGAAGCCAGTATGATCCTTTTGCCTTTCTCCCGTGCCAGGAGTCCAGTGTATTCCACAACGAGCAGCACTTCTCAAGTCCATGTTAAATTTCCTCAAGAAGGCCATTCAAGACCCTGCTTTCTCAGATGGCATACGACATGGTATTTTGATTCTGTATACTGCTTTCTATAAAAACTTGATTATCAAGATTTGTATTTTCCATGTTCTCCTGGTGTTTACCCTTTTATAAAGCATACTTAGTAAATTGATAACTTTATTATTTGTTATCACATTTCTTAAACATGGCTATTTACACTTTTCTCAGCTTTGCCCTTTTTCCACGTCTATCTTATTACCACCTCTCCTAGCCTCCATATTTGTTTTCTCTTTTGACCTATTGTTAAAGCTTACTGTATGAACAAAATAAAGTGTTTGGGGTTGTCAAATTGAGGCCACTAGATTAGACCAAATTCAGATTTATTCACCATGGTTAATATACTGTTACCCACCACCCTTGATCCTTATACCTCTCCCAGACTGACCATAGTCTTTACACATTTCTCTTAGTAATGGATGGTTCTCTGCCTACCTCGTTGAAACACATCATCAGCAATGCAGAATACTATGGCCCATCACTCTTCCTCCTGGGTAAGTAGAATTGAAAGTTGAGTACAGGCTGAATGTACTGGCTTAGATGTATCTTTGCACCTGGAGGCAAAAGACAGGCAGATCTCAAGAGTTCCAGGCCAGCCTGCTCTAGAATTCCTTAAAAGCTAGAATGTAGCTCATTACTAAAGTATTTACCTCACTTGGAAAAAGCCCTTGGTTTTGTCCCACTCCAGCATTACAGATTGGAATATCACTTAGAATTATATAAAGAAATTTGTGGGAGATGTAGATACGGCAGATTCTTTGAACCTAGTGGAATAAGAATTTTACACAGTTTGGCTAGTCAAGAGATATAGTTATTATGACTTTCTTGTCTATTTGCTGATGAAACAATTGTCTCAGTATTTCTATCTTGTTATCTTGCAAAGTTTGCTTGTTTATTAATTATTAAAGATAATTATAGTTTTATTGATTACCTAGATTTTTCTATATAGTTTTTTGATCTACAAATAAGGTCTTCCTTTTTAATTACCTTTATTCTTTTATTTACTCCATCTTACTATACGAACAAAGACTTCTTATGTGATAAGTAGATAGGACCTCTTTGCTTTGTCCTTTGTGAGTTTATAAGGGAAACCATTCAACATTTTTACCATTAAGCATGATGGTAATCGGAGGTTTCACATTAAAATTTTGAAATTTACAGTTAGGAAACTTTCTTACAGTAATTGCATCAAAATAGGAACAGTTTTCCTCCCAAGGATAGGTTGGGAGAGTAGGACTGTAAGTAATCCTTGGATATGATTTTTAAAAATTGTGTCTTGCATAGGTAGGGAAGTCAAAGCTTAGGGAATGAGAATGTGGTACTCTAGGAGTAAGCTCAGAATGGAGCAAGTGCATAGGTAGTAGTTACTTTGTTTGGTTTAGTTTTGGGAGGGATGGGTTAGAGTGGTGGAGGGTGAGGGTGATGTTATAGCACATGCTAGGCTATGCCTTCAACTATCTTTTTCCTTTTTATTATGAGATGAGTTCTCAGTACATTGTCCAGATTGGTTTCAAAATCACTCAAGCCCAGTGTAGTTTTTTACTTAAAATGATATTGCTTCCACCTCCTGAGATGCTAGGATTTCAGGCCTGTGCTGCCAGGCCTAGCATTTGGTAAATTTTTAAATAGAATACCCATGATTGAATGAAAATAAACCCATTTAGTATTGATGGGAGAACTTTAGGGACAACTGCAGCAAATGAGTATTAGCTCATTGATTAAATCAAGTATCAGTGGTTCTGCACACTTGAAGTAATAAAGGCGGCGGTGGGGCTGCATCCCCAACACCCCAGCCGCCTGCCCTGCTAGCTTATGCCCCGAAATAATTACACGGACACTGTATTCTTTTAAACACTGCTTGGCCCATTCTCTTTTAGGCTAATTCTCACGTATTAATTTAGCCCATTTCTAATAATCTGTGTGTAGCACCCCATGGTGCGCTTACCGGTGAGATTCTAGCCTATGTCCATCCTGGGTCGGAGCTTCATGGCGTGTGTCTGCCCGGGAGCGGGGCATGGCGTCTCTCTCTGGCGTCTGCTCCCAAGAGGAGTGCTGTGGAGTCTCTGACCTCACTTCCTCTTCCTCCCAGCGTTCTGTTCTGTTTACTCCACCCACAGGGCCAAGCAGTTTCTTTATTGGCCAATGACCTTCCTCCATCATTTCCCCTTTTTCGGTTTAAACAAAAAAAAGGCTTTAACTTTAACATAGCAAAATTACATATAAAAAAACAGTTATCAAGTAAAAGTTACAATAATCTTTATTATAAGTAAGGAAAACTATAACTATAACTAACTATTCTTAACTCCATCACAGACTCCAGAAAGATATAATATTACCTAAGTAAACAAGAACTAAGAAACTTCAAACTCTAGAAATGACAAAGACATCTCGCTGCCTGGACAGTCACCCAAAGTTTCTCTGTACCGTTGGGGCATCCATCTTCAGCCTTCAGGCCCAGGGTATCCAGCAGACATTTCCATAAAGCAGGAAAATTCAAAGTCAGTTCAGTCACTATCTGTTGTGTCCTGCAGAATGTCTCGCAGACTCTTTCAAAATGAATCAGGAACCCCGAAAGATCATCTAACCTTAGGCAAGTTCAGTAGTCCTCTCTCTGTGGGTTCTCTGTGTCCAGTTTATGCAATAGTCCAGGCAAGAGCAGTTTCTTGCCCAAATGGCTATCAAACTCCATAAGGATCCTCTTCGATGCCCGTCTTCCTCTTGAAGTAGATTGGTGCTGCCAGGAGCAGAGTGTCTCATTGTCATGAAAAGTCCTCAGTTATTAAAACATTAAATGTCCTATTCTGTAATCTTTGAAAGACATGAAGAATGTCTATCTAAAATATATCTCTATATATCCAGAAAATCTAACTAACATGACTACAAACTTTACTATTATCGATGATTATCCATTAACAACCTATACTTCTTAATTATACAGTACATATTTAAATGAACTACACTATCACAATACCTTACTCAAAATCAGAAACACTTATACATATAACAAAATTGACCTTAAATCTCGATTAATAAAACAAAATCTATACTAATGTAAATTATTCATATCTATATCATATCCCCCTTTAAATGTAAAAGAACATTTATAAACATTTTTTGGGAATATGGGCGCAGTTATTTCTCTCCAAATTGCTTCCTGCTGAATGGGGGCGTCGTTAATTAGGTCTTTCATGGTATAACCTGTGTGTTAGTTTCATCTTAGTTGGCAGTTGAGCGAAGCAATTTTCTGAAGATGTCCACTGCAACCCTTCAGGAGGGCGTGGTCCATCATAACACATCGGAATAGAAGAAATGAACAGCGTCTCATTCTCTGTGAAAACAAAATAAGAAACTCCTTTCCAAAGTATCATGTCCTTTGATCCAAATTTCAAATTCAAGGCATTTTCAAAATATCTATGTTGGATTAGTTCAGCAGCATTTATAAATAAATATCTTTTAGCATCTGTTGCTCCTTCCTCAGCATTCAAATAATTCAAAGAGAGCATAATAGCATACAGTATCAAAATTCTGTGTGTATTTTCCATCTTTGTACAGCTTTGTTTTAACCTCTATTTTGTTTATTTTTACTTTTAACTCTTTGCTTTTTGAGACAGGTTCTCTGTATCTTTGACCTGAAGTAACTCTGTAAACCAGGTTGTCTTTGAACTCTCAGAGATCCGCCTGTCTCTGCCTCCCAGGCATTCGGGATTAAAGGTGTACACTACTACACCTTGAACGCACAGAGATCTGTTTGTCTCTGCCTTCTAGGCACTGGGATTAAAGGCGTGTGCTACCACACACAACAACTCTCTTCCTTTTTTTTATGTTTTTTACTTTAAGAACTTCAACTTTTAGTCTGCATATATTTTTAACACACAGTAAACCATTTAGAAATTTTCTTTGTCTTTGACTCTCTCTTTACTGTATATCTCTCTTTTTCTGACCACACGAGTCTTTAATTTACCAAGCAATATCAGTAGGATTAAAGGCGTGGCTTTGCCAGCTGGATCCAGTCCATTCCTTAGCTTTCCAGCCTCATGGCGGATATATAGGCTGTAGTCATGTTTACTGTATGGCATTTCATGGTCCCTGCCAGCAAGTGAGCTACAACAGACAACACTCAAGTCCTCTCTCGGTAGCCGGCCCTCCTGCCTCAAACAGTCAGAGTTTGCCCTGGCAGGACAGCCAAATCAGGAAATCTCTCTACAGCACGCCACCAACAAACAGCAAAAATCTGTGTTAAACTCTCTCTCCCTTATTTTTAAGCCTTCTCAGGTTTTTTAAGTGGATTTAGTCCATCACGTGGGGCGCCATATGTAATAATAGGAGCGGCGGCGGGGCTGCATCCCCAACACCCCAGCCGCCTGCCCTGCTAGCTTATGCCCCGAAATAATTACACGGACACTGTATTCTTTTAAACACTGCTTGGCCCATTCTCTTCTAGGCTAATTCTCACGTATTTAGCCCATTTCTACTAATCTGTGTGTAGCACCCCATGGTGCGCTTACCGGTGAGATTCTAGCCTATGTCCATCCTGGGTCGGAGCTTCATGGCGTGTGTCTGCCCGGGAGCGGGGCATGGCGTCTCTCTCTGGCCTCTGCTCCCAAGAGGAGTGCTGTGGAGTCTCTGACCTCACTTCCTCTTCCTCCCAGCGTTCTGTTCTGTTTACTCCACCCACAGGGCCAAGCAGTTTCTTTATTGGCCAATGACCTTCCTCCATCACACACTGATTCCAGTGGTCTTGTGGTTTTAGCATAATATCTTTTCAATAAATTTGAGAAATGTGTGCAGTCAACCCAATTTAATTGTAGCATTTGTTAGTGTGGTTAGCTGAATAGTCTTTCACCTCAGGTAGGATATGGCTGGGAGAAGTCGTCGTTGTGAATGTGAGACCCTCATTTTAGTAATGTACCTAGCTGTTTTGTTTTCTGGTTATTTACTCAATTATTTATAGATAGATACCTTTTATTTATTGACCCATAGCAGTAAAAGATCTTTTTAATATAGACTACTGTGTGACGCCACCATAGAGTTTTATGTCTTTTCTAATTAGTCATCATAGCAGCTATACTATTTTTGCTAGTTATTGAGGCTTTCTGGTTTAGGTAGTGTGACAGAAATTAAAACATTGCCCGAGTAGCCTCAGTTTATTTAGTCCCTGTTAATGAACCAAAGCTTCTTTGCATTTCCTCCAAGGATGGTGATAAAACCCAATGCTTCATTTTGTGGTGAAATGTGATGAAACATATACTTTATAGTTGAATGTAAGTTATTTTAAGTACTAAATATTAATAGAAACAGAGGTCAGGTCCTGCAAAGGAGTTGGAGTTGTGACAAAAGAAAATCAGCCCAAGGTAGTTTGAATGGTGTAGTTAATTTCTAGTGGGAAACTTTGTATCAGAGGAGACAGATTAAAAAAGTAGGCTCAACAGAGGAATAGCATTTTGTGTGCTCTTAGTTAGATAGGAGTCTGAGAAAGATAGGATTCAAAAAGGGGAAATTTAGGAGGAAGCAACTGGAAGGTCATAGTGTCTTATAGTAATTACATGCTGAAACCCACCAAATAAAGAGTTGATATTTCTTACTCTGTTCCCAACCAAGACCTTTGTTCTTGGTCTTCAGTCAATCTTTTATTTACTTTTATCCTCTTTATTTTCTCTCCATTAATCTCCCTGAACTACTCCTTTATATTTCCTACTCTTCCCATCCGTTTTTGTCACTGTCTGATGTCAGCGTCATAATTAATAGCCTGCTTAACCTGAAGAGATTGACAATCAGTTTGAATATTGAATTTCAAGAGAACCAAACTTAGTTGTATAAGTGGTTGCTTATGGCAGGTGGAAGTTTAGTATTCTTATGTTATGTTGATAACCATTAATTTAAAGAAAGTAAATGTAAGTAGTGATTATGGAATAGTGATGTACACAGTGGCTGACAAGAAAACCAGGGCTGATTGGACTCTGGAGTTACAGTGAGTGAGTGTTGAGTCAGTATATGTTGTGCATTCTTGGTTGTGTGTCATGTGAGTTACAGTGCTGTGCTGAATTGATAATTCTGTGTTTGCCACCAAATCTTAATGTGATTTTTTGCTTTTGAAAATATGAAAGTATTCAAAAAAGATTGACAATACTTTTGTTTTTTTGAAATACGACTTCATTTTTGGGGCTGACTTTAAACTGGCTTTGTAGAACAGGATGAACTTTTGTTGTTGTTTTTGTTTTCTGAGACAAGATTTCTCTATATAATAGTCCTGGCTATCCTGGAATTTGCTTTGTAGACAAGGCTGGCCTTGAAGTCACAGAGATCACTTGCCTATCTCTCCCCGAGTGTTGGGGTAAAGTTGTGTGTCACCACTGCCCGTCTTGTGTTGTGTTTCTAATACTCATGATTCTACCTCCTTAATGCTAAGATTACAAGCACACATCACCACATCCAGTTTTTAAATTGCATTCAGGTAGGGTCTTGGGGCTTAGGTGCATGCTAGACACTTTACCAATTGAACTTTATCTCTATCACCTAGAATAATTTCTCAAGAAAAAAAGACCTAAACAAAACAAGCAAGGTCTCAGACCATTTAAGCCAAACGGAGTCTACAGAGAGACTACCAATTGAGTAGTAAAATCCTGTTCTCAGATCTTGAGTCAAATGATGCATAATCAGGCTACTCAATGTCAAAATATTGCACAGTAATTACTGGACATAAGCATTTATTATTTTAATGGATGTTATCCATTTTTTTATATTTATTTATTGATTTTGTATACAATATTCTGCCTCCATGTGTGCCTGCAGGCCAGAAGAGTGCGCCAGATCTCATTACAGATGGTTGTGAGCCACCATGTGGTTGCTGGGAATTGAACTCAGGACCTTTGGAAGAGCAGGCAATGCTCTTAACCACTGAGCCATCTCTCCAGCTCTGTTATCGATTCTAAATCTTAAAGGATTTCTCCTTCTCTCCAGGACTAAGATGAAGAACTACCATCAAACATCTTGTGAAAACTAATAAGATTTTTTTTTTCCTCCTTGGAAGAACTAATTTTAGATGTCTGACCAAGCAACAGACTTGTTTCCCATGAAAGTAAACTTCCTGTTAACAGATCATTAAGCTCCACCATATTAAGAAAACATTTGAGGCTGGTCCTTTTTTACTGCATTACAGAATAGTTTAGGTGGTTGAAGACCCTAATTTTCAGTAGATCCCTTTCTGTTTTCACCCTTAATCTAGGTTTCAATACACCATGGATTTCTCCATATCAGAAGGGTGATGGTCTGTTTAGGTCTTTATACCCATTGGTTCGAAGTCTTTCCCTTTGCGGACAAAATGGGATATAGAAAAAATACAAATTACATTTTATTAGGATGCCATGCCTCTTAAAGGTTATGAGTTTATGGTAACTAAGGCAATGAGCAAAATTGTGACCCTTTTAGGAAGTCATTGTCCATTTTGTTGTTTTAGGTGGATGCCATTTAGCAGGCCATTATGTTTATATTAGTCTTTCTGCATGGAAAGATTCCAAGGTGCAGTGCCCTAATTTAAGGCCATACCTAGACTAAGCTGTGTTTTCCGATCATTGAGTGTCACTGGGAATACTAAAGGCATTTAATGTATTCTGTGGACTATAATATAGTAGTAGCATGGTATGACACAGAGTTTACAAAAAGGTTTGTGAGGTTTGGTTGCTATCCTTGGTAGGTCTGCTCTTTTCTGAAAGGAAACTAGAGGAGGCTGGATCTGGGAAAGATGAGAGGTTGCAGGGGGGAACTTGGAGGAGTGTAGGTTGGGTAAACTAGTTGGAATGTGCCAAGTTAGCAATCTAATCAATTTGCCAGTGTAAAGGATGTGTTTACCTGTTGGAGATTCCCAATGGCATTGAGTCTAGTAGTAGAGTAGGACAGATTTGGTAGGTGTAAGGTCATAATTCCTCAAGAAGGACTTGTATAACTGAATGTAAGAGTCAATAAAAAGGTGGCAGTGATTTGAAAGCAAATGTTTACTAAATCTTAGGCATTCAGGTAGTACATGTCCATGTTGCATCACAGTGCTTCATCACAGCCTTGATTCTGAATATGCACTCTTACACTTTATGTCATCACATCAGGTAATGCCAGCAAACACTGCCTGAGGCACCTTGGCTCAGATTCATGATTGCTATACATTCCAAATTGCAATGATTCCGCTATGTATGAAGTTTTCTGCTTATTAAAAACAGTGGTTTAATTATGGGAAAAAGACTTAATCTTTTCCTACCATCATTCCTCAACATACAAATGTCAAATTGATGGTTTGTTTGGATTGTGTTAGACTTTCTAAATTGATATTTGAGACTGTGCATGGTGGCTCTTGTCTGTAGTCCTGTTGCTTGGGAAGTGTAATAGAGGCAAGACGGCTCAGCTTCAGGACCATCCTAGAATATATGAGACCCCATGCCCAAAACAAAATAAAAATAACTATTGTATTAGTTGTCTTCAGTTTAATAAAATAACATTAAATTAATTTTGATTTTGTATTAGGACAGAATTTCCAGCAATTCCTAAAATTGTACTAAACATCCTTACATTTTGTACTTCATATTTATGGAAATGAGCATTCTTAGCACTGAAGATGTAAAAATCAAGAGATATCAGTTCTGAAAAACATAAAAAATGTTATGTGGTATTATCAACTGTTAAGATTGAATTTGCTGTGTAAAACTAAAAAGCATAATCCAAAAAAAAGGACTTAGATTTTTCAGAACCTTTGGTCAATAAAACACCACAAATGTCAGGGTTGAGAAATAGTATTCGGTGATTAAGACGACTTGCTGTTCTTCCAGAGTATTATAGTCTGCTCCCACATCCCAGGTTAAATGGCTCCCAGGTCAGGTGGCTCACTGCAGCTTAGGGGGTGTGTGGTTCAACACCCTCTTCTGATCTCTACGAATACATGCACACACATGGCATATACTACACAAACACTCAAATAAAAGCATATTTATAATAGTGTCCCAAATACCACTGAGAGCTGTTGATCCCAAATAATTGTTACATACATGCCATTTCCCTGTTGTTGAATGCAAATTTGAAATGTTTGCTCACTACCATATGTAACTACTGCATTACTCCGCACTCCACTGTACCATTTGCGAGCTGGGCAAGGGCCTGGAGATTGTCAGAACACACAAGAGACCTGGGTCATTAGAAAGGAATCATCTGAATGCTGTGTTTATTCAAGGCTATGAAAAACCTTTTACACCTAGCTGCTGCACAATGAAAAACCCCCCAGGCAGGTGGGAAATTACCATGCCCAGGGTGGAATAAACAATGGCTCTATAGCTAATCACCAGGCGAGGCAGAGGGGGCACAGGAACAAACAGGATATTTAGCTGTCTGGCCAGAAACTGTCCTCAAAATGAACCTGGGAGGCTGGGATAGATCCATGGGCCCTACAATCATGAATGAAAATTTGATTTTTTTAAAAAGAAATTAGATATATCCATTAGCAGCTTTGTTCTTAGATAGTTTCTAGACACTGTTTATATACCTTTTGTCAGATTATCAGATTTTCAAAAATCTGATATTCTTGAGTACACATTTCTGAATATTATGGGTTTTAAAGTGGTCAGATTAGTATTAATTTGTATCTGTATTATAATTTGTGCTATTAATATGTACTTTTTAATGCTCTATTTCCAATTTTAATTTACTAAATATTTCTGCAGAATACTTTATCCACATTCATCAGTTTATACATTTACCCCAGAATACCTGCATCCTAACGTGGCAAATTAAGCATTTAGAAACATCAGTTTTCACAGAAAAGAATGATTTATATACATATGTTTAATGGAATACTTCATTTAATGGTTATGGTGTGATGGATTATGTAATTTCCCAATTACATGTAAAAATAGCCAATGACAATATATCTGCACTTACAAATATGTGCTGGTAAAATAAAGGATTATCAGTAAAATTTTTCATATTTTATGTAAATATTCTTGGTATTCTGTTGGAATATTAATTTTCATAATCACAAGAGTATAAAATTGACATTGACTGTATAACTTTTAAGCTACTATTTATTTCCTTTTAATGCCTTTGAAGAGTCAGTTTTTCTTATTTTCCCTCAACTTTGTTTTTAGCTACTGAAGTGGTGACTGTGTTTGTATTTCAAGAGCCATCATTGTTGTCCTCACTGCAGGACAATGGGCTGACAGATGTCATGCTGCATGCACTGCTCATCAAAGATGTGAGTTTATTCTACCACTCTATAAAAATTATTCCGTGTATGTCCGTTTCCTAAGGTACATGTGCACATGCTTAAGAAGCAAGTGAAAAATAAGTTATTTTGTGAAAAATATTATGGCTTTTATGTGTATTGTTGGATCCAATTAAGACCTGGTTGTCACAATTTCTTCTATTATTCAGTATTGCACCCCTAGATATATCTTCTTTGCATGTGTATCTGACCTTATGTATGTTGCATTCAAATTTTCTATCTTCTCCAGGTTCCTGCTACAAGGGAAGTCCTTGGTTCCCTTCCAAATGTATTCA
Source organism: Microtus oregoni (assembly GCF_018167655.1). NCBI lineage: Eukaryota > Metazoa > Chordata > Mammalia > Rodentia > Cricetidae > Microtus > Microtus oregoni. The sequence continues at coordinate 71,991 of NW_024544867.1, forward strand.
GTGCACTTTGCTTGAATGCCCGAGGTCTTCAGTCTTTTGTACAATGTCAGCCATTTGAACGTCTTTTCAAAGTTCTTCTGTCTCCTGACTACCTCCCAGCCATGCGGAGGAGGAGGAGTTCTGATCCTCTTGGTGAGTTCCTACTATTCATTTAATAATGGAAAGTTGATTTTGGCAGGGGAAGTTTTCCTTGACTGCACATCATTTCTCTGGCTAGGTATGCTCAGCTTAACGGGAATTATCACCATATATTCTATTGTTACAGGTAGGAAGGAATACTTCATCCTTAGCCTCTTTCCTCATAGTATTTCCATGCTTCTGAATAGTTCACTGGCCTGATGTTGGTAAGAAACAGGTATAGGACCCAGTGGTGTATTTCCAAGTCCACTATCTAGTGTATAAAAATTAGAAATGTAGAGTTTGATGTGAAAAGATGTTCTTATTTTCTCTAAAATAGTCACAGATAATTTTCTTCTCAGTGTGTTTGAATCTAAATTGGAGAGGAGTAAGAAAGTAATAGTTGGAGAAATTTTGTAGTTTGCAGAAATGTACTTTCTTACTTGGGAGGCTGAGTCAAGGTAATGACTGAAGTTCAGGAGTTTGAATCCAGCCTGGGCAACATAGTGTCACCCATCTCATAAATCAAGGTATTTTGTACTTTGATTTACCACTGCAGCATTCTAGTAAGGATCATTTTTCACAGAGGCAGCCAACGGATTGTTGATGCTTTTTTTCTTTTCTACTCTTCTTTCCATAAACTAGCTCCTATCTCAGACCTTAACAGTGGAGAGTTCGTTAGACCGATTTCTTTCCTCCTACAATGATTTGGAGGATCAAGGCTTATGTAAATTCATGCAGGAATGTGTGGTGTTAAAAATAAGCAGTTGAGTTTCTTCTTTCCATCTTAGGTTGGCACAAAAATTTATTGGTCTATATATTTTTTTAGTCTAAACATTCTTTTTTGGGTTTGTTTTTGTTTTTTCTTTCATGTTTGCTTTAAGGGGATACTGCATCCAACCTGGGGAGTGCTGTTGATGAGCTCATGAGACATCAGCCCACCCTCAAAACAGATGCAACAACTGCCATCATTAAGGTAAGGATTGATAATGACTGTGATTTTGATCATTTAGAAAGTACCTGCCTAATTTCTAAACCTTGGTTTTGGGCTGCCATGTTGTAAAACCAAATGGTTAAAATAATTACTTCAAATCTTAATAAGACGGAAGTTTATGTTAATTCTAGGCTTTTCATATTAAGACTAATTTTCTGAGTTAACACAGTTCCTTTGACTTCTTGATATTGCTTTCTTGTGAGATTAACAAGTACACAGAGGCTTAACTTCTATCTGTATGAGAATACTTCCCTTACTAGCCAGTTTTTCTTGGCTTTCCCCCTCCCTCTTTAGCTTGTCAGGCCAGTAGATTATTGGAATCAGTATATGAGTTACTGGTCCTTGGTAAAGGAGGACAAGGATGCAATCTTGAAAGATTTTAACTTTTTACACAATGTTCTCTTGTTTGTAAAAATGGAGTTAATGACTACATTTCAGCAGTGGTGTATTGGTAATATATACATTTTACATGGGAATATTAGATATATTGTACATAGGAAATCCTCACAAAATGTTAGATATTCCATCATTACATATAAATATAATCGTTTTCCCTCTGATTTTTAGTTACTTGAAGAAATCTGTAATCTTGGAAGAGATCCAAAATATATTTGTCAGAAGCCGTCCATCCAGAAAGCAGATGGTACTGCTAGTGCCCCTCCCCCAAGGTCTAATCATGCTGCTGAAGAAGCTTCTAGTGAAGATGAGGAGGAAGAGGAAGTTCAGGCCATGCAGAGCTTTAATTCTACTCAGCAGAATGAAACTGAGCCTAATCAGCAGTAAGTGTTTATAAGGCAGATTCTCCGACCTTATGGTGTTACTTAATTCTTAGTATCACTTTAAAAATTTATTCACTTGTGGCCAGAAGGATGGAACTCCTCCGGCCCTTGTTCAAACAAAGCAACTAACTGTATTGCTACTTACCCACTAACTCCAATGTCACTTCAGTCTACGATAATTGAAAATTAGCATAAGATCATTTTAAGGTTCTTTCTGACTTTTTATTCCTTTCTTCCTCTGTACTGTAAATGGTTCTGTAAAGTAATATCATTGGTTGCCTAACCTATTTTTTCTTAAAATTTTAGTTTATTATATTAAATCAGTATGCCAAGTTGGTCATCCTTCCCCATTGTTGCTTGTTTCAAGCACACGTGAAACAGTTTTTTATGTCAGAAGCAGAAGTGCTGTTTCTAGATAGTAGTAGTTTTACATTCATGCATATAATAAATGTTCCTTTTATCTGTAGATACCTTTGAGAAATGCATGAATGTTTAGCTGTGGCTATGAATCCTTTTGATCTGGTACTAAACTGGGGCATTGTAGTTAGGAAAATAGTCTGGTAGAGTATATTATTAAACCAGGAACAACAGAAGTAAACACCTTTTGGGACTCTAGACCAAACAACCGTGTGCTTGTTGGTGTCAATAGTATTACCTAATCTTCTGTCTGAGAAAGGATACCTACCTATCATCTTTCTACTTTAAAACCATGTTTCTAAAAGGGGGAGTGTCTGAAAGAAGGCAAGTCTTCTCAAGCGAATATAAGCTTCAGTGTTTCCAGCCAACCTATCATGATTGCCAGTAACCCTGCAAGATTGAGTTGCTTTTTTTGTCTATAAGTGAGAAAAGACTTGTTGAATGCAGAAAGTGGTTATTTGTGATTTTTAAGTCAATCTGTATGTTTCTATTTATATATAACTTCTTTACCTGAATGTTTTAGATTTTAGACCTAATATGCTCAGAAATCAAGCCACTGTTAGAGTAAATTAACATTTACTCAACAGCATTCATTTCTTAATGCTGTATTCCTTACCTGAGATAAATATCTATCACTGTCCACATTTGTTACTCTATTCCAAAACATCTTCCAATTGGGAATGGAAGCTATGGTCTTCCAATAATTGTACATGCTAATCCTATTCTTTTCTGTAGTAATGCATAAATTCCTATTTAATTCAGCAATGCTCCCTATCTCTCCTATCAAAGGGTTTATATTAACTGTGTGTTTGATATGTCACTTTCCCAGTTCAAGCATTCTTAAGTACCTAAAGATTTATATTTCCTTACCTCTCTCTCCAACACAACACCATACATACATAATCCACATGGAATTTTCAAATATATATGTATATAAAATTTCTGTAAATTACAGTAAACTGCACAGTTTAGAATTGTCATTTATGTTTTTCCATCCCAAATGAAGGCAAAACTGATCTTATTTCTGCTATGCATATAATAATAAGAATATCTTATAAATAGAATGAAAGTACAAGTGTGTGTTTAATTTAAAGCTTCTTATATTTGGCATTAATTACTCAATTGTATTTTGATGTTTTATCCTTATCATGTCTCAATAGCCACTGCTTTTCTCAGTGATAGTCTGTTGTATAATTGCGGTTACATTTATTTAGTTTTCTTGTTGATGAACTTACTAGTTTTTTGTTTACTTGGTTTTATTTTTTGTTGTTTTATGCTAAGCTAGTGCCTTTTTCTTGTCTTTTTAAGACATGGGTTAAAAAATCTGGAATAAGAAAGCTTAGGTACTACAGTCTACATTCAGAAACTAGAGTCTTGTTATGCGTGTATGTATAGCCTGGAACTTATCATACACTGTCTTCATAAACTTAGTCTTCCTCTTTCAGCCACCTATATACTAAGGCTTATGAGTATGTATTGGTATGTTTAGCCACTACAAATAATTTTGAGTTTTTATGTGGTCTTATCTTTTCTAAATTGTTTATATCAGAAAATCTGGTATTTCTGGGGATGAATTTACTTATCATTAAGTAACGGGTCTTTGTAGTTGGTGCCAGTAATTCACTTTGTACTTGATTTCTTTCAGCATACTGTGCTTACCTCCCACACCTGAGTGTTAGTTAGAAATTGATGAAGGTTTGTGGAAAGGAACTGGCATCTTTCCGAAAAGCTTTGTTAGGAGATGGAATCCTAGAGAAAAAAGCCAGGCGTTTAGATCCAAAGAGATTTAGGAGATACAGCTACTGTGTGTAGCATGATGGGTGTTGAAGGGTAAGTGGTTAGAAATAAAACAAACACTGAGCCTTCCAGTCACTCCAAAGGGGATTTCTGATTCTTTCAGATTTTCAGAGGATGCAGGGACATCTTACCACACTGTAGTAATGGGGGCGGCGGGGCTGCGTTCCCAGCACCCCGGCCGCCTGCTCGGCTAGCTTATGCCCCAAAATAATTACACAGACACTGTATTCTTTTAAGCACTGCTTGGCCCTTTAGCTCTAGCACTTACAGGCTAATTCTCACATCCCGATCAACCCATCTCTAATAATCTGTGAGAACCGGTCTTACCGGGAAGATTCTAGCCTAGTCCATCCTGGGTCGGAGCTTCATCCCGGGAGCGGGGCATGGCGTCTCTCTCTGAGGCGTCTGCTCCCGAGAGAGCTGTGGAGTCTCTGAGCTCACTTCCTCTTCCTCCCAGTATCCTGTTCTGTTTTCTCCTCCCACCTATCTTCTAACCAATAAAATGGGCCAGAGCAGTGCCTTTATTAGCCAATAACCTTCCTCCATCATTTCCCCTTTTTCGGTTTAAACAAAAAAAAAAGGCTTTAACATAGCAAAATTACATATAACAAAACAGTTATCAAGTAAAAGTTACAACAATCTTTATCATAACTAAGGAAAACTATAACTATAACTAACTATTCTTAACTCCATCAAAGACTCCAGAAAGATATATTACCTAAGTAAACAAGAACTAAGAAACTTCAAACTCTAGAAATGACAAAGATATCTCGCTGCCTGGACAGTCACCCAAAGTTCTTTTGTACCGTTGGGGCATCCATCTTCAGCCTTCAGGCCCATGGTATCCAGCAGACATTTCCATAAAGCAGGAAAATTCAAAGTCAGTTCAGTCACTATCTGTTGTGTCCTGCAGAATGTCTCGCAGACTCTTTCATGAATCAGGAACCCCGAAAGATCATCTAACCTTAGGCAAGTTCAGTAGTCCTCTCTCTGTGGGTTCTCTGTGTCCAGTTTATGCAGTAGTCCAGGCAAGAGCAGTTTCTTGCCCAAATGGCTATCAAACTCCATAACGAGCCTCTTCGATGCCCATCTTCCTCTTGAAGTAGATTGGTGCTGCCAGGAGCAGAGTTTCTCATTGTCATGAAAAGTCCTAAGTTATTAAAACATTTAAAATGCCATATTCTATAATCTTTGAAAAATATGAAGAATGCCTATCTAAAATATATCTCTATCTAGAAAATCTAACTAACATGACTACAAGCTTTACTATTATCGATGATTATCCATTAACAACCTATATTTCTTAATTATACAGTACATATTTAAATGAACTACACAATCACAATACCTTTATCAAAATCAGAAACACTTATACATATAAAAAAATTGACCTTAAATCTCTATCAATAAAGCAAAATCTATACTAATGTAAATTATTCATATCTATATCATATCCCCCTTTAAATGTAAAAGAACGTTTATAAACCATATTTGGGAACATGGGCGCAGTTTTTTCTCTCCAAACTGCTTCCTGCTGAATGGGGGCGTCGTTAATTAGGTCTTTCATGGTATAACCTGTGTGTTAGTTTCATCTCAGTTGGCAGTTGAGCGAAGCAATTTTCTGAAGATGTTCACAACAATTCTTCAGGAGGGCGTGGTCCATCATACCAAATCAGAATAGAAGAAATGAACAGCGTCTCATCCTCTGTGAAAACAAAATAAGAAACTCCTTTCCAAAGTATCATGTCCTTAGATCCAAATTTCAAAGCCAAGGCATCAAAACATCCATGTTGGATTAGCTCAGCAGCATCTACAAATAAATATCTTTTAGCAGCTGTTGGTCCTTCCTCAGCATTCAAACGATTCAAAGAGAGCATAATAGCATAGAGTATCAAAATTCTCTGTATATTTTCCTTTTTGTGCAGCTTTGTTTTAACCTCTATTTTGTTTATTTTTACTTTTAACTCTTTGCTTTTTGAGACAGGTTCTCTATATCTTTGACTTGAAGTAACTCTGTAGACCAGGCTGTCTTAGAACTCTCAGAGATCCGCCTGTCTCTGCCTCCCAGGCATTCGGGATTAAGGTGTACACTACTACACCTTGAACTCACAGAGATCTGTTTGTCTCTGCCTTCTAGGCACTGGGATTAAAGGCGTGTGCTACCACACACAACAACTCTCTTCCTTTTTTTTGTTTTTTACTTTAAGAACTTCAACTTTTAGTCTGCATATATTTTTAACACACTTTAAACCATTCAGAAATTTTCTCTGTCTTTGAATCTCTCTTTACTGTATATCTTTCTTTTTCTGACCACATGAGTCTTTAATTTACCAAGCAATCTCAGTAGGACTAAAGGCGTGGCTTTGCCAGCTAGATCCAGTCCATTCCTTAGCTTTCCAGCCTCATGGCTGAGGTACTGGCTGTAAGCATTTTTACTGGATGGCATTTCAAGGTCCCTGCCAGCAAGTGAGCTACAACAGACAACACTCAAGTCCTCTCTCGGTAGCCGGCCCTCCTGCCTCAGTCAGAGTTTGCCCTGGCAGGACAGCCCAGAAAGCCGGCATTTTTAAACGGCGCAGCTTTTTTCCTGCTACGGCTAAAAACCGAAAAGCATGCCTTCAGCTTTTCGTCAACACCGTTTAAGTGTTTCGTGGCAGGACCTCTTAATGAGCTGCAGGCTTTGCAGCTAAAGCTGAGTCAGGAAGCCTCTCTTAGATGAAGCGCTTGCTTGCCTCTAACAAGCAGAGCAGACCCGAGAACACAGCGAGTCTAGTTGCCATCAAACAAATCGTAGCACTTTACTCCAAATGCTCTATTCAAAAGCTCTGTCTCCTGCAGGAGCCAGACAGAGATCGCAATGGCGGCACAGCCCCAGGAAGTCGCGCTTTAAAATGACACAGCGTTTTTTCTGCTACTGTTGCCGAATCAGGAAATCTCTCTACAGCATGCCACCAACAAACAGCAAAAATCTGTGTTAAACTCTCGCTCCCTTATTTTTAAGCCTTCTCAGGTTTTTTAAGTGGGTTTAGGCTGTCCACACGTCTGGGCGCCAACTGTAGTAGTATGGGGCTGCAGGGCTGCGTCCCCCACACCCGGCCGCCCACATGGCTAGCTTATGCCCCGAAATAATTACACGGACACTGTATTCTTTTAAACACTGCCTGGCCCATTCTCTTCTAGGCTAATTCTCACATATTAATTTAGCCCATTCCTAATCATCTGTGTGTAGCACCCCAAGGTGTGCTTACCGGGAAGATTCTAGCCTAGTCCATCCTGGGTCCCAGCTTCATCGCTTGTGTCTGCCAGGGAACAGGGCATGGCGTCTCTGCTGAGGCGTCTGCTCCGGAGAGCAGAGCTGTGGAGTCTCTGAGCTCACTTCCTCTTCCTCCCAGCGTTCTGTTCTGCCTACTCCTCCCACCTATCCTCTAACCAATAAAATGGGCCAGGGCAGTTCCTTTATTAGCCAATGACCTTCCTCCATCACCCATGACTTAGTTAGTTAGTGATAGAGATTATAGTTTAAAGTTGCCTTGGTTTAGGACTGCAGGAAGAAGGGGAGGGACTGGACTTTGTTTTGCAACCAAGGCCTATATTCTCTAATAATCTGAGCAAGTACATGTGCATGTCAGTTCTTCATTCTAAATGATGCCTGGAATGTGGGGTATGGCCTGATGTTTTCCAGAGTGTTGTACCAGCCGTATGTTAAAGTGTAGGTCCATAACACAACACTGAGGAACATTAAAATTATAAGTTTATTTTGGTCCTTGCAACTCAGTAACAATTGTTTGTTTTTAGAGATAGTGAGTGTAGAGAGCTTTTGTTAACCTGCAATGTGACCCACTGAGCCAGCCTTTTTGTCAGAGGTAGATTTTTCATGAACTAAGAAAATCTGACTTTGGCTGAAGAAAATTTGACAGTGGTAATAAATTGATTCATTTACATTTCAAATGTGAAAGTTACAGGCTTTGACAATACATCTTTAAATTGCCTTTTGTGAAAAACTGATGGGGTAAACCACTACATATATAGTATACTGACATGAATAGAAAATTTATGTTAAAAATAAAATTTAGAAGAAAACTTAAGTAGAAACTAGAGCATTCTGGAAACGAGTCCTTGGAACAGATCTGAAAAAGAGGTGTCAGAGGAGTTTGTATAATTGTTGTTCATGAACTTTCATCCTGCAAGTAACCGATTAATGGGAAAGGAGGCCTTGAGAATTCAGCTTTCTCTATGATAAAATTTCTCAGTCTTAAATATTTTTAAGCAAAACTAAATGCTCTAATCTAACAATATTATGTTCCTACGTTTTATGTTTGCTTCTTTGCCTGGTTCTTCCTAGTAGGCTAATGATTGGTCTTTTAATTGAATTTATTTTAAATATTTTTTTTTGTTGAATTCATATAGTAGTTTGATTAGATAGGATATTTATACTCAACTCCATCTTCATTATTAATTTCAGGGTTTTTTTTTTTTTTTTGGTCTTAAGTGGTTTAAAATCTAGTATGGCTTGAACTAAAGTTTGACGCTGTTACCGGTCCTCACTTGGTTATCTTTCACTGGTATTGTGAATTTCTGTGTAACTGACTCCTTTTTTCTTACAGGGTTGTTGGTACGGAGGAACGTATTCCTATCCCTCTTATGGATTACATCCTTAATGTGGTAAGATTCATTGTAGAAAAAAATTAAAGACTTTTGCTTTTCATTATAATATGTCAGGTTGTCAGAACACAGTAATTTTAATGTTTATTTTCCCTGGGACCTTTAAAGTACAGAGGGTTAGATGTGAAAACCTTAAAATACTTTGTTCTTGTTCCTTTTGTAACAATTAGCCAGTACTCCAGCCTTTTTATAGTCTGTTTTCTGTTCACTGCTATTTTTTGTACATAAGAATTTTAACAAGGTTTGATGTGTTAGGCCCATATTATGTCTTACTTTGTCCTTCATGCTTTTTTTTTCCCCTATTTTACGTCTCTTTATAAAGAAAAACCTGCGTGTGCCTTTTAATTTCCCATCTCATAGGAAAATGAGAATTCTAATTTTCCCAGAATTGAAAATTCCCATTACTATTTATTCTTTACTGTTAAGCACTTCCAAGACTTCCACAGTTAGTTTCTCTTGTGCCTACATGTTTTTGCTGTTTACTACTTTATATCTCCTTAAATTTTTTTTGTAGTTCAATAGCACAATTCCTGGAGTTCATGTTTTTTTTTTTTTTTTGGTTTTTCGAGACAGGGTTTCTCTGTGGCTTTGGAGCCTGTCCTGGAACTGGAACTAGCTCTCTAGACCAGGCTGGTCTCGAACTCACAGAGATCCGCCTACCTCTGCCTCCCGAGTGCTGGGATTAAAGGCGTGCGCCACCATCGCCCGGCTGGAGTTCATGTTTTATCTATATTATGTGTCACATGAGACAATTAAGACATTGGACCCATTTATACCACTAATTCAGAGTGTTTCTCTGAGCAAGTGATTTAGCTTTTCTTTGCCTTCATATTATTTGACTCCTGGTGTGGTTGAAAAAGGTGGATTGGGAAATTGTATTTCCTTATTTTCTGGATGATTTGTGTATGTACCATTTATCCCTTTTTGCTTGAAGTTGTGTTATTACAGGAAGTACTGATTTCTTGACTATAAGGCTGCCCTGATGTCAAATTGGCTTTTTATTTCAGAACAGTGTTAGCGTCTAACTTGTAAAAAAAAACCTTTTCATTACCTAGATGAAATTTGTGGAATCTATTCTGAGCAACAATACAACAGATGACCACTGCCAAGAATTTGTGAATCAGAAAGGACTCTTACCTTTGGTTACCATTTTGGGTCTTCCCAATCTGCCCATTGACTTTCCCACATCTGCTGCCTGTCAGGCTGTTGCAGGTGTCTGCAAATCCATATTGGTAAGACACATCTCGCCAAGTATTTCCTCTTAGAAATGAGTTTTGTAATACATCTGTGATTGTATTTTTAGTATTCTCCCTTACCCATAGATGAAATTGATAAATTTGTGTCTGTTCCGCTTAATATATTTCATACTATTTCTCATAGAGAAATTATTTTTCTTTGTTTTCTGCATTTGCTGTGTAGTCACGTCCTTTGAGTTTATATGAGTGTAAAGTGTATTTCAAAGAAAGCTTTCTAGCCTTCATGCTTTGTTATGCTAGCATTTTTGGTTTTAGTGTGCTCTATTCATTTTGCAATGTATTTTCCTTTTTCCCAAGCTTTATTAGTCATGAATTGATCTGTAATTTATTGCTTAAATTTTGCGGGCCCCCCCCCCCCCCAGCTCCTTTATTTCCCAAAACACCTTTGATTTTAAAAACACCTTTGATCTTGCAAGCTTCTTGTTCTCTCCTGTTGCCTTAACCTTGGCAATTATTTTACTTTCTCTAAATTATAGGTATTGTATATTATTTGAGATTGTTATGACATCAGGGTTTATCAGGTTTGTTGATTTTTACCAGTTTTCTTTTTAAAGCTAAATGATTGTCCATTTCCCCTTACTGGGCATTTAGGTTGCTTCCATTTTTGCCCCTGATGAATATTATTGTAACTCCAGTGTATAAATAGCTCTTAAAGAGAGATGGCTCAGTGGTTGAGAGCATTGTCTGCTCTTCCAAAGGTGTCCTGAGTTCAATTCCCAGCAACCACATGGTGGCTCACAACCATCTGTCATGGGATCTAGTGCCCTCTTCTGGCCAGCAGGCATACACACAGAATGTTGTATACATAATAAATAAATATTAAAAAAAATACATGCAAAGATTTGCAATTTGAATCTTTTATATGTGTACTTGAAGGGAAATAGCTCAATAGTGATAATCATTTTTTGTGTCTGTGTGAAATTTTCAAACTACTTTTCTAAGAAGCAATTTTCATTCCTGCTAGCTACATGTAAGGACTGTATTTTCACTATCTCCATACTAGATCTTTCTGTTTTGTTTTTTAATAATAGCCATTCCAGAGTATATAAAGTAGTGTTTCATTTTCATTTTGACTTGCATTCCAAGTAATTGGTGATATTGAGCATCTCTTCCTTTGTGTACTTGAGTTATTGTCTACGTGTGCATCTTTCTAAATGTATATTCATGTTCTTTATTCTATTTTTAATTGAACTAAGGTGTTTTGCTGTTGATTGTTGAATATCTCTGTATATATTGGGTATCACTCTCTTTTCAGATACATGACTTGAAAATATCCTCATTCTGTGGGTTGTCTTTACTTGGTTGATAATACCGTGATATACAAAAGGTTTTGATGCCACTCAAGGCCATTTTACCTTTTGTGATGGTTGCCGTCATTGTTTTCTGTGTATTGGTGGTGGTGTTTATCCAAGAAATCGTTGCCAAGAAATTTAGACAGTTTTCCTCCTATGCTTTACTAGGAATTGTATTATTTAAGTCCTTAGGTCTTGATACATTTCGTACATTTCGAGTATTTAGAGATCCAGAAAGTTCAACTTCATATTTTTGTGTATGCATACCACGTTTCCCCCAATATCATTTATTGAGAAGACTGTCATTATATTAAATCATCTCCTATCACTCTTTTCAAATACCCCTTAACTATAAAATGTGAAATTTCCTTCCTGAGCTTTATTCTTTTCCATTGGTTGTTATTGGCCAGTACCACAATTTTGATTACTAATAAATTTGTAATAGGGTTGGAAAACAGGAAGTGTGAGAACTCCAAATTGAGTTGTGTTCCTGTACCCCAAGACTATTTTAGTTTTTTGGGGTTCCTTGAAAAGTTGTGTGTGAATTAAGAGAGTAATTTTATACTGCCTTCCACCCAACAAAAGAAAAATTGGAATTTTGATACTAATTGCAATAAAGCTCCTCTGTCAGCTGTTTTGTGCCCTGATAAATAATTTCTAGAAACTGCAATTTAATGTTTTATTTTGTTTCACTTTTTGCAGGTATAAAGTGCTTTCATAAGAGAACAAGGGGAAAGGACTGATCTAACTACCCCACCTCTAAGATGCTCTGTGAGGAGGGATAGATTTATTTCAAGCCATAGGAAGGCAAATAATTTCTAGCTTTGCATAACAAGTGGTAATCTTTAATTGCCAAATTTTTCTTCCCTAACTTGAAAAGAAATGTATTATTTGGGTTGTCTAATAAAATAATTTGCCTTCCTGATGCCAAGCTCCTAGTCATCGCTCTTGTTTTGGAAAGAAGAGACAGCATTATAGCTATGAAATTACATCTTTACCTGAAAATATAATTCATTTATTAATAGTTTGACCAGTCAATAGCTTTTATCATACTTGCTTTCTCCTTTATTTCCTTTTGTACCATTTGTACTACTAGAATGGTTATGACTTAGCTTATGTAACATTGAATGAGGTGAAGGTTGAGGTTCACATGACACCTCAGTCTCCTTACTCAACAATGTTTACTTGCATTTTATTAAAATATTAACTTCTTAGAAATGGAAATAAAAACATTGTAATATGACTCATTTTCTAGATTTGGAACTTTGCCTAACATTGCTCCTTTCTAAGCAGAATTTGAAACTAACCTCTCATACAACAGTACAACAGACAGTCCTATTTGACATTCATATGATTTAAGTATGATTGGCTCAAGTCTAAATATAGTTTATTACACAAAGATAGTGAAATATATTATTCCTGGCTTCATATTTTGGTACTGTCATTTATAAAGTGAGAGACATGACTGACTGAAATTTGGGAGAGTTCAAGTACTAGTCATTTCCACTGTGAATATTAAAGGCATGGTTTACATATATGTGATTCATTATATTTTATCACATTCATTATTGTTTCAGACCCTGTCACATGAGCCCAAAGTTCTTCAAGAAGGTCTCCTTCAGTTGGACTCAATCCTTTCCTCCTTGGAACCTTTACACCGGCCCATTGAATCCCCTGGGGGATCAGTGTTACTTCGAGAACTGGCATGTGCAGGCAATGTTGCTGATGCTACCCTCTCAGCTCAGGCTACACCTCTGTTGCATGCTCTCACTGCTGCCCATGCCTATATCATGATGTTTGTTCACACTTGCAGAGTTGGACAGGTAAAAATAAAGTTTTCTGGTTTCAACTTTAAGCCAATGAAATGCCAAGGGTCTTGATAGACCTGCCAGATTATTGTGCCTAGAACAAATCTACCTGGAGTAGTAACTGAAAGAATAGCCTGATTTAACATTGAGATTTTTTTTTTGATAGTTTTATCTGTTTGGTGTTATAGGTTCATGCTTTAGATTGGTATGTAGTTTCACTGTCTTAGGTTTATTCTGTTTTTGTTGTTGTTTTGGTTTGGTTTTGGTTTTAGTTTTGTTTTATTTTGTTTTTCGAGACAGGGTTTCTCTGTGGCTTTGGAACTTGTCCTGGTACTGGAGGTTTTATTCTTATTAGCAGTTGTGTGACCAAATAATTTGTCATATTAATGGGACTTTTAAGAAGTAATTGTCAGGAGGTTAATCCTTACCCGTTCCTCCTTTTGGAGGGCAGATAGAAAATGATGAGTGGAGCTTGCATGACTTGCTGATTAGCATTTCCGTGTTTGTTCCTATCCAAAAAAAAGTAATCATCATTGTTTTTCTTCTGTAACATAAAGGGTTGAATTTATGTTTTGGCAGGCAAACATTAATTTTGGTAGCCTTTATTACTAAGTAATCTGTGTATAAGTATATGTAGACATGACAATAAGATGACAAAAGATATTTTATTACAAAGCATTTAAATGAATAGTTAGGAGACAACAACTAGAAGAAAATGTGTCAAATGCTTTGTCTGCAATCTCCGGTCTTTCCTGTTCCATAAAATGGCTGATGGTGGGAAGATGACTCAGTTCCATAATGCTTGCAATATAAATCTGAGGACCTGAGTTTCAGTCCCCAGAAAATGCATAAAAATGTCAGTCCAGCTGGCACGTGCTAGAAAAGCACTGTAAAGACAGAGACCGGTGAATTCCTGAGTCTCCTTGTGAACTACCAAACAAGGTCAAATGCACAAACTCCAGGTCAAGAGAGACCCTGGTTGACCCTGGTTGTTTTCTGGACTCTACAAGCATAAACACGCACGCATACAATAAAGGAAAGTAGCCTATCTGAGTATGTCACCATTTTACTACCTTTATTATCTTCAGGAATTTATTACAAAAATAAATAACTTCACAGCAACACCATTATTTTCTGCTTATGGACAAGAATGCATTCTCTACCAGCTCATTTTTTTTTTTTTTTTTTTTTTTTTTTTTTTTTTTTTTTTTTTTTTTTTTTGGTTTTTCGAGACAGGGTTTCTCTGTGGCTTTGGAGCCTGTCCTGGAACTAGCTCTGTAGACCAGGCTGGTCTCGAACTCACAGAGATCCGCCTACCTCTGCTCATTGTTTATATAGCCCAGATTTTCCTTGATCTCATTGTCATCTCCTGCCTCCAAAAATTCTGGGTTTATAGTCGTCTAATATTACCAAACAGAAAAATAGCATCTTACATCTTTCTAAAATAGGTGAAAATTGATTGTTTTAAAAAACATTATTATTTGGAGACTGTGTCAAATGTGAATGCTGCTTTTTGGTTGCAGAGTGAAATTCGTTCAATCTCCGTAAACCAGTGGGGTTCTCAGTTGGGTTTGAGTGTTCTGAGCAAGCTAAGCCAGTTGTACTGTTCTCTGGTGTGGGAAAGCACTGTCCTTCTCTCTCTGTGTACTCCAAACAGGTAAGAAAATAATCTTTTCTTATAATATCTTGCTTAGCTTTTCTAACAAAGTTAAGAAAGCTTGCAAGGTTCCTTTGAAAAGTATGGGAGAGTTTAATAAAGTTTCAGTGCCTCTTCGTCCTGTAAACTTTCTAACATTAGGAATTAATTAACTGACAAATTATAGCAGCTTATGCATGATTGATTTGATTTTTCAGAGATGGTTGTATCAGCATGATACAAATCTTACGTATTGCTACTTCCAGAATTGTTGCTGTTTTTATTGTGTTTAGGATAACTTAACTGCTCTAAGAACTATTGTTAAGCAAGTCAGAGCCCTATATAGAATATAAGTAAACTATAAGAGTGCTTTTGTTTGACTTGGTTTTTGTTTGTTGGTTTACTTTTTCCCTTGTTGTAGCCTACCATCAGGATGTGAATTTGGCCAGGCGGACATGCAGAAACTGGTTCCAAAGGATGAGAAGGCAGGTACGACCCAGGGCGGAAAAAGATCAGGTAACTCTAAGAAACTAAAATCTTAGTCACTACCTCTCCTAAATTCTGTCCCTGTCACTTCATAGGCTTACTATGAAACTTAGTTAGCTCTTTGTCATTCTTAGTCCTTAGTTTTCATCATTTGGCTGATTTTTAATTATTAAATTTAGATTTTTATTGGTCATTTCTCCAATAAAAACATAATACATTAAACACAACAACAGAACACATTTCTACACCAAATAACATACACCGTGTGAGAAGTATCTGCCTGATCTTTTCCCTGGGTCTATTTAAGAGTGCCTTAAATGGGGGAAAAAAATCTATTTATTGATCTTTCTTTTTTACATAACTGCCAAGAGCTGACTATTCCCTTCTTAGTTTCTAATGTACTATTTTGGAAAATGAAAGTTTTTCATTTTGATTTTATGTAAATATAAGATTGAGTCCTAAAAATTATTATGCCAAAGTACATGATGATATTTTAAATTTTTGTGTGAATTCTCAATTTTTTAGTATAAATTCTCTGAAAACTGGTGGAGAAAGCAATTATTTCTCAATTTTATGAACAGCAATTTTGATTATACTGAATTAAATGATTTGTCAATTGAAAACTTCCACCTATTTTTGCCTTTTAATATGGGTACTGAGTTGAAATTAGATACAGACTGTTTTAAAGTTTATCCCTTTTTGTCATTTTTTGTTCTTTAATTAAAGTTAGAGTTCCAAAATAGTGTAATCAGAAATCACACACCATTCTCTGACCTTTGTAGCAAACATGAAAGTGATAAAAAAAATTATTCAGAGATTTTTTTCTTAAACATGAGTTCTACCTCAAATAAATAAAAAGTAAAAACTAATGGAGACAGTTCTATTTATAAAAATCTATTATATCCTTTAAAATGCATGAAAATACTGAAAGGGAAAGCTAAGGGACTAAAAGCAGTTATAGCTTCTTAATAAATAAGAACTTAAATAGCCTCTGGTTTTTCTGGGGAGTGAATAAGACTGGAGGAGTATATATATACACATGCTTCTGAGGTTAATTTTAGGGAAAATGTATACCTCAAATTTTAGTCTGTTTCTAGTTTCAATCAAAGAATAAAGGTATTTATTAAGAAACAAGGATAAAATTTGTCAAAGAATTGCTTCTCCCACAAGTTTATAGACTTCTTTTTGACTTTGTTGGGATTTTTTTCTTTCTCAATCTTCACATGTATCACAGCCCCATTTCTAGTAGTAGGTTTAACAAAGAAATCACAATTTCTCAAAAATTATTAACTTGAGTTTAAATATACAGACAAAGCCAAGTGATCCTAGTAATTTTAAGGTAAAGAAAGACAGGAGAAACAGTAGTTCAATGTAACCTTTGGCTACACAGTGAATTTGAAACCGGCATAAGAACTTGCCTCTATGCTGCACCATCACTTCAAACCAAGTTTGCATCTCAGTGCACATATAATAAGCCTGGCATTTCAGGCATCCCTGCAACCTCAGTTTCAATGGGAGCTGGGTGGAAATAAGTGGATTATTGAGGCTTGCTGGCTTCCAGCTTAGCTGATAAATCTCTAGCCCCAGGTTCAGTGAGAGACCCTGCCTCAAAGAAATAGGTGGAAATAGAGGAAGACAGCAGACACCCTCTTCTGGCTTCTGTGCACACCTGCACAGGTACACATAATAAGTAAGTAAATAAATCTTTTTCAAACTGGGTACTGGCAAGATTGCTCAGTAGTTGAAGGCCCTTGTTGCCAAGCCTGAGGACTTGAGCTGAATTCCTTAGGCACATATAAGTAGAAGAAGAAAGAGAATTGACTTCTAGAAGGTGTTCTTTTGACTTCCACTCACACATTCCACATGCACATACTAAACAGATAAAACATAATTTTTTTTAAAGAATCATACTCATTGGGGGCTAGAGAGAGATGACTCAGCAGTTAAGAGCATACCAGGGAACCCACATTTGATTCCCAGTACAAAATGGTACAAAATCCAGTCCTTGGGGGCCCAACACCCTCTTAGTGTGGACATTAGGCATGTATAGAAGTGTAGACTCATACATGCTGGCAAAACACTCATAATTTAAAACTTCCTACTTAATTCCTGTTCTTGTGCAGGATTCTTAAATGCTGGGAACTAAAACTGTCCCATGTTTTGTAATGTCCAGTTTGATTCTATCTTGCGTGGCATTTTTAGTGACAGCTGCAAATATTATACACACTGTACTGTGTTTTGAGATCCTTCTACTTGGTAGAACTCCAAGCAGAGAAACATTGGTATAGTTTTGGGTTTTGTTGTTGTTGTTGTTCTGCTTTTGATTTGGAGGGATGGTTTGGTTTGTTCTCCTAAGCTTAGGAAGTAATTGAAATTTAAATAGAACCAAACACTATTTCTTGGGACTCTTCAAAACATGGACCCAGGTAAGTGCCAACTTTGCATGATCTTACTACTCCCTTTTACCTTTGCAGATGGAGAACAGGATGGAACAGCTGGAAGTATGGATGCTTCTACCCAGGGCTTATTGGAAGGAATTGAGCTAGATGGTGACACATTGGCTCCCATGGAGACAGATGAACCTTCTTCAGATTCTAAGGGCAAATCTAAAATCACCCCAGCCATGGCTGCTAGAATTAAGCAGATCAAGCCATTGCTGTCAGGTCAGTAATCCCCCCCCCTTTTTTTTTGTAACATCCTTTTCTGAGATTCAGAGTTCTAACATTCTTCAAGAAAATTAAATTTGTATACTGTTTGATGCAATAAGAAAAGTTGAAGAAATTTTGTGACTCTCATGTACTTTGTAGAATCCCCAGGTGTGACATACTCATTAAGGATATAAAAGGAGACGTTCCTTCTTGACATATAGCTATCCCCCCCCCCCAAAAAAAAAAATTCCTTACCCCTTGGTCATTCTTTGAATTGTGTTTTATAGTATGGAACTATTGAGTCAGTGGTTTTCAACCTATGACTTGTGACCCCTTTGGGGTTGAATTACTCTTTCTGTGGTGTTGCCTAAGACCACCAGAAAAAAAAATTTACATTTCAATTCATAACAGTAGCACAATCACAGTGATGAAGTAGCAACATTTTATATATATTTTATATATGGGGGTAACCACTATACAAGCAACAGCATCAAGAAGGCTGAAAACCACTGAGTTGTTTGTTTGTTTTTTGCCGTATACTTTTAAGTGATTTTTTTTATGTCTGGCGAATGCATCATTTCCTTATTATGACTTAACTGCCATATTGTTTCAACAAAGGCAGTGTCAATTTATGCTTAATTTTGCAGTATAAGTCCTTATCTTAGTGCCATTCATTTTTGTTTTATTAACTGTCAGTATAGTTTTATTTTCTACCCTCAAAGGGTACATCTGTTTCTTGTGGAATTTCATATTCAGATTACCACATGAAGAGGCAGTTCTAAGATTTTGTTTACTTTTTTTTTTTGGTTTTTCGAGACAGGGTTTCTCTCTGGTTTTGGAGCCTGTCCTGGAACTAGCTCTTGTAGACCAGGCTGGTCTCGAACTCACAGAGATCCGCCTGCCTCTGCCTCCCAAGTGCTGGGAGTAAAGGCGTGCGCCACCACCGCCCGGCGATTTTGTTTACTATTGTTCAGAAGAAAGTTTTTCTAGTGAGATGAATGTGTGGGTAAAGGCACTTTTTATGCAAACCTTATGACCTGAGTTCAGAGTTACCAGAGCCCATTTAAAGGTAGGAGAAAACTGCCTCATCGAGATTGTCCTCTGATCTACACATGATAATAATTTAAATGTGTGGGAAACGTGTGATGTTATGAAATCATGGTGAATATTTTATAACATTATACTGCCTTCTGGCTTTCAGCTTCTTCCAGATTAGGCCGAGCGCTTGCTGAGCTCTTTGGACTCCTTGTTAAGCTTTGTGTTGGTTCTCCTGTTCGCCAAAGAAGGAGCCATCATGCTGCCAGTACCACTACTGCCCCAACTCCTGCTGCTAGATCAACAGCTTCAGCCCTCACCAAGCTACTCACAAAAGGCTTGTCATGGCAGCCCCCACCATATACACCTACTCCCCGCTTCAGGTGAGTTCCTATTTGAGAAACAGGGAGTATAGAATGACAATAAAAATAATGTGTGTTCTCATTCTACTCAGTAAAACCTTGGAAATCTCTTGTATGCACTGCATATGAAGTGCTTTTATTGTACCTAGGTATTTATTGTACCTAGTATAGAATATGGAAGTTCCCAATGGGTTTACAGTTAAAATGTATTTCACTAATCTTTTAGTTCTTAATTGGGTGACAAGTATTACTCTGGTGCCTAACCAATCTGTCACCAAAATGCTTCGTTAACTTTTTACTTTTGACTTTTTTCACTTAATTTCCTGTTGCTTTTGTGTGTCTATTAGAAATGGTTAGTATTTTATGTTCTTTTTCTTTTTTTAGGCTGACATTCTTCATCTGTTCTGTTGGATTCACATCTCCAATGCTGTTTGATGAGAGAAAGTATCCTTACCACCTTATGCTGCAGAAATTTCTCTGCTCTGGCGGTCACAATGCTCTTTTTGAGTAAGGATTTTTTGTTTCACAGAGAATCCTTTCTTGCACTTTGATCTTAACTGTGTGCCTTACCAGCTCACAACTTTCTAAGTCATCCTGTAAAGCCATTAGTTACATCATTTTGTGTTCTAAGAACAAGCTATGTATGTATGTCTTCCCTTTCCTTAAGAAGACGAGATATACAGCAATACAGTAAGAGGCTCCACTTTGGCGCTAGACAGGTGGTTCAGCAGATAAGACCAGTTGTAGCTTTTCCAAGGGTCATGATTTCTATTCCCAACAACTATTTGATATTTCACAACCATCCATAACTACAGTTCCAGGGCATCTGAATTTTTCCTGGCCACCATTGGCAACACAGAGATATGTATAGGCTTACATTAAAAAATGTGTGCATAAAAATCTCTACTATTTCATATTTCGCTTCCCATTGCCAATGCATAGGGTTTGGGGGGGTTTCTTTCTTTTTTTTTTCTTTTTGTTTATTTTAATAAGCAAGACTCTTTTTGTTACTTTGAATCCAATAAGTTTGTTTTGTTTTACTTCACTCAGTCAAGATTTTAAAATAAAAACATTTTAAGTCTTTAAAAATTCATAAAAGTCATGTTAGAAGTAATAACAGCTTCTTTTTATTCTGGCCTTAATATATGTTGTCCTCACCCCTCGTCAAGGATACTTTTCTTTAAAATGTTAGATTAAGATCATTATAGAAAACCACAATCAATCAAAATGCAGAGTCATGGAACTCAGTCCCATTGGGTACATCTACAAAATAACTGCACTTAAATTTCAGGGAACATGGGGAAGGAATGGTGGAATCGGTTCTTACACAAAAAGGAAACCAAAAAAGTAATGCCAAGAGGAGTGTAGTGTCAGTGTAGTAGTTTTTGGAATTCTTTAAATGTAGATTCTTTCATATGTAAAAAATGTCAACTAACATTTCATCCACATGCTTTTGTCTTATTTAAATTTAGAACTTTCAACTGGGCTCTGTCCATGGGAGGAAAAGTTCCCGTTTCTGAGGGATTGGAACATTCAGACTTACCTGATGGCACAGGAGAATTCCTAGATGCCTGGCTTATGCTTGTAGAAAAGATGGTGAATCCCACCACTGTGCTTGAATCTCCACATTCACTGCCTGCCAAATTGCCTGGAGGTGTCCAGAACTTTCCACAATTCAGTGCCCTCCGCTTTCTTGTAGTAACACAGAAGGTGAGTATTCTGCATTCTAAAAACCAAAGGAGAAAATTTCTCAGGCTAACTGAATAGTTACCACTATGTTTTGCCATAATAAAATGTGAGTGTTGAAAAACAAATAAATATGCTGTAAATTAAACTACAAGCTTCTGATTGATACTTGGTACTTCTGGATGAATTAAATACCCCAACTTTTCTTTGTTAAACCATCTCTGTTGAAACTCATTGTGAAAGGAGTGTCTGATTCTTCCACTTTATTCTGGGGATTTGAATTGAGGGGGAAAGTCTTCATTCATTTTTCAAATGACTTACAGGCAGCCTTTACTTGCATCAAGAACCTGTGGAACCGGAAACCCCTTAAGGTATACGGGGGACGAATGGCTGAATCTATGCTGGCCATTCTGTGCCACATTCTCCGAGGAGAACCTGTGATTCGAGAGAGACTGAGCAAAGAGAAGGAAGGATCTCGAGGAGAAGAGGATGCAGGCCAAGAAGAAGGTGGCTCCCGCAGAGAACCTCAAGTCAACCAGCAACAGCTACAACAGGTAGAGTGAGTGCTAGCCTTGGATTCCAGGCCCTACATTTTGCACCTTATAGATTCTAATGTTCATAAATTTTGTTTTGTTTTATAACCATGTCTAACTGTGTAGGCAAGATCGACCTTAAACTTGGAATCATGCATTGGTCTCCCACATGAGATTAAAGTTATCTGTTACCTATCTTGTTTGTAAATTTTCTAAGCTTCTATACCCCTAAGTGTTTGGTTTTATTAGCCTGGCACTGCTTTTCCCAAACCATTTATTTTTTAAACTACTTTCTGGATAAATTAAAAGGCAAGAGATTGTTGTAAAATTTACTCTCTAGTAAAAGCTTTTTGAAACTGAATCACCTCTAAATCTGAATCACTTTAAAATGATTGCATTTTGAAAATTGGAGATTAGAAGGAATGAGAAGCTTCATAGAATATTTGGAATGATTTTTTTTTCTTGCTCTTTGGAATGTATTTTGATCATAGAAACTCCCTTCAAGCTCCTTTCCAAGTCTCCTCCACCCATTTCCCTCCTGCCTTCATGTCCTCTGTTTTATTTAAAATAACACATTGAATCCACTCACTGAAACATGGAAAACTTATGGGTGTCCAGACCCTGAATTACTCTCTCAACTAGCAGTCTTCGTGGGATTAAAGAGATCTTGCGACTCTCTCTTCCCTAGCAGACAAAAATAGCTTCTCAGCTAGAGGTGGGACTTTGAGCCCCTTACTTTTTATAGTTTAATATTCACTGCTTTAATTTTGTTCAGGTAACCACAGCTATTGTGAGTTCATGAGTTGGTAAGGTCATGCATCATGCATGTCTAGAAAGCAGTGCTTACACCCTATCTTCCATCTTAAGTTCTTTCTGACCCCTCTTCCTTTTTTTTTCTTGAGCCTTTTTAGGGTTGTTTTAATATGGACTAAGCTCTTGAAGTTATTTATTCTCAGCATTTGGAGCAGTTACAAGTCTCTACATTAACTCTTGCCTATAGCAAAAAGAAACTTCTGACAAAGGGTTAGAATGCACTAATCTATAGGTTTAAAATTTTTGAAGTCAGCTTGACAACATAACCTTTACAGCCATGGGCTTTTGACCAGGTATCCAGTACTAGGTATGAATTTCCTCCTGTAGAGCAGACCTCAAATCCTCTGAGACAGCAGTTATTAGTATCTTCATATTTATCATGCCACCACTGTACAAGGTTTCACTGTAGCATGCCTAAATTCACAGCAGGATAAGTCTGTTAATTATTTTATTTCCTCAAGTGACCTGCTTAGGCACTTTCTGGCACTATGAAAGCTAGTCATCAAGGAGGCGTATTTTATCTCCGTTATATCTCTTGAATACAAAGTGTGTTTCAGCAATAGGGTCTTGGCAATCAAGAACTAGGTAATGTCCTTTGGTGTTTAAAGTGACACCGGGGATTCCTTGAATAGTAACTCTTAGGATGGTATCTCATACCCGGCTCTGAGATTTTCATTTAATGATCTGTGTCTAATGGGGACAGTATCTTCTTTCCATGCTGGGTACATGGTGTTTGTCTTCCTCAAGTTTTTAATGTATGAAGAGTCTGTTATTTTCTTCAAATCTGTCATATATATAATATATATATATTCTTGTTTAGAAAAATTTTTATATTGTATATATATTCGTCTTTAGAAAGTTTGAGATTTTATACCACTGTATATATAATTCTTTTTTTTTAAAGATTTATTTATTTATTATGTATACAGCAGTCTGCCTCCATGTATGCTCGCATGCCAGAAGAAGGCACCAGATCTCATTACAGATGGTTGTGAGCCACCATGTGGTTGCTGGGAATTTGAACTCAGGACCTCTGGAAGAACAGCCAGTGCTCTTAACCACTGAGCCATCTCTCCAGCCCCAATAATTCCTTTTTGTATATAATTATATTCTCATTCAGGAATTGTTCTATTAAATTTCTTTTAATTGGATGTTATAAAGCTGTGGTATAGTTTACTTACAAACTCTTAGGTATATGTCAATCACTTCCTGTTAATTTTTCTGTTGTTGCAAGTTCCTATTCTAGAAAATAGATACTAATTTATACTTCTGTATATCAATATCAAGTCTTTAGTTATAATAATCATCTACCCTAGACTCCATTTTAATATTTTAGAGTTTGAAAAGTACATTAGCTCTTTGCTTCAGTATGTAACTTTAATGTTTAAATATTATAGAACTACCAAAGATGAAGGAACATTCATAATACACGACTGCCTTAGATTATAACTACTTAGTTCCTGTAAAGAGAGAAAAACTTTAAAGTTCTTTGTTGATTTTTAAATATATTTCTACTTATTTATTATTGTGATTCTAAGCTATTGGATTTTTTAATAGCTAATGGACATGGGTTTCACAAGAGAACATGCCATGGAGGCTCTGTTGAACACCAGCACGATGGAACAAGCAACAGAATACCTTTTAACCCATCCTCCTCCGATCATAGGAGGAGTTGTTCGGGTGAGTTAACAAAGAAAATCTTATATTTGTTTAGCTGCTGATAACCTGTTTTTCTCCATATCCTGTGCTAATGTACAAACACTGGAAGCTACAGAATATTCTTCTAGGAACTTCTGTTGGGATTTGTTTGCAGAAGAACTCTTCTATTCTTTTTCTTTGTAATTTTACCCCATTGTCCCTGTAGTGGTAACCACATGAGCTTTAGTTCGATTTACTTGGACAAAGCAACATTCTGGATTGGTTCCCTTTCCTTGAGTGTTGGTGTTGCCTAGTTAGGTTTCTTTAGTTTGGATGTGTAAGTTTGTTGGATTCTCTGTTGTCATTCTATAGGATCTTAGCATGTCTGAAGAAGATCAGATGATGAGAGCAATTGCCATGTCTTTGGGACAGGATATTCCAATGGATCAAAGGGCAGAGTCACCTGAGGTACCTTAAATCTTACATCCTGAAGTATCAGTCTGTATATTTCTTTGAACACTATAAATCTCTGTTTTGTGGTAGGGAACGTCAAGGGAGTAGTTTTTAATTCCAACCATTTGGTCTGTCCTTAAGCTACCTTGTATAGAACTGAATGAAACTTTACATGATTCAAATGAAACTTTAGTCTTCATTGTCAAGTAAGACCCAAAATCTTACTGATACTAACTAGTAGTCCAGACTTAGCTGTGTTCCTGGGTGGTATTACTTATATTTACCACACTGGAAGGAAACATTCAATAGTCTGTAAAAATGAGGTTTTTTGGAGAATAGTACATACGCTGCTCGCAGATGAAAACTGACAGTGTTTTGGGGTACTGTTTTTCCCTGTCTTGCATTAACCTATATGGTTACTATTACATTCATTACCATGCCCTCTTGGAAGTTTCAACTGTTTTAGAAGGTATATGGTACTCAGACACTGAGTTAGGCCCTCATTTTTCAGCTTTTACCCATGGTGTATAGTCGCATTTCCTTTCCTGCCTCCAGGAAGTTGCTTGCCGGAAGGAGGAAGAGGAACGTAAAGCCCGAGAAAAACAAGAAGAAGAAGAAGCTAAATGTCTGGAGAAGTTTCAAGATGCCGACCCATTGGAACAAGATGAGCTCCACACCTTTACAGATACAATGTTACCAGGCTGCTTCCATCTTCTTGATGAGCTTCCTGATACAGTTTACCGTGTTTGTGATCTGATCATGACAGCTATCAAACGTAACGGAGCAGACTATCGTGATATGATTTTGAAACAGGTTGTTAATCAGGTAAGTTCTCAGGGTACCATAGGCTGGGAATATTTAAAGCTGTTTAAAGCTGTTTTCTTGCCTAACAAAATTTTCTGATAAGCCTTACATTCTACCCGATATGCTTGCTTTATGTTTGAATTCTTTTGCTTGCAGTTAACCTCTGCTTCATTATCTGCATTGATACACCTCACAAAAAATAGTCCTTAGAAAGGAAAAGCAAAGTTTTCCATCGGTTTCATCTAAAATATGTCTTTCATCCTTGAGTTAACCATTTATTAACAAAATAAGTCTTTTTTCCTCCTGTTTAAGGACTTCCAGATGGATACTGATAACCTTGTTTTGATTATTGAAATAGGATAAGAAGCAGATTATCTCAAATATCCACATAAAGAAATAGCCCCAATGAGTTTTTTTGAGAGTCCCTTAAATGAATATGTGTGAGTGGTTCCTTACAGGATCAGAAATGACTCAATGACAGTTACCTCACTAAAGCCCACCCAGGCGTGGTTAATTCACAAAAACTGCACTACAACAGAATGGAGAGTGTCCTTCTCAAATGACCCAGTTAGTCTGAACCTCTTCCAGGCCACCTCACTGGTCTGTTTCTTCTGGGAAGCTGATCAAACCATAAGTTTTTAATGCATAGAAACATCAGCCTTAAGGAAAACTAGATAACAATATCTTTTATTGCAGTGTATGCTTACACAAAATATTTTTAGCAAGGTAAAACCTAAATAAAGAACAGCAATTATACTCATTTTAAGGACTTAAACATTGTCCAATTTAAAACCTCGTTAATATTCTGGTATTTAGCAGTTTGACTTTGATTCTACAATAATTTCAGGGGAAGTATAGTAAAGAATTAAAGAATCATTTGGAGACTGACTGTAGCAAAAATCCCCCCCCAACAAAAAACATGGTTCTCTCTGTAGCTTTGGAGCCTCTCCTGGAACTTTCTCTTGTAGACCAGGCTGGCCTTCAACTCACAGAGATCCGCCTGCCTCTGTCTCCAGAGTAATGCTCTTTAAGGCATGCACTACCACCACCCAGCTTGTATCATTTTTTTTTTAAATATTCATTTCCTTAGATTTAGCGTTCAGGCATTCTGTAATACAATTTAAGAATAACTGGTTTAGCAAGATGGTTCATCCTGATGACCTAAATGCGGTGCCAAGAACCTATATGGTTTGAAGGATAGAACCATTTTTACAAGTTTTCTTTTGTGCATGTATATACAAATAAATGCAATTTTTAAAAGTTGTTTAGAATAATTGTTAATGATTGTCTTTTTTGATACTCTAAACGTTTTTGAATATTTGCACAGATTTTGGATTACTCTGCTGTTAAATGACTTGTCCTTTTTTTCTAGGTGTGGGAAGCTGCTGATGTATTGATCAAAGCTGCTCTTCCTCTAACAACAAGTGACACAAAAACAGTGTCAGAGTGGATCAGTCAGATGGCCACCCTGCCTCAGGCCTCCAATTTGGCTACTAGAATCTTGCTTTTAACACTGCTTTTTGAGGTAACACACACACACACACACACACACACACACACACACACACACACACACACACACACATTTTGACTCTCACAGCTTGTTTAATTACCCAGCACTAAACACTACATTGAATTTGGGGAAAGTACAAAGCATGATCAT
The DNA here is from genome assembly GCF_018167655.1 of Microtus oregoni. NCBI lineage: Eukaryota > Metazoa > Chordata > Mammalia > Rodentia > Cricetidae > Microtus > Microtus oregoni. The sequence continues at coordinate 98,870 of NW_024544867.1, forward strand.
GAGAGTCCACAATTTCCCTGTAAGCTAAAAGGTGTATAATAAAGTTCAAAGTACAAGGTTCCGAGTTTGGAAGGTTTATATGCATAATTTCTAGATAATGCAGGAAGAGGTTCTTAAACCAAATTTTGAGTCAAAAGATGTTGGATGTGGTCAGTGTCTGTATTTGGCTTTTATACATACGCATTCTTACCTGCATATATACTCAAGGGTGTCAGTTGTCACTTTAGAAGGGCATTTGAATGTAATACTGAGAAATCCTAACTAGCAGCTGCAAATATCACAAAATATGAAAATCGGATATTAGGTTTAAGATATTTAGAATCAGACTCCTTTCCCTGCCCGATCAATTAGCAGATCCTTCAGGCAAAAGAGTAGTTTGGACAAGATATGTTACTGTTCTTAACAATATAAAAGCCAGAAGGCAGTTGACCTTGAAGAAGTGGTTCTTCATTTGTAATTCATTCTGTTTAACAGTAACTTATTTGAATCCAGTATTTATGTCAGACTGTCTTGAAAGGTTCCTGTAGAATAATAGTTAAGGTTTTTTATAATGCTTTTCATTCAAACAGCTGACACTATTATGATTGTTTTCTCATTTCACATACACATTAGTTTTCTGTTTTGTCTAAATACACACCTATTATTGAAGAATTGCCTACATTGGTTTTCTGTTAAAAGCAACACCAGTAAAACCCCCATTAAAAACAATTAATGTCTTAGTTTCCTTCAAATATAGAGCTTTTCTGTAAATCAAAACTTTACAGTTTAAATGTCTTTAAGGCTGTACAGCCTCCAAGTGGTGGTGGTGGTGCATGTCTTTAATTCCAGCCCTTGGGAGGCAAAGGCAAGCTGATTTCTGAGTTTGAGGCTAGCCTGGTCTATAGAACAAATTCCAGGAAAACCAGGGCTACACAAGTAACCCTGTGTTTGAACAAAACAGCTACCCAACCTAGTTGACTGTACTAAGGTATATGAACCCATTTCCATATTGAGCATATTAATATACCTGATGCTATGTTTTGGGCACCTTATACTTTTTTATTTAATCATTACATTGACTCTAGTGGTAGACATAATTTCCTTTTAACTTACGAATATGAGACCAAAATGTAGAAAACCCAAATAACTCATTTGATGAAATCACATAGTTCATAAATGATAACAGAATTTTTATTTTAAACTAGTTCTGTAAATGTTAACACCTGTATTATTGTTTCTTTTAAAATTAGGAGTTGAAGTTACCTTGTGCCTGGGTTGTTGAATCAAGTGGCATCCTTAATGTCCTAATCAAGCTCTTAGAAGTGGTTCAACCCTGCCTGCAGGCTGCCAAAGAACAAAAGGAGGTTCAGACCCCTAAGTGAGTGACCCTTTATCCTGATTTTGCTTCTGTTTTCCTGGGATTTGGCACTTGAGTTTAGGGCCTGAATCACTTTTCTGAAGCATATATGAAGTAAATCTTGAAGGTTTTATGGTTAGAGAATTGTAAAATACCTAACATTTTCCCCATTCATGCATGTTTCTGGCTTGCCCTAAACAAATAATTTCTTTTTAGATGGATCACACCTGTGTTGCTTCTTATTGATTTTTATGAAAAGACAGCCATCTCATCAAAGAGAAGAGCCCAAATGACTAAGGTATGTGAAGTACAATGTCTGTGTTTAACATGATGGTTTTATTTCTTGAGGCAAGAATAGATCAGAAGCAAATAGTAGGAGAGCAGTGAAAATTGTAAAATTATCACACTGAAAATACAACTTGGGATTACATTAGTTGAATTTCTTCTTTAAGATGGAGAGTTGAAATCATTTTTCTTTTGTACCTATTTGTTTTAAAGGCCTCAAGATCTTATCCAGTTAATCAATGCTGTAGAAGTATGCTCTTTGACAATTTGAAAAACTTGAATTTCTAACAGTTCCTCTAGAAATATTTTTTTTGAGATGAAGATTGCAATACTTGATTAAATCTCAGTAACTTCTTAACAACAGGATTTGTTCAATGTATCTCTCGCTGTCATGCTCCTTGTGTAGAAAACAGTTGGAAAAAAGTAGATGGTGGCAAGACAGGGAAATTGTTAGGTTTTTCACTTTTTTCTACATTAGTTTTAAGCAGTGTATACTTAATGGCTATTGATTGTCTTGACAGAAAATAAAGCTAGCAGGAAATATAAAGAAACCTCATGTGTTTGCATTTTATTTAGTACCTTCAGTCCAACAGCAACAACTGGCGCTGGTTTGATGACCGCTCTGGACGTTGGTGTAGTTACAGTGCTAGCAACAACAGCACCATTGATTCTGCCTGGAAATCTGGAGAAACAAGTGTAAGATTCACTGCAGGCCGACGAAGATATACTGTCCAGTTTACTACAATGGTGCAGGTACATGCTCAACTAATAGTGTAAACTTGATAAAAGTGGAGGTATTGTACTTAATATGCATTTTGTTTTGTTTTGTTTTTTTTCTGCACTAGGAGTCTTGTCATGGTAAGGGTTAGGGATGTCCACTTCTAAATAGAGTTTTAAATTTTTATAGAACCAAGTTTTTCTAATAATCATTATCTAAACCATAAGTCTGTGGCAATTTGATACTGTTCTTCCTTGAAGTAAGGTTTTTATGTTTTTATGTTCAATCAAGGATTAGAGAGTAGTTAGTAGTTAGTGGTAGAAAGGATGTCTGCTCTGTTTGAAATTTCAGAATTCATTATAGGTCTCTGTGTGTACTATTCTAGAGACCTTCAGCTTTAGTCTTTGTACATTGTAGAGATGGGGTAAATTGCCAGCCAGAGTTCCTTTCTGTTGCAGCATCTTCCCTGAAAGGATTCCTCACCCTCTTTTTTATGTAGAGATTTTTGTGTTTGTCTGTTTGAATTCCTAGGTTAATGAAGAAACAGGGAACCGACGCCCTGTGATGCTAACTCTCCTCAGGGTACCACGACTGAATAAAAACTCAAAAGGCAGCAATGGGCAGGAACTAGAGAAGACACTGGAAGAAAGCAAAGAAACGGATATCAAACGTAAAGAAAATAAAGGCAATGGTATGGTTTTAGTATTTCAAGTCTTTTTTTGTTTTCCTTCTCATAGTGGTTTGTATGTATACACACACACACACCCAAATCAGTCTCAAATTAATAATCCTCCTACCTTGATCACCCAAATAGTTGGGATTATAGGTTTGCACTCTTGTACACTGCATGAGTTTTGAATCCTGATTTATATTTATTTTTAAATGTGTGTGAGAGAATACCTTTGGACGCCAGAAGATGGAATCAGATCCCCTATAAGCTGGTCTTAAAGACAGTTGTAAGCTGCCCAATATACGCACTAGGAATCAAAGCCTTTAAATGGCTTAAGATCTAGCCAGTGGCCAATGATTTCATTTTCAAGGAACAGTAAAAAGTACATGTTTTTCTCCTCTGCTTACCTTTATGTCTGGTCTTAGAAATGGGTGTGTTTTCTAGACCGAATGATGGCAGGATGCTTTGTAAAGAGAGGTGTGTGATGAAATGTCTAACTGTATATATCCTTCCCCTCCCTCAATTGTAGATATCCCCTTGGCCCTAGAGAATACAAACACCGAAAAAGAGCCAAGCCTGGAAGAAACAAAAATTGGGGAAATCTTAATCCAGGGCCTGACAGAAGATATGGTCACTGTTCTAATCCGAGCCTGTGTGAGCATGCTGGGAGTCCCTGTGGACCCAGATACATTGCATGCCACCCTTCGCCTCTGCCTGAGGCTCACCCGGGACCACAAATACGCCATGATGTTTGCAGAGCTGAAGAGTACACGAATGATCTTAAATTTGACCCAGAGCTCAGGCTTCAATGGCTTTACCCCTCTAGTCACCCTTCTCTTAAGACACATCATTGAGGATCCTTGCACTCTTCGACATACTATGGAAAAGGTCATTATTATTTGTGTCAGATGCTAATTTTTACTTTCTATCTTTGTTCTAGATTTTTTCTTTTAAATCTTCCCTTGTTTGTCAGGCAGTGTGATCGGCATTTAACAGTTAACCACTGTAAAAATCAGAAAATGGGTTCATATTTTAGAACTAATTAAATAAGTCAGAGAAAGAAATGAAAAAAGTTTTAAAACTATGTTTACACATAGACAAACATCAAATAATAGAATGACAAATAATCTTAATCAGTAAAGCTTTTACCTCCTCCATACTTTTGCGGAATTCTCAATCTCCCTACTTAATCTTTTCAGTAATCATCATGAGAGTTCACTTCCATTGTTCCTATCTTGAAAAACATGGTTTTGTTTCACAAGTAGATAGACTAGTGTTGGGATAGCCACTTTTTTTTTTTGCCTGTCTTTGTTCATATTGTTAAAATTGTTGCCTTTATAAATTCCTGAAAACCTGCAATTTTTTTTTTTTTACTTGCTTGCTAGGAAAGTGGTACCAGTTTGTACTTAAATGTGTTATATTAGATTTCCTATTCCTTATTCTGTTTGGTTTTGCTTCATGTGCTTAAAAATCAGACTACTTACAGCTGTTTAAAGTAGCATATTTGAGATCAATGTAGAACCAATTACATACAGACAGAATTTGGGCTAATAACAAACTCTGCATACAGATCATGATTAGATGAAGGGACTCTTTGGAAAACTTAAATAATAATTGAAGCAGCATTCATAGGGAGCAAAGGAAGATCAGCGGCAGTAACACATCAGGTTGGCATAATGTAGTGCAGTTACAGCTGTGAAGAACCTGGTACATTATTTTCATTATGGTATGAAATTGGCACAGCGATATTATAGGACAGTTTCAAATTGCAGATTAAGATAACCTTTCCATTTAGTTTTTGTCTTTTTTTTCTTTTTCCGAGATTTGGTTTCCCTGTACCTTTGGAGCCTGTCCTCTTGTAGACCAGGCTGACCTCCAACTCACAGAGATCCGCCTCTGTTTGTCAAGATAAGGTTTCTTTGTAACTTTGGAATCTGGCCTCGAACTCAGAGATCCTCCTGCCTCTGCCTCCCCAGTACCGGGATTAAAGGTGTGCACCATCACCCGGCTAGAAATTATTTTTTAAAAGCTTATTTTCAGCAGGGTGTGGTGGTGTGAAACTCTAATCCCAGTTCTTAGGCAGCAGAGGCAGGTGTATCTCTGTAAATTCAAGGGTAGCCTGGTCTACAGAGTGAGTTCCAGGGCTGTAACACAGAAACTCACAAACTCAAACAAACAAAACTTATTTTCTTTCTATTTGTGTGTTTTATTTTATTCTTATACACTAAGTGGATGTCTTTTATGTATTTTGAACCAATATTTCTTAAAATTGCAAAATTTTGGGGGAGGCTGGAGCTGACAGTTAAATTTGGGTGCTATATGGTATCTGTAATCAGATACCCTTTTTCATTAATGCAGTCATATGAAAATGAGTGGTTTTGAGATATAATTTGTGGGACACATTTTAATTATAAAGGGTTTAAAGACCAAGTGTATCATCTACTATTTCTAGAGAAAGTTTGGTTAGCATTTTAATCTTTAATAACATTTCTTTGTTTACAATTATATTTTTGGAAACTTAAATGGGCAATGCTTTTTACTAGGTTGTTCGCTCAGCAGCTACAAGTGGAGCTGGAAGTACTACCTCTGGTGTTGTATCTGGCAGCCTTGGCTCCCGGGAGATCAACTACATCCTTCGAGTTCTTGGGCCAGCTGCCTGCCGCAATCCAGACATATTCACAGAAGTAGCCAATTGCTGTATCCGCATTGCCCTTCCAGCCCCTCGAGGCTCAGGAACTGGTCAGTTTCATTTGCTGCTATTTTTTGAGGCTCTGAAGTCTGCCGCCGCCACCCCCCCTTTTTTTCTTTTGACAAGATCTATAACTTAAATTCTCTTTAGGCAGACAGAGACATTGGTTGATCATTTGGGTCAGTAAATTTTATAGGTAATTACAGTAGCTTCTCTAGGCCTTGTCACATTTACCAAGGATTCATTCAGTATAATCTTTGACTACAAAAAGTTCATCTTGATGAGGCAGTAGAATTTAACTATAGTTGATGGTTTATATATAGTATGCTGATGAAGAACAAATGCTTATGTTGCTCATGGGATGCAGTGACAAACTTTAAGTGCTACCTCTATTCTTGCCAAAAAGATAATTCCTATGTTTTATTATGAGGAAGTAATTCGATTAATATCAAATTGTGGAATGTTTCACAGGCCTAAATTCATGATAAATACTAATATGAAAGGAAAAAATACAAGTTTCTCTTCATAAGAGGAGAATAGTGAGATAATGACCACTACTGCTTGGATTGGGTTCTGGGTTGATTTCTTGGAGATTTGGAGGAAATACAAATGAACTTCCTCAGAAGGTTATGTAGAAATATTTCAAAGTTTCTGAGATTGCTTGTTGAAGTGAAACAGAACTAAGTTTCAAATTTTCTTTAGTTTATAAAAGGCACATTTTTTTTGTATAAGACTTGAACCAATTTTCAAATGATCTTATTTCTTAAACTCTCATACATTATGTAATCCTTGTTCTGGATACTACTTTGTCAGTAGTGAGGTTTAGGTGCTATTGCACTATTGTCTGATCTTTCTATTTGATTTTGCCCTAGCTTCAGACGATGAATTTGAGAATCTTAGAATTAAAGGCCCTAATGCTGTACAGCTGGTAAAGACAACACCGTTGAAGCCTTCATCTCTACCTGTCATTCCTGATACTATTAAGGAAGTTATCTATGATATGCTGAATGCTTTGGCTGCATACCATGCTCCAGAGGAAGGTATGTGTCTAGCCAGCTTTTTGAAGCAGGATTCTGAAGGATGTGTTTTCTTGCTTTTGTCATTTCAGCTAGCATGCCTTAGTAATTACTACATCCACACAGTCCTGGAATCAAAAAGTGAACCCTATAAGGGATGAGATGGCTCAGAAGTTAAGAGCTTTTGTTACTCTTGTAGTGGACCCCAATTCGGTTTCCAACATCTGTATCGCTCAACTCACAACCACTTGTGACTGACTTTACACCCTTTGCTAGGCTCTGCAGTCACTTGTACACAGACACACATGCATAAATGAATCATTTTTTATTACTTTTTTGTTTTTTAAGACAGGGTTTCTCTCTGTAGCCTTGGCTGTCTTGGAATTTACTCTGTAGGCAGACTGTTTTTGAACTCAGAGATCCACCTGCCTCTTTTCTTTTAACAAAAGATTGTTGCTTTTTGTGGTGGTGGCATATGCCTTTAATCCCTGCACCAGAAAGGCAGAGGCCGGTAGACCTCTTGAGTTTGAGACAGAGACAGCCTGGTCTACAAAGCAATTTCCTGTACCTCCAAGGCCACACAGAAAAGCCCTGCCGTGAAAAACAAAAACAGATCAACAAGAAAAATGGCAAATAGTGCACATCTCTGAAGAAACTGATGAACATAAAATATGACTGATGCAAGAGTAATTCTGAGTCATTTTAAGGTAAGTCACATTAATCTGTTGTGATATTGAATCTTGAATGATATTGACAAAGATTTTGCCAAATGTTTATTAGAATGGTAATACAGGGGTGTACATGAAGATTCAAAAAGAAGCAATACCATTGCACAAGCAAATACTAAGAATTTTGTCATTTTCATACTCAAAAACAAAATGTCTTTATAGATTATATCAAAGAACTAAGTTTATTATTGTGACATTGTTTCCTCACTTTTCAGACCACCATCCCAATATACCTTTCTTTGTATGAGAGTGATTAGAAAAGCATGTTTTAATTCTTTGAACCCAAAGTTCTATTCTAGTCATGCCTTTTAGTTTTATTTATGTTTTATTTAGTAAAATGAGCAGTGATAGAAATAACTGTAGAGAAATACTAAACATTTGGTGCATTTGCTTCATATACTCTTCTAATCCTTTCAGAGTTTCTTGGTTTTCTTCCTATCACAGTACCATTACTGCATTTCCTTGTCTTCTCTCCACACAGTGATTTAGCTCTCATTCTAATGAATTGGTCTCCCATTGTACAAGCCTTTCACACTAAATGTGTTTTTGGACTTGACAGCTTAAGAATGTGAAAAGACTAATAAACTAGTTTATGTTAAAGTAACAACCATACATCACTTAATGACAGGAATATGTTCTGAGAAATGCATTAACTAACTTAACCTTTTGGTTTAACATACCTATATACATAGGTAATATTGCATATACCATTATAGTTATATTTGTTCTATAGCATAATTACTACACTGGTGCTCTTAAATGCTGTGATCCAATAACATTGCACAAATATTATACAGTTAAAGAACCATAGTTTAATTTTAGACACTTGTTTATTTTTTTCCTAGTAGACAAATCTGATCCTAAACCTGGGGGAATGACCCAAGAGGTTGGCCAGCTCCTACAAGACATGGGTGATGATGTATACCAGCAGTACCGGTCACTTACTCGTCAAAGCAGTGACTTTGATACACAGTCAGGCTTTTCCTTAAATGTAAGTCATTTCCAGCTGTTCTATGTTTTTCCTCTCTTTCCATTGTCCCTATTTTCTTAGTATCTAGGATTATCCAACGTGGGGAAAAGTATTAATTTTGTCAGAATGATGGCCCACACCTTTAATTAATCCTACCACTCAGGAGACAGACACAAGCAGGTTTTTATGAGTTCAAGGCCACCCAGGGCTACATAATGAGACTCGGGGGAATAAAGGTATTAATTTTCATACATATATAAATTATATTTGTAAAATTACAAAATTAATTTTCATACATATGTACAATTAATATATATAATTAATTTTAATGCATATATAAAGTTCCTAAAAATGAAAACAAAATTATGGTTCTCTGGCATTTTACTCTTTGAGTTCATCATTTTCCTCTTTACTTGGCTATGTCAATCACAGATTATAGAGAGAATGTGGTTGAAAGGTCAAACAAGAAGAATCTGTAGCAGTCTCAGCCATTGCTCTCAAAAAGAATCTCTTGTGGACTGTGTATAGAATTCATGACAGCTCACATGTATTCATCTTCCAGAGTCAAGTCTTTGCTGCAGATGGTGCCCCTGCTGAGACTTCCACAACTGGAACCTCCCAAGGAGAGGGTAATAATTTGCCTTTTTCCCATTTGTACTATCTGTTGGGAAGATTTCTCAAAGAAACTGGTTGTTAGCCTAGCGGTGGTGGCGCACGCCTTTAATTCCCACACTTGGGAGGCAGAGGCAGGCGGATCTCTGTGAGTTCGAGACCAGCCTGGTCTACAAGGGCTAGTTACAGGACAGGCTCCAAAGCTACAGAGAAACCATGTCTCGAAAAGCCAAAAAAAAAAATAAATAAAAGAAACTGGTTTTCTCAGGGCTAGACTAGAATAATAGGGTGTCATTGTCACATTTACATTTACTTGTCTGGGCAGTGATTTTTCAAGGGTGAGCCCAATGTTCTGCAGATACAGACTGCTGAAGTTAATAGAATTGTAGTTGTCATTAACTTGTTAATGGTTGGTGTAGTGATATCCTTAAGTTGTACTGTTTGTGCTTTCCCATATTCCCTTTTAGTAGACTTCACGCGCTGGTTTATAGAGTTTGTTTGTGTTAGTGACATTATAGCTGTATGGTTTTGGGAGTTTATTCCTTTAATTAAAAGTTTTAAAATAAAATTTAGGGGATACTTTGGTTAATACTATTTCGAAGAGATTAAAATGAGAGAAAGTAAGGGCTGGAGAGATGGCTTAGTGGTTAAGAGCCATCTTAATTTTCAGAGGACCTGAGTTTAGTTCTTAACACCCACCCATCAGACAGCTTAGAGCCACCTGCCTGTTACTCTACTTTTCAGAGATCTGACACCTGGCTTTTTCAATCACCCACCACACACTAAGTGTACATGCCTCCACGTCCATACACACAATTAAAAATTAAAAATAATGTGAATATTTTTCTTAATCAGTGAAGTGATAGCTAATTTGGGATCTGTTCTTTGAAGACCCAAATTCTGTTCCCAGCACCATGTTAAGGGCCTCACAGCTTCTGTGAATATCTGCACTCATGCATGTGCCCATTATACAGTTGAAAATAATATAAGTAAAATAATGGCTAATCATTTTAGTGACCTTACTGCCCTAATGAAATATACTCTCTCATACTAATACACTATTCTAGGGATAAAATTGCACAAGCTTCAGGATGTGATGGTTGCATGGATGGTTGGTTCATGCCCCACCATCGTCTTTTAACCTTGTTCATTGCCTTTGTCATTCAGCTACAGTGGCAATCAGAGTGTTTGATATGCACAAGTGCCCTAAAATGGAGGAAATTCTTTCTACCTATGGCTTGATTTTTTTTTTTTAATGTTTTGCAAGTGAAAGTGAACAGGTGGTTTTCTTCCAGGAACTTCAACTCCAGAGGACACTCGAGAAGGGAAGAAAGATAAAGAGGGGGACCGGACCTCTGAGGAAGGCAAGCAGAAAGGCAAGGGCAGCAAACCTTTAATGCCTACCTCTACTATCCTTCGTCTTCTGGCAGAGTTGGTGAGATCCTATGTTGGTATTGCAACCCTGATTGCAAACTACAGCTATACCGTGGGCCAGTCTGAGCTGATCAAAGAGGTAATGTTTCTAGTTTTTCCTTTCAGTGTTATTCTTTGATCATTTGGTTACCTCTTAGACTCTGTTGGAAACTCTTGAATGCCAAATATTCACCTAATGCCGAAAGAACAACTAGGCTTTTCGCCGTGATGTCAAGCAGTCGGGGTAATTAGGGAAATCAGTTAATGAAGTCTTCCATATCTTGTTTTGCTTAACAAATTTTGAGATTCATTTTTTGTATTTTCAGAGTTTTCATCTCATGGTTGTATTTTCTATTGTATGAATGTGCTGTAATCTTTTATTATTGTTAATTGACATTTGAATCATTTTGTGTATGGAGCTATCGCTGTAGTGCTGCTGTTAACATCTTATTCATGTCTTGGTAAACATACAGATGCATATCTCTTGGGTGATAGATTGCCTAAGAGTGTTTTTTGCTGAGCTCTAGCGCATGAATTTGTATGACTTTAACAGAAGGCACCTAAAGTTTACCAGAGTGTTAGTGGTCTGAGTGTATATATTACCAGACGCGTATGAAAATTCTGATTGTTTCATATATACTACCACATGATAGTCAATTTTACTCATTCCAGTAGGGTTGTTAGGATTTGTATTTCCTTGTTTACTATATTTTCATATTTATTGGATATTTGGAATGTATCTGTTAAAGGTGCTTGCTTGCTTTGCTTACTTGGGTTGCTTGAGTTTGTTGGTGAGACTATTTTGTTGTTCAAACTGGCCTTAAGTTCCTGGGCTCAATCTTCAATCCTCAGCCCGCCTCTGGAATAGTTGAACTAACACCTGGCTTGAAGTTTTTCATTAAATTCTTTATCGTATATGTAAGCCCCTTATTGACATATATGCATTCCATATATATATGTGTGTGTGCGTGTGTATGTTACTAGGTTTTTATTCATATAAGTAATAATTTATGGAATAAGACTTTAAGCTATAAATGTATTGAGTATCTTGCCCATTAAATATCTAAACATCTTACAGCTATGGCTAGATGTTTAACAAAAACTATTGATTATCTTTGCCCCCACATCAGAGTTAGTAGTAGTAATATCTCTTCATAGTAGGAGAAAAGGCTGAGAGCCACAAAGTATGGGAACAAAAGTAAAATTTGTCTTAGATTCCAAGCTAAGTGCTTGCTATTTGTTTTCTCTGCTTTCCTAAACTGCAAATCTTTTCTCAGATTGTACCATTAATAATGATAGATGACATAGCTTAGATTCAAAAAGTAATTTTTACTTTGTATTTCATTGGGAGTTAAATTTTGTTTCTATTAATCTGTTCTAAACTCACTTTGTCCAGTTTTTCAGGCTCCAGAATTCTACTTAGAGATACAAATTTGACATAAAATTGGTTATTTAAATCATGAACTGGGTGACATTTATTACATTATTACATTTACACTGTTGTGCAGCTATCACTTCTTTCTTCAAAAATCTGCCTGAATAATAAAAACTAATTTCTCTAAAAGTCAGTATAGAACTTAGAGAGAAAAAGAAGATTTTTGTCTTAACTTCTTTTTGCTATTTTTTTGTAATCCTATATTGAAATTTTTATTTATATGTGTCTCTGACTATGCTCTCTGTCTCCTATTCAGCTCTTGCAAGTTTCCAGCACAGGGTATCAGGCACATTGCAAGTTTCAGAAGGGATTGTAACATTCAAAAATGGATATTTGAATCCTTCATCCTTGACTAAATTCTTGATGCAAGCCACTTTTCTTTAGGCCTCATATTACCCACTTAACAGCTGGAGAAAATATGCTTTATTTGCTTCAATTTTACTGGTTTGGTATAAGCAGTTCCATTAAAGTCACTCTAAGTTTTAGGGATCCAATGCAGTTAGCTCTCATCTGAAATCCCAGTACTCTGAAAGTAGGGACAAGGATTCCAAGTTTCCGGCTAGCCTAGACTATATAATCCAATCTCAATTTTTATTAATATTAAAAAATACCAAATATTGAGTGTGGCGGCACACACCTTTAATCTCAGGTCTAGGGACAGTTAGTGGCCATAATGGTCTATATGGTAAATCCCAGGAGAGCCAGGGCTACACAGTGTGAGGCCATGTCTTAAATATAAAAAACAGTAAGTGACTACCTCCATGATACTGAGTTTTGAGAAATTAATGGGATCTGGAAGCGTTAAAAAGCCTCTCAAAGAATTCTAATTGGTTCACTACTTAACCCAGTTGTATCTTGAATGACTTGAAAGTAAAACCGTTTGTATACTTTGTTGTTATACAAATGATGTAGCTTAATTGTACTTGTGAATAAATGTCACGATTAATGACTTTCAGGACTGCAGTGTGCTAGCTTTTGTCCTGGACCACCTCCTTCCACATACCCAGAATGCAGAAGACAAGGACACACCTGCCTTGGCCCGTCTGTTCCTTGCAAGTCTGGCTGCTGCAGGGAGTGGCACAGATGCTCAGGTGGCCCTAGTGAATGAAGTAAAAGCAGCCCTGGGACGGGCACTTGCTATGGCTGAGAGTACAGAGAAACATGCCAGGTAAAGCCTGTGCCTAGCCTAATGCTGATAAGCAAGAACATCTCTTACTCCATGGTGCAAGGGGGTTCCTTGCACTTGACCAAGAATTCTAGTCATCCTAACAATGTACATAAAGTCTTTTCCCCACAGTGAACTGATTATATTTGAAGGAAGAAGATAACACAACTTGAGAAAAAAACAAATGAATGTTTTGACTCTTTAAACACAAAATTGAGCAGGTTTTATCATTTCTATAGTAAACAGTACTAATGAGAAGGTCAATTCTCTGTGTAGATATTATTTCCAGAAGAAAAAGACAAAGAACATACGTAAAACGATTATCTAAAGCAAGTTAGTAAAGTCATCATTTAAATATGGGCTATATTCACTTGACAGAGGTATCAAACTTCTTTCCCAGACTTCAGGCAGTGATGTGTATCATCAGTACTATTATGGAGTCCTGCCCCTCCACCTCCAGCTTCTACAGTAGTGCTACAGCCAAGACTCAGCATAATGGCATGAACAACATCATTCGACTGTTCCTCAAGAAGGGACTAGTCAATGACCTGGCCAGAGTTCCTCACAGCCTAGACTTGTCCAGGTAAAGTAATGCCCTGTTGTTCTACATGTTTGGAGAAGCACCTTTTCTTAAAAGAAAACTTCAGTTGTAAATAAAAGTTATGATGTGCTTACTAAGTGGATAGATGTTAATTGGTTTAATGTTATTCTTGATGTTTTCTGAAATGATGAGGTCTACTTTCCTACAAAAGATTGCCTTTTAGATTTGGTACTGTTGCTTCCTTGCAGTGTAGTTTAGCTATACATTTATTCTGTTCCTGTAAACTTACAGTTGGCTCTAAAGATTTACTGAAGCAGTTTAAATCTGTCTTAAGTGAAAGCTCAGATGTTAAGCTCAGTAATGGCACTTATTAACAGCACTACTTAGCACTATCAAACTCAGTCGTATAATGTCGGATGTCTATATATTTATATCTTGGTACTGTTTTTTCTGTTTTTGTTTTACTTTTCTGGAGCTCTTTTTAAACATAGTATTATTTAACCTCCAAGTATTAAGTAAATGTTTCCTTAAAATGAAACATTTATGTTCACATGCTCCCAGTTATTTTAATTGAGCCTTTCCCTGAGAACATGTTTTGATCCAGGGTCCAGTGAAGATTGTACATGACATTTGGATTTCAAAAAGTCTTTTTTCTCTAGGCAGGGATACATCCTAGTTGGTATAGTCTTTGCTAGCATGCATGAAGCTCTCTGTCAGATCCATAATATTGCATAAATCAGGGTTGCTGATAAATAGCATAGCACCAACATACGGAAGATGGAAAAAGAGGGCCAGGAATTTGAGGCCATTTGGGGCTGCATAAAACACAGTCTCAAAAGGGAAAAGGGTCTATTGCGTTTCGTGATATTTGACTAGGCCAAAGAACTCAGGGTGAATGTGTTACAGATGATCCCCTGAGTCTACGTTTATGTGATTTCCCCCTTACAGATGTATTTCTGGTTAAACATTTTAGGAAAAATTATTAATATGATATTTACTCTTCACATCAATTTTGGCAATATGTAGATCGACTGCCATTCTTCAGTGATTTTTTTAAAAAAAAAAATCCTGCTTTTAGCCAGGCATGGTGTCCCATGCCATTAATCCCAACACTTGGGAGGCAAAAGCAGGCAAGTCTTGAGTTTGAGGCTAGGCTGGTCTACAGAGTAAGTTTCAGGACAGCCAGAGATGTTTTGCAGAGAAGCTATGGCTAGAAAATCAAAGCAAAACAAAATCTGCTTTTATATGCTTGTCACTATAGATTCGTTCTATATTCACCATTTTTGTGGTCCTTTGTTATCAGTGTTCTTGGTGCTCAAATCAAACCTGAGTTTATCTTCCTGTCATTTTTGAAAATTTTCTCACAGAATGATACCCCAAGCTCGTTTTGTTCTGTTTTGTTTGTTTTGCAAGATGGTTTCTCTGCATAACACCCCTGACTTTCCTGAAACTAGCTGTGTAGACCAGGCTGGCCTTGAACTCACAGAGTTCTGGCTGCCTCTGCCTCTGCCTCTCAAAGTGTTGGAATTAAAGGCATGGACCACTACACCTGGATCTATAGCTCATTTGTAGTTTCCATGTCCTAGTTTTTAGATGTGTTCTTATGAGCTTTGGTTCATTTTAGTGATGATTGGTATCGATTACTGTCAGATAATAGCAAGAATCCTCTAGTATTAATGGGGTCCTGCTTAGTCTCGTGTACCTTATAACACTTAGAAATCATGCTGCACCTCTAACTACAGATCCTGTGACATTTTCACTGAACTTAAGGAACCCTGCATAATATAGACTTAAATGATCTTTTAAGATCTTGAGATTTAACGACTAAAAGCTAGACATGCGGTGGCACACAACTATAATCCTAGCACTTAGAAGGAAGAGAATCAGTAGTTTAGGATCATCCCCTACTTCACAGAGATTTTGACTAGCCCGAGGCAGCTAGCTACTTGAGACTGAAGAAAAGAGGATATAAGTACAAAATAAAGGGATTTGGAAATGTTTTTGTTTTGTTGATTAGTTGGTTGGTTTTGGTTTTCCTTGGTAGTCTAAATAGTTTGCTATTTGCTTGTGGTAATTCAAAATTCTGCCTCTACTCAAGAATTTTTCATGTGTTTACTATAGCTTCATGAAATAGGACATTGATTTAACCTTTGCTTTACTAGGCCGTATTCTTTGAAAGTCTTTAAACCATAGAGTCTTTTCTTCTAAATGCCAGGTTGAAAGTTCCATACTTTGTGCCCATTTCTTTTTCTCTCTAATAGCTTCTATTTTTTTTTTAAAAAAAAATCCTTAGTTATGCTTAGCAGATGGACACCTAGTGTTTCTATACTCAGTTCATCTCTGTATTTTTTCTTTATCTCAGTCCCAATATGGCCAATACGGTCAATGCTGCTCTAAAACCTTTGGAAACACTTTCCCGGATTGTAAACCAGCCCAGTAGCCTTTTTGGCAGCAAGAGTGCTTCTAACAAGAGCAAGTCTGAGCAGGATGCCCAAGGAGCCTCTCAAGATTCAAATAACCATCAACAAGATCCAGGTAGGGATTAAGAAACAATGTACTGGAAAGCTAGAAGGGTGGGAGTTGTTGCTTTGTAGCTATGGAATTAAGCTGTTCTAGTTTTGTGTTATTTCCCTGGGAACTTGCTGTCCTTGTAGATATCTGTAGTATTGATGTGGGAATTTAGCCCAAGAACAATTTCTTCACATTACAGCCTTATTTTGGTATCCTCACGTGTAGCCTTGTCTTTCATTTGTCATCTATTTGTTTATACTCTGAGAATTTGTAAACTTGCCCAAGGAAGGGGCCTTACTGTGTTCCTGCTTGCCTCATGGTACCAGCATATAAGCAACCTTTTGATTATTATGCTGGTTGGTTGATTGTTTCAGGCGAGCCTGGGGAAGCAGAAGTGCAGGAGGAGGATCATGATGTCTCTCAGACAGAGGTGGCAGATGGGGATATCATGGATGGGGAGGCTGAAACCGACTCAGTGGTGATTGCTGGGCAGCCTGAGGTGCTCAGTTCACAAGAGATGCAGGTAGGGAGGCAGATCATTCTGGCAATCTTTTGCGGCGCTGAACCAAACCCCCAGGTGGTGTGGGTGGGTGAGTACTTTAGATCTTTGTCTCAATGGGTCTTCAGAGGAACACAGATGATATGCTTACTTGATGCTCAGTGAATGTATTTGAATTGTTTTTTAAAGGAGGACAGAACCAGAATGCCATGCACTGTGAAATGGTATAGATCGCAACCAGACACAGATGAAATGTTAATCTGACCGAGTGCCCAGTGTCTTTGATTTATTTGGCTCTGATCATTATTGAAAGCTACTTAGCTTCACTTTATGTATGCCATACCACCAGATCTTGCTGGGTTGTTTCAATATCAGTCTTCTAAAGATGCTAAAGAAAGCATGGTAATTTGGTGGCAATGGCTAAGAAACTGTGCCTATGGACCTTAGCTGCTGGCTGTATATTGATCTGTATGTATTCCTGGGCAGTCTAAGACTAACCTAGTATCCATTAACCAAGATAGACCCATTTGAAAGACAGTCTTGAGTGTGGCTTTATTGGAAGCAATGATAGTCTCTGTGTCAACAGCACCACATCTACAGTTTCTGTGTCATAACCTATCACATACTATTATAGAAACATGCTCCCTTGATGGCTTTTTTAGGAGTTCCAGTGCTAGCACATTGATAGACTTGTATGCATCCATATATATATGTTCTATTTCTCTCCAGGTTGAGAATGAGCTGGAGGACCTGATAGATGAGTTGCTTGAGAGGGATGGCGGATCTGGGAACAGTACAATTATAGGTGAGAGCCCCAGAACTGAGTATAGCTTCTTCCTTTGTGTCAGTCTCTCTTGGGAGGACCCTTTTTCTCATCATCTGCTTGCTCAGCTCTGCCTAAGGGCTCATATAGCCAGCCTAGATTGCTGCTTGTCTTGATGTTGTTGGTGTTAACAGAAGAGAAATTTATAAGCTGTCTACAGGCCTGTGACAGGTCTGAATTGTTGTTGCCTGTGTTGGGGTGGTGGTAGGGTGGCCATAAGTATAGATGATAACATCAGGCACATCAAAAGAGTGTTTATTCAGAGGCCTAGAAGAGGCTGTAGGATGAGAAATTGCTTTTTTTTTTTCAGTTCTTCAATGAAGTCCAGGGGCTTTCTGCCTCTGTGTCTCGATAATGTAAACAAGAGTGGTCATTCCTTAAGGATGGCCCCTTTAAAATCTCAAATGGAAAAATGACAAAGGTAACCAGCTGCCACCTCACTGTGAAGGTGTTTATGTTATTGTACTGATCAAGAAAACCAAAGGATAAATGGAAGTAGACATTCTTAAAGATACAAAGCTTTTCCACACCCATCGTACTCTGTGATTGCACAATAAGTGGGATTGGCAAGACAGATGTGATCGTTCCATTTTACAGATGAGGAAACTGAGACTCAGACAGGTAAAGTGACTGGCCAAGCTCACCTAGATAGTTGACAGCAGAGAATCGAGGTATTCTCCCTCATCGGATAAAGAAAAAGGAGGAAAAGGAAAAAAAACCAAACGTGGATATCTGTTAGGTGTACATAGCTACTTAGACGCACCCAGTCTGGAAAGGGAAGTCCTCTGTTGTTCAGTGAAGGCTCTGCTCTGTAACCTTCAGTGAGCAGAAGTGGAGAGGATGAATCACAAGAGGACGTGCTGATGGATGAAGCTCCTTCCAACCTCAGCCAAGCTTCCACCTTGCAGGCCAACCGAGAAGGTGAGAGTGCCGAGGCCAGAAAGGCCTCCCTTCTTGCCCTGCACGTCTGACAGATACTACACTAGGGTTTTCCTGGAGGCAGCTGCCCACATGTGCAGAATAAGGAAGCATCTGTCTGCATGCGCTGACATATACCATCCACTTTATCCTCAGCCAGTTTTTCAAATAACGTGTTACTACTGCTTGCCCAAAGTTTGTCACTTCTTACTTGGTTCGCTTTCTTCTCACCCACCTGCTGTCATCGCTCCAGATTCCCTCTTATCAACAGGATGCAGTCAGTAGCAAAACAGGACTGGAAAGGCAAGGGGGCACCGACAGACTTGGCCAAGTCCTACACCATGGCTCCTCAAAGCACCACCCTGGAGCCAGCTTCCACATTCAGCAACCCTGCTCAGCGTGTCGATGATTGATTGGCACTCTCAGGAAATCTGGGCTGGCTCACTAAGTTTGTACATCACCCTAGATCTGATTCTTCCTCTCTTAGAGTCAGATACCCCATCGCCTTCCCGCTCAGTCTGCCGGCCTGCACAGTGGCCTGTTTTCTAGCTACTCAGTATAGTCCTCCAATGTGCTCCCTTTGTTTTAGATTCCATGAATATCCTGGACCCTGAGGATGAGGAGGAGCACACTCAGGAAGAGGACAGCAGTGGCAGTAACGAGGATGAGGATGATAGTCAGGATGAAGAGGAGGAGGAGGAGGAAGATGAGGAAGATGATCAGGTGAGGGGGGACTGTGTTTGGGTTGGTTCAGATGACCTCTTCCATGGGAACACAGAACTACAGAAAAAAACGGACAATCTGGGTTACTAGCTAGCCTCGTCGCCTCCCTCCCTCATGTGCTCATGTGGCCATGACACCAGAACACTTACCTCCAGCAATTCTCCATCTCGTATTTTCCCTTAAGGAGGATGATGAAGGTGAAGAAGGAGATGAAGATGATGACGACGATGGTTCTGAGATGGAATTGGATGAGGATTACCCTGATATGAACGCTTCTCCCTTGGTCCGATTTGAGCGCTTTGACCGGGAGGATGATCTCATCATTGAGTTTGACAACATGTTCTCCAGTGCTAGTAAGATACAGGGGCTCAGCTGGGTTTTATCTATTGATTCTTATACCCTTCCCTAGGGTAAGCCAAGCAATGAACTAAAGCAGCCATCGATCTGATAGAGGACAACACTCCTTTACTATACTCACATCCTGGGGCAAGGGATATCTGAATTCATCTCTCTGGATAGCATATCCTTGCAAGAAGGAATCGGAGGAGGCTGCTCTTGTTCCAACTCAGTAAACAGGGAGCTCTTAGAGCCTGGACAACTTGATGTTTTACTTGATTGAAAAAAAAAATGAGACCAAGTCTGACTACATCAGGCACCTGAATGCACACTGCAGTGACAGGGCAATCAATAATCCTTAATTCTGTAACGCTGGATCTCAAGGGTTTGGATGGACACCGCTGAGCCTGGCATTAGGGAGTGGATTTAATAGATTCAATGTTCATCACGGATGGAACTGTTCAGGAGAGAGAAGGAATCTCTCCACTCCTTTCCTATCAACATCAACGTTCCCTTGTAGCAACGAGTTCTTAGCCTCAAGCTGTCTTCATGGGACAGGTCTTACCTCAAATCACAAGCATAACATAGCTGAAAATACTTAAGAATTCTGGTCTGTTGTCTTGGCCATAATCTTTTACCTCTGAGCCTCAGTTTGTCACCTGTAAATGAAAAGCATGAAGAGGAAAAAAAAAAGCAGTAGATAATTTTCAAGATACCATCTATGATACTCTTAGCGTTTTTGCTGTTTTCGTCAATCTTATAAGTATTTGAGCCTTTGTTCATTCAACAAATTAATCGAATATTTGAGATGTGCCTACTGGTCCATGGTACTGGGGATAAGGTTGTAAAAAAATGCAGTTTTTACCCTTTATAAGAGCTTATAGGTTGTTAGGACATCACATTGTAGTACATTAAGAAAACACAGAGTAAAGGTGTATCTAACTCAGCCTATTAGACTGTAACCTATTAGAAGTAACATCTTGATCTGAAAACAAAAGAACAGGTGAGGAAGGGAAGTAAAGTCATTTAGGCAGAGGAGCCAGCATGTGTTTGAAGGGCCTAGAAGCATCACTGTGTTTGTATTGAAAATGGGTTGTGGAAAGGTAGTGTTTAGGATTTTGTTGAGGTGGTGTCTTGACATATGGTAGTATCCGAGACAATAGATTTGGTGTGGGGATGAGGGAGAAAGGGAAAAAGTTCAGGTTTCCTTTTGAGTAAATAAGGCCCAGGAGACATGGGTTCTACTTGAACAGCCATGGAAGAAACTTATTTTTGGGACTGACCCCATTTGCATATTATCCTTGCAGCAGACATCCCTCCATCCCCAGGAAATATCCCTACCACCCACCCATTGATGGTACGTCATGCAGATCACAGTTCCCTGACGCTGGGCAGTGGCTCTTCTACAACTCGTCTCACCCAGGGCATCGGTCGCAGTCAGAGGACCCTAAGACAGCTGACAGCCAATACAGGCCATACCATTCATGTTCACTACCCTGGAAACCGCCAGCCTAACCCTCCTCTTATACTACAGAGGTGAGTTAGAAGCACAATCTGTTGGACTCCATGGAGCTCTTAGAATTTTAACTGAGCTTGAACATTGTCTTGACCATAAGGATAAACAGTCCCTTGAAAATAAGATGTGTGCTACATGTGCTGTATTTAGGGAAAGAATACCAAGCTTATGTAACTTTTACTTTAAAAGTACTGCTCAACCTTGTGTGATGCCACATACCTACTATCCCAGCACTCTGGAACCTTAGGCAACATCACAAAGGTAAGGTCAGCCTTGGCTACTATGTACATAATAAGACCAGCAAGCATCTCTAACAGTTTAATAAAACAAAGACAAGGTTCTTGTGCTATAGCTTAGAATTTAGTAAGTGAGAAACTTATACAATGGCTTAAGGGTGTACAATAGAAGCATTTATACCTAACACAGTGCCTGACATACAAAAGCTTTCTGGTAGCACTTAGGTGTTCAAGGAACTATAGAATGATAGGCAGTTTAAGCTCATTATTATCAAACTAATATGCTAATCAGAATGGCAGTAAAGGTTTAAATGCAGTAATATTAAATTCCATCCTAGGTTTAGTAGATCTACACACACGATCTCATGGTAGTGGGTTTCTGTGGACTTAAAAAACGACAGCGGTACCTAACTAACCATTACCCTGCAGGTTACTTGGTCCCTCAGCTGCTGCTGACATCCTTCAGCTGAGCAGTAGCCTTCCTTTACAAAGCCGAGGTCGGGCCCGCCTCCTGGTGGGCAATGATGATGTCCATATCATTGCCAGGTCTGATGATGAGCTGCTGGATGACTTTTTCCATGATCAGAGCACAGCTACTAGCCAAGCAGGCAAGTTTATGCAATAAGAGGGAGGGATAGTTACTGGGTTCTTGTTCAATTCTAAGAAGAGCAGTATCTTTCCTAGAGAAACTTCATTTTATAGGAGTCAAAGCCACTTGGTTACTTAGCCAAAGGCAACAACTCTTTATTGCTTCTGGGTACCTGTTAAGCTGTTATATGCCAAACCTTGTGACAGACCATGGGTCCTTTTTGGGAAAATAAGGCGATTTTTTTTTTTTTAAGGTCAATCAACACAATATAAAACCCAGAATTTCACTTCATTTTATTCTCCTATAGGAACCCTGTCCAGCATCCCCACAGCTCTGACCCGGTGGACAGAGGAATGCAAAGTTCTTGATGCTGAGAGCATGCACGACTGCGTTTCAGGTGTGTTAAGTTGGTCGTCAGGACAGTAATAAGCCTTCCATTGCTAAGATGAGTATGCACAGAGTTGTTTCTAATTCTCTGGTTGCAAGCTCTGCCTCAACCTTCCAAAGCAGCCTCTGATCTTTGCCTTTTTCTTGTAGTGGTTAAAGTACCCATTGTCAATCACCTGGAATTCTTGAGAGATGAGGAGCTAGAAGAGAGAAGGGAGAAACGCAGGAAACAACTGGCTGAGGAAGAAACGAAAATAATAGACAAAGGCAAAGAAGACAAAGAGAACAAAGATCAGAGTGCACAGGTGATTACAAAGAGCTAAAGGGATGCACCATTACCTATGTTTGTTTTTATTATGACTTTGTCATGCCCATAGTACTAAACCACTAAATCATTCTAGAATATTACATTGAACCTGGGAAATTGTTCATTCCAGATTGACTCTTTATTCATCTGGTTTTTAGGCATCCAAAAAAAAAATCAGACCTAGAGATAAATTATTATCCATTATCTTACTGGGGAAAGCTGACACCAGAACCAAAATGGTTTCTTGCATTACAGTCTTACTTTGTAACCTCTATTTCTCTAAGTCCTGCAGATACGATGCTGATTCAACCTATATTGGTTCTCGTTTTCATTCATGATGAACTTCTAGTATCAAGAGCCTTATTTTAGATAACCACATTCTAGCATTTAAATAAGTTTGGCTTAGGTGTTAGAAAAGTTCCCCCCCTGAAATCTGTTACCACATAACTAAAAGTATATGCATAAAAGCTAATAGAAGCACAAAGAAATTAAGAAAGGAGTAGAAAGCTGTAGTATACCCCCACTTAGCAGGTAGGTATTAGGTAAATTAAAAACAAGGACATGAGGGGCTAGAGATTATAAATAACCCCAGTTTGGGTACCAGCGCCCACATGACAGCTGAAAACTATAAATCCAATTCTCAGTGATCCAACATGCTCTTTTGGTCCCTGAAGACACCAGGCATGCATAAAGACCACATATGTACATGCAGGCACATGCTTCTACAAAGAGGAATTAGGGACCCCGGTGAAAGAAACAGCCATTAAATGTTGAAGGTATAGGCTTGATTTCTAATACTGCTAGCTAAATTGATTAATTCAAACACATTGAGGTATTTGTTTATAATAACAAGCATGTTCTAACATCTTTATGTAAAATTTGGCCTGAAACATTGTATATGACAAAAGGACTCAATGGTAGAATGTTTCCTGGTATGTGCAAGGCCCTGTGTTTGATCCAGAGTAGCACCCCAAAACAAAACTAAAGTGGGAAAATCATAAACCCAAGGAAGGGAAATAGATGGAACTAAAAATTTTTTCTCTCACAATTGTACTCATTTCTAATGTTTTTTAATTCTCTTGTTGTCTATTTCCTGCCCAGCCCCATAGTTTTGCCTTTATGTAATTGGTCTATTTTTTTCTTATGTGTTGCTGAAGATAAAATCTAGGAACTCACACATGATAAACTTGAATTCTCCTGCTGAACTATATTTCCAAGTCCTCTGCAAAGCTGTTGAATATTAGTATATAGTATGTCTAAAGAAATTGGATGCCGGGCATGGTTTCACATGCCTTTAATCCCAGCGGGCAGATCTCTGTGAGTTCAATGCTAGCCTGACTAAAAAAAGTTCCAGGACAGCCAAGGCTTATTGCACAGAGAAACTGTGTCTCATGCACCACCAAAAGAAAGAAATTGGATGAATTTTTGTATTCTGAAATAGCAACACTGACAGGTCACTGAATTCATGGGTGGTGTAGGTGAGGGATGACTCTTATGTTTGATCTCTTTCGTATGCTTGTAAAGTTTCCCAATGGTCTCTTCTCTTTGCAGTGTACTGTTTCTAAGACAAATGACTCCACTGAACAGAATGTCTCAGGTAACTTTCCCTCCCTTCCACTCTTGCTTGTTAATCAGTGGATTCTTTCCAAATAGCTGGCCATGTGGGCTGAAGATGGACACTGGTGCTCTGTGGGATGAGGTAGTAGATTGTATAGTTTTAGGGTCATACCCCATCTTGGAGATAACTATACAGTCTACTGTCTTTCCCACGGTGGTACACTTCCCATCCAACTAGCCCTAATCAGGTTTCTTTTGTGGTTATGGTGTGTTTCAGTCTGACATGTACACAGGTTATGTATCTTGTTCTTCCCCCTCCCCCCAAAACTAGGCATGGGCATCTTTGAGGTGGTTGATCCTCTGGTATGGCACTTCATGAGAACACCTGATGGCAGTGGTTCTCAGTTGCCAATCCTCAGTGAAAATTAACATGGGGAAGTCTAATGTGTGTTTGATTCCATTCAAAAGACTTATATATTTAGGAATTATGTTCTCCTTCTTGGATAACAAAACATTGTTGCTAAATCATTGTTTTGTTTTTTTCCATACAAAACCAAAAGTAATACCTTCTTTAGTCCTTTTTACTATTCACTAAATCTTAGTGGTTTATGGAATCTTAGAAGTCTAAATAAAGAACATTGCCTTGAAAAATTGGCTTTTAGGGATCAGCTTTGTGGGCTCAGTGGTATAATAAATATATCCTTTATATTTTTTCTCATCATCTTAACAATGGTCAGTAATCATTTTTGCCATTGGCCAATGTGGTATTATGTTTCTCCCATCCCTATTTATTCAGAACTTCTTTCTAGAAGCTTTCTTAAATCTGCTGGCCTTGAATTGGGAGACTTATTTTACAAAGCCTTCACATTATTTTTAAAGTATTGAAAAGAGAATAGGTGTCCCCATTCCCTTCACCTAGCAAAAGGTGTATAAAAGAGCCTACTACAAGGTAAAATGGCCTTTTGCCTACTGCCCTTTCTTCTGCACATGCCAGGGTGAGGTAGTAAGTTGTATTGTTGTGGGATAGGGATTTTAGAGCCCAATAAGAAGATAACTATACAACTTACTACTTTCCTTGGTGTGGTGCATAAGTCTCCATTAGAGAAAAGATGTAGATGTTTATTGAAAAAACAGAACCATAAGAAAGGAAGGTGGAAGGATAAGAGTGAGGTAGATACTGTTAAGTGGCTTCCTTCATATACATTAGAATGTATTATTAACCGATTATTTTACCATTGGGTATAAACTATTCTGCTGTTCTTTGGTACTGTGATAACTTCATTTACTTAGTAATAGAATAAGAATATGAAGACAGGTATGGAAACTGTACTTTTAGAATTTTGAATAAGAAGCTGAGCGTGTTGGCTTGTGCTTGCAATTCTAAAACTTGGCAGAGGAAAGAAAAGCAAGAGTTCAGGGGCAGCCTCAGCTTTATAGCGAGCTTGATGCAAGCCTGGGCTGCATTTAACCCTGTCTCCAAAGAAAAAGAAAAAAATTATAAATCAATTCTGACCATTGCTTGTTCCAAGTAAATAAGGAAATGTGAGGATCTATAAGATTTTCGTAGGTTTTTCTCTGTTGCCTTGCCCTGTCAATGTGCTATACTATTGTTCCCTTCCACCTGGAACACAGAAAAGATTTTATTCTCTAGATTCTCAGAGTCAGATCTCTGGTTCTTGAGACACAGATAGCACTGTTTTAGCCCTTATCACCATTATGCTCCACCAGTCAAGAGCTATTTCTGGGAGCAGTTTGTTTGGAGAGAGATTTTTTCATGTTGCTCAACTAATGGTTCCCTTACTAAGGTGCATGTGCTGATGAGGATGCTTCCCATGGCTGATTTCTTTCCCCTTAACCTCCAATATCATTCTTTCTGATAAAGATGGGACTCCTATGCCTGACAGCTATCCAACAACACCCTCTTCAACGGATGCAGCTACATCTGAGCCCAAGGAGACACCTGGTACTCTACAGCCCTCCCAGCAACATTCAGCACTCCCACCCCCACCAGCCTTAGGAGAGATTCCTCAGGAACTGCAGTCTCCTGCTGAAGAAGTGGGGAACTCTACACAACTATTGATGCCTATAGAGTTGGAAGAATTGGGTCCCACAAGGCCAAGTGGAGAAGCAGAAACAACTCAAATGGAGTTATCCCCAGCTCCCACCATAAGTGAGTAGAATTTTACTTCAAAGGGACAGAAAAAGGGAAAAGTTGCTGTCTTTGTAGCTTTAAAAAAAAAGAAGAAAAAAAAAGAATTAGGAGCTGAAATCCTCAGTTTCCACTTTAGCTTTCTTAGTTGAAGCTATGATCTTTTTTCTGTGTTCTCAGTTAATTGTTGTGATAAGCATACCACCATTTTTTGAGGCAATACTCATTTCTGAACTATCATGTCAGCTTTATTATTTTACTTCTTTTAAACTAATTTTTCAAACTTAAATAATTAGCCCAAAGTCATTCAATGAGTAGTTGAGCTGTTGATGTCAACAATTCTACAATTAGTAAACACAAATCTTTAAGGTACCAGTTTTGTTTGTTTTTATCAGGAACTGTTTCTTTTCCTGTTGCTGTGGTAAGATAATCTGCTAAAAGTTATTTTTAGGTAGGAAAGATGTTTTTTGACTCACAGTTCCAGGGTATAGCAGGAAAGGTCACAGTTGAAATGTATTATGCATTAAACAATGAACACATGTATGCTACTCAGGTGCCTCTTCTCCAGGTAAACAGTCCAGGGTTCTTGTTCTTGTTTGGGAGTGTCATCACCCACATCTTCCCACATCAATGAAAGCAGGGTGTATAATTTCCAAAAGATGTTTGTACAAGTTCATCTCTTAGGTGATATTGGAATCTGTCAAATTGGCAGTAACCATCACAAGTGCCTTGGTGCCTGCAGGAAAACTGAGAATGACAAATTCTTACTTGGGACGTCTTAGGTACATTGCTTCACAGATGTGTAGAGCAAGCTAAAGAGTAAATAGAAAATTCTTGAGATTTTTAAAGGGCAGTTGAGATGGAGGAGTGAGCAACAGATCATCAAACAGTAATAGTAGAGAAGTCTGTACTATTACAAAGGAAACAACCCTACCAAAGACTTTGCCTGTCATATTACCTTGATTCAAAGTACCCATCTAATTTCTCACTCTAACTTCCTTCTAGCCTCTCTTTCCCCAGAGAGAGCTGAAGATTCAGATGCATTAACAGCTGTCAGCAGTCAACTGGAAGGTTCTCCCATGGACACCAGCAGCCTGGCTTCCTGTACATTAGAAGAGGCTGTAGGTGACACTCCAGCAACTGGCAGTTCTGAGCAGCCTACAGCAGGCAACTCTACTCCTGGGGATGCCCCATCAGTTGTAGCAGAAGTACAAGGCAGACCTGATGTGTCAGGAGAATCTACCCAGCAACCTGAGGATAAGTAAGCACTGTACAACCAAGAGAGAGTAGGAAGGGAGGGGAGCAGAAAAGAAATGTATAACACAAAAAAAAAAGAATTAAAAGAGGGTGTTTCAAGCTACATGGTTGTTGTATTGTGATCATTGTGTCTTATTTGAGAAATGGGTATTAGGTGCGTTTTTGTTTGGTTTCTTCTGTTTGTTTGTTTGTTTATGGGAAAACAATATAAAGAACAACCCGAGAGTGATTTTTTTTTTTTCCCCCCTCAGCTCTCCCCCTGCATCTTCTGAGAGTTCTTCTACCAGAGATTCTGCTGTGGCCATCTCTGGAGCAGATTCTCGAGGAATCCTAGAGGAGCCACTGCCTTCAACAAGCAGTGAAGAAGAAGATCCCCTTGCAGGTGAGTCCATGCATGTTTGGACCATGATAATGTTTTCCAAAAAACCTCTTTGCATGAACATATCCAACCAAGCACTTACTTCCAGATTTTATGGGGGAGAAGGATATTGAAAGACTAGCAATAAGAGGATGCTGCTGTTGCATAATGAAAGGAATCCAGACTTAGAAGTCAAGTTAACCTTAGCTTTCTCACATTCTACCACTGAGCTATAGGTCCTCAGCCTGGAAACTTCTCTGAAAACGTTATTTTTAGCATACTACTTCCTACTGTTATAAACTAGGACCATTATTTAATAACTCTAATCCTCATTGACACACTGTTAGTCAACTTTCTATTACTGAATCAAATATCTAAAATAATCAACTCCACCACAGTTGTGAAGTTTTTGGTCTTAGGTCATTTAACTGCCTGTTGCTTCTGACCACTAGTACATAATGGTGGCTGCACACAATCTTATATGGGAGACTCATAAAGGTTGAAGGATGACAACATACACTTCTGTTAAACTATTTGAAGCTTAAGAAGATGGTTTGTGGGTCTTTTCCGCATCCTTGCAAGAAGTGAAAGCTTTGCTTGAAGAAAGGTTGTTTTTCTTTTCTCTAAGTCCCTTTATAACTTACATCTCTCTTTAGGTATCAGTCTCCCTGAAGGTGTGGATCCCTCCTTTCTGGCTGCTCTCCCTGATGATATCCGTCGGGAAGTCCTACAGAACCAGCTGGGCATTCGTCCGCCAGCCCGAACTGCTCCCTCTACAAATAACTCAGCTCCTGCTGTAGTGGGGAATCCTGGTGTGACTGAAGTGAGCCCCGAGTTTCTGGCTGCCCTACCTCCAGCCATTCAAGAGGAAGTATGTGAGCAGGAAGATGGTGAGACCAGACCACCTGGAAAAGAGCTATATTTTTACTGATTTGTTTTGTTCCTGTAGGTGCTAGCCCAGCAGAGAGCTGAGCAGCAGCGGCGGGAACTGGCCCAGAATGCCAGCTCAGATACTCCCATGGATCCTGTGACCTTCATCCAGACTCTGCCTTCAGATCTGCGTCGTAGTGTCCTAGAGGACATGGAAGACAGTGTGTTGGCTGTAATGCCACCTGACATTGCAGCTGAGGCTCAAGCCCTAAGACGGGAACAAGAAGCCCGGCAGCGGCAGCTCATGCACGAACGTCTTTTTGGACACAGTAGTACCTCTGCACTCTCTGCCATTCTCCGAAGTCCAGGTACAGAGGGAGGCAAGTGAGAGCGCTCCGGATCATCTTGGCCTTGTTTTAATTTTCCTCTTTTTATTACCTGTTGTGTCGCTTAATCCAGCTTCTCCCCACTTCAACAAATTTAATTTCCTCTTTCTTTCTTTCTTTGTAGCTTTTACCAGTCGCCTGAGTGGCAACCGTGGGGTCCAATATACTCGCCTTGCTGTACAGAGGGGTGGTACCTTCCAGATGGGAGGTAGCAGCAGCCATAATAGGTACCTTTGTGGTTGTTTTTTTTTTTTTAATCCTACCATACTACTTTCTGGGTCTCTTTGATTGTATAAGCAGAGAAACTAAAAACTCTTGAGGTAGGTTGGAATGACTATTCTGGGCTGTTGGTCTTGAAATGAGTAGACAAGCAAAGCCTTTTTCAAACTCCCTTCTCGGAATGCCACAGTTTTGACTAAATACAGCTAAACGACCAGACGCAAAAGGTAAAGCTGGTAGTGGACACCAGTTATGGTTTTAACAAAATAAAGAGGGAACCTACTTGGTCTTAGGACTGTAACAAGTAGGCTATAGTAGTAGAGGGAGTTACTTGTTAACTAGGCTGAAGGATAGTAGATTTAACATTCCAAAACAATGGTGGAAGAGATCGGTCCTTACAAAAGGGTGGCAGCCCCTTAATCTAGAGAAGGCAAAAACAAACATTGGCTCATAGACCTTGGATTTTTGTTGCTTGGTAAATGATAAAAGTATGAATCTCTGCTCCCTTCTTCATGGTCATGAGATAGGGAACAAGTTGACCTGATTTGTTTGAGCCACTTGTTCACAATCTCAATAATGATGAACAACATCCTCCAGGGAAAGAAGTTAAAGACATTGTAAAGTGCCTGTAGATTTACAAGAGGATCATTGTCGTTAATAGTCTGTCTTCCTTTTACAGTGTCTCTGGTGTCATCCCACCCATTCCCTTCTCATATATTTATACCTCATCCTAGTGCTTTAGCTGGTGTTACCCAGAAACCATGCTCTGTTTCTAGGCCTTCTGGCAGTAATGTGGACACACTTCTCCGCCTCCGAGGACGTCTCCTTCTAGACCATGAAGCCCTGTCTTGCCTCTTAGTCCTACTTTTTGTGGATGAGCCAAAGCTCAATACGAGCCGTCTACATCGGGTACTGAGAAATCTCTGCTACCACGCCCAGACCCGCCACTGGGTCATCCGCAGCCTCCTGTCCATTTTGCAGCGCAGCAGTGAGAGTGAGTTATGCATTGAGACACCAAAGCTCTCCACAAGTGAAGAAAGGGGCAAGAAGTCAAGCAAGAGCTGTGCATCAAGCAGTCATGAGAATCGTCCCCTGGATCTGCTCCACAAGATGGAGTCCAAAAGTTCGAACCAGCTTTCCTGGCTCTCAGTATCTATGGATGCTGCCTTAGGCTGTAGGACTAACATATTCCAGATCCAACGTTCTGGAGGGCGTAAACATACAGAGAAGCATACAAGCAGTGGTTCCACTGTCCACATCCACCCCCAGGCTGCTCCTGTTGTTTGCAGACACGTTTTGGATACACTCATTCAATTGGCCAAGGTGAGGAACTTGAAGGAATCCTTGCCTTCAAGGGTTAGTAGACCTTGGCTGAGATCTCAACAATAAAGGGGTTAACAAATCTCTTTGCTTTTATTTTGTGCTGAGTGTTGTTTCTGGGAAATTGTCCAATAAATAACTGGATTTTTATCTTTGTTCTTTACAATTTTTAACGTACTATCTCAGACATCAAAACAACTGTTTGCATTTTATGATTCTTATTTTACAGATAAAGAAGCTGAGACTCAGAACACTTTAATGGCTTTGTCGTGTGACTAGAAAGTAACAAGCTCTGGATTCTTTGAATAATAAACAGTGCTATTGTATTTGGGAGCCCACCTTGTGTTAGGCACTGGGCAAAATGCATTACCTCACTTATTACCATATAGTTCTGCCCAGCTTCCCTTTTTATACGTACAAAGAGATTTTTAGAAAAGATTGACAGATGGGTGGTGGTGGCGGTGCACACCTTTAATCCCAGAAAATCCTTGATCTCTGTGAGTTCAAGGCCAGCCCGATCTTCTAGAGCTAGTTCCTGGATAGGCTCTAAAGCTATAGAGAAGCCCTGTCTCAAAAACAAACAAACCAAGAAAAGATTGCTAATCTTTAAAGCCCTTATTTTTCTAGGCTGCTTCACCATCTACTGGACAAAACTCCTATAATCAATCCATCTGCCCTATGTTACCAGAGCTGTCCAATGAAAAGGAGAATCTGAGAAGCATTTCTTTGTAAAGGCTTATCCTCTACAGAGACCATTTAGATGAAGCCTATTCTTCTTTTCCTGACAGGTGTTCCCCAGCCACTTCACACAGCAGCGGACCAAAGAAACAAACTGCGAGAGTGATCGAGAAAGGGGCAGTAAGCAGGCCTGCAGCCCATGCTCCTCACAGTCCTCTAGCAGTGGCATTTGTACAGACTTCTGGGACTTATTGGTAAAACTGGACAACATGAATGTTAGCCGAAAAGGCAAGAACTCCGTGAAGTCAGTACCAGTGAGCGCTAGTGGTGAAGGGGAAACTTCCCTCCACAGCCTTGAAGCCTCTCCACTGGGGCAACTCATGAACATGTTGTCACATCCAGTCATCCGGCGGAGTTCTCTCTTAACTGAGAAACTCCTAAGACTCCTCTCTCTCATCTCAATTGCTCTCCCAGAAAACAAAGTATCGGAAGCACAAGCTAACTCCGGCAACAGTGCTTCCTCCACCACTGCTACCACTTCAACCACATCTACCACCACTACCACCACCACTACTGCTGCCACACCCACACCCACACCCCCTGCTGCAACCACTCCTGTCACTTCTGCTCCAGCTCTGGTTGCTGCCACAGCTATTTCCACCATTACTGTAGCTGCTTCTACTACAGTGACTACCCCCACAACTGCTACCACTACTGTTTCAAGTAAGTGTTGTCATCTCAGAGCTATGGGGTACGTGCCATGGCTCCCACTTCCCAATCCAGGTAGTCCTCCCTAAACGATAATTACTGTGAGAACAGGATGTGTTCATTCTTACCCTATCTGTCTGTTTTCTCTTTACTCATTTCTCCTCACCCTCTCCCTTCCCACCCGCCCTGTTTCTGGTGTTTGCACATGTACACACCTGTCAAAAGCTGAGCCTCTGGCAAGGCACTAAAGTTGGTAGAGTTAAGTTTTAATATTGAAGCATTTCCAGACTGAACAATAATGGTCTGAATAAATGAAGTGTGATTTAAGCTAACAGACTATTTCAGGAAGTGGAGAAAATAAGCCAGGTAGCAGATGATTAAGAGTTATCTGCAGAAGTTGGCTTTAAAGAGTAAGTTGGAAGGCTTATAATAATAGGGGAACAATTTAGAGAAATACCTAGGATTCTTGGTCACAGTTAAGAATTGGCTCTGGGGCTAGGTGTGTGGCTCAGTGGTAGAGTGCTTCCATGGTATGTATAACACCTTAAGTTCAATTTCCAGCACCAAAAAAGATTTTGCATTGATAGGTAGATTGTCACTTTCTCTGCTTTGCCATTTTGAAGCCCTTTACAATGCAGAGGTTCCAGGCTTATGGACAGTCACAGGCTTTAATGTGTACTGTTTCCTCAAAGCTTCCACTTCTAAGGGCAGCAAATCTCCAGCAAAAGTGGGTGAAGGAGGCAGCAGTGGTGTAGACTTCAAAATGGTGTCCTCTGGCCTCACCGAAAACCAGCTACAGCTCTCTGTGGAGGTGAGTCTGAGCTCTTCGTACCTTTTAAAGTTGAAGGAAAGGGCTAGACATTTCAGTTCTTGGGTTAGGGCTTATTACTTCTCTTGTATTTTACCTAGGTGTTGACATCCCACTCTTGTTCTGAAGAAGGCTTGGAAGATGCAGCCAATGTGTTACTGCAGCTCTCTCGGGGAGATTCTGGGACCCGAGACACGGTTCTTAAGCTGCTGCTGAATGGAGCCCGCCATCTGGGTTATACCCTTTGTAAACAGATAGGTAATAATCGTATTAAATAGTATTAAAGCATTTTATTGTAAGCATTCCCCAATACCTTTCATACCAGTGTGCACACGCACGCACACACACTGAATTAGACCATGCTTCTAGAGCACAGCTTTTGTTTTCCTTTGCTGGATTGTTTGAGAATAAGGCTGGCTGGCTTTCTTGCTATCTCTAATGACTGGTATACAGCCGTTCATCAGTGCTTAGTGAAGAGAGGAGAACACTACTCATGAGAACTAAAGGCCCTCCTTAAGTGCAAAGACCATTTTTTTTCATACCTGCACTATGGTCAGATTCAGGAATTATATTCAAAATAATGGCCTCTTTGTGATTTTTGAGGATGCAAAAGCTCTAGCACTTGGAAGTTGCCCAGTTTCATTGGTCTTCCTTTTTTTTCCCCAGTAGAAAATAGACACAATATGAGAAAATGATTAACCAAGGAATAGAAACAAGGTTTTTCCTGAAAGAATTGGCCTCTTGTCTGGCCTTTCTTGACCGATACCAGTTATTTAGAACCCATGAGCTGATCAGTAGCTCATGATTATCTCATAATTCTCACAGCAATCCTGGGAGATTAAGAATGGAGTCAAGAAGCATAATACAACAAAACCTAGGGCTGGAGAGATGGCTCAGTGGTTAAGAGCATTGCATGCTCTTCCAAAGACCCGAGTTCGATTCCCAGCAACCACATGGTGGCTCACAACCATCTGTAATGAGGTCTGGTGTCCTTCTGGCCTACAGACATATATGCAAACAGAATAGTGTGTCCATAATAAATAAATAAAATATTTTTAAAAAAAAAAAAAGAACCAATACAGTACTTAGATCATGGTCTATCTGGCTCCAGAAAAGATCCTGTTTCTTTTCTACACCAAACTGCATTTTGTGTAGATTTAATAGGTCAGTTATAAAGCATTAGTCCCTGAGTGGTTAGTCCATAAGCACAAACAATAACCCAAGTAGCAAAATTTCCTGCAAAGATTTTTTGGTAAGGTTCAGCTTTCTGCTACTCCATTAAGGAAATTTCTGAAACTGCCTACCCAGGTACCCTACTCGCTGAGCTAAGGGAATACAATCTGGAACAGCAGCGGCGGGCCCACTGTGAGGCCCTCTCTCCTGATGGCCTACCCGAGGAGCAGCCACAGACCACCAAACTGAAAGGCAAAATGCAGAGCAGGTGGGTAGTTACTCTCATTTTGGCTGTGGGCTAGAATCTTGGACTTTTAAAAAGTGACTTCTGCTGGATTTCCTCTTGTTTCATTTCTGTAGGCAGTTTTTCTATTTGCTCTGTAATATACTTGACCTGGTGTTTCTCAAATTCTTTCCACTTGTAATATTCTCTTTTGAGGTTATTTTATCTAGTTAATACCAGAAGCCCTTCTTGCTCTGAGTGTTTTACTTCAGCGTTACACTTCAGTGTTTTCAATATACCCAAGCCACCTCTACACTACCCAGGTTTGACATGGCTGAGAATGTGGTAATTGTGGCATCTCAGAAGCGACCCTTGGGTGGCCGGGAGCTCCAACTGCCTTCTATGTCCATGTTGACATCCAAGACATCTACCCAGAAGTTCTTCTTAAGGGTACTGCAGGTCATCATCCAGCTGCGGGATGACACACGACGAGCTAACAAGAAAGCCAAGCAGACAGGCAGGCTAGGTATGGAACTGGAGTCTCCAATTGAGAAGGCTGACGATGGTGGTTGTGCTGGTGCTATGGGATTGGGGGTGATGGTAGTGGTAGATCCGGAGTCCCTGGAGGAGCAGGGCTAAAATTCCTGTTTTGTTTGTGGTTGACCTTTCCAAAAAGAAAACCCACCCACCCCACCCTTTTTTTTTTTTTTAAGATTAAATGTTGATTGCTGTATTGTATATAACCCATTCAAGTTGTCTACCTGAGATTGAGTAGATGAAGTTACAATTAAGGGGTAATAGAAATCTGGCAAGGAAATGGGGAAACCATCATTTTGCTGAGAAAGACTTATGGGTGTGTGCTTTCTGCCTCCTTGAATACTCCTAACTAAAACATTAGCCACATTCTCAGACATTAGTCTGCCAAGTCATTTTTCCTCCCTCTTCCTGTCCCATAGAACATTCTTAACATACCACCATCCATTTGCCTAGCACCATTCCCCCTGCTCCTCCCTACTTTGGGGCTTGATTATGAGTATACAAAACTGCCTGAACTAAAATTCAAACTCAACAAGATGCCCTATGGCATCCACAGAGAGAGGAGAGAATTTTGGGCATTCCCTCTTCCTACGTTTCATATTGTGCCTTTTTTTTTCCTCTTTCTCCCAGGTTCCTCCGGTTTAGGCTCAGCTAGCAGCATCCAGGCAGCTGTTCGGCAGCTGGAGGCTGAGGCTGATGCCATTATACAAATGGTACGTGAGGGTCAAAGGGCGCGGAGACAGCAACAAGCAGCAACGGTTAGCATGATGCCTGTGGCCCCTCATTCATTTCTCTACCCTCCTTCTTGCAACATGCCATCAGTGGGGTTTCATTGCCCATACTTTGTATGCTTTTGCATTAAGTTTGCTAATGAATGCCTCTAGACAAATAGGGTTACTTTTTGTTGGTGTTTCCCTTACTGTTTATTGATTGTTTTACTGGTTTGTATTGACATCTGGTTGGATTTAAAGCTTAGCCATCATACCCCACTCCCAGCTATCCAGTTAGTAGTGTTTTGTAAATTATCTAATGCTCTTCCTGGGTTCTGAAGGGTTATGGGGTTAAAAAAGACTTTTAGTGTCATGAAATAATTCAGAGACATCTTAGGAGTCGTTCCCCAAGCTTGGTATACATCTTATATGGCCACTTTTATCTATAGTTACTTCCTCCACCCTGGCCACTGCCTTTTTCTAATCCCCTGGCATGTAGGAAATGAGGAAGATTTTAGGAACTCAAGTAGCCACCTCATCATTGAGGTCCCAAATCAGAATAGCTGTAATAAAAGCAGTGGTACTCTTTCATTGCCTTCTTGTTTTTAGAACATACAAATCACTTTCCTAAGATACCAAGATTTTTCTTTACATAAAATTTCTGGAGCCAGACGGTGCTAACACATATCTGTAATCCCATCACTTGGGAGGCAGAGGCAGGCAGATCTCTTAAGTTTTGAGGATATAGTGAGTTCTAGGACAGCTAGGGTTGCACAGAGAAACCCATTCTTGTGGGGGGAAATCTGTCATATACAGTAAAGTC
Organism: Microtus oregoni; assembly: GCF_018167655.1. Classification (NCBI taxonomy): domain Eukaryota; kingdom Metazoa; phylum Chordata; class Mammalia; order Rodentia; family Cricetidae; genus Microtus; species Microtus oregoni. Next base: position 135,069 of record NW_024544867.1, read on the forward strand.
CCATTTGAGCTAATAGAAATAGCCAACAAGCCTACCTTATGTGTGCATACACAAACCAAAAAAAACCTATTCCCAAAAACTTGGAATTTTTGTCTATGCTAAGGGCACAAGTGTTGGGGGTGGAGTGTGGTCTGAGTGGGAATTGGTTGTGAGCAACTCTTGGGGAAAATTTGCAAGCTCAGAGTGAAAAGGAAGCATGCATGTTATTCTTTTGACGTGGAGAGTATAGACTTTGATAACCAAGTAGGAGGAAGTATTATCTAAGCTCAGTATGTAAGACATTCAAGGGCCAACCTTTAGTCTGTCCCAGAGGAAAACACAGTTGCACCTTTTTATATGTCCTTGTCTCCTTTTATCCAGTCGGAGTCTAGCCAGTCAGAGGCATCTGTCCGGAGAGAGGAGTCACCCATGGATGTGGACCAGCCATCTCCCAGTGCTCAAGATACTCAGTCCATTGGTCAGTACTACTACTGCTTATAGTTCAGCAAAAGAGAGAGAGAGAAATTCTAGTGGATTCTATGTTCCCAAAATATATACAATCAGTGAACACTGGTTTCTATAAATGTTAACAGGATTTTGATTTTTATAGTAAAGAAACACTGGGGTATGATAGCATGTATCTGGAGAACTAAAACAAGATTATCGTAAATGTGAAATCAGCCTGGACAGCAGATTAGGGGTCTGGAGAGATGGCTCGGTGGTCAAGAGCACTGGCTGCTCTTCCAGAGGACCCGAGTTCAATTTCCAGCACCCTTTCAGGGTATCTGACACTTTTACACCAATGCACATAAATAAAGTTAAGTAAATTATAAAACAAAATAGCAGATTAGAATCTGGCAAGATGTTTCAGTGGATACAGGACATTTGTGCTTGCCACCAAGCCTGACAACCTGAGTTGAGCTCCAGAACCTACATGGTCAAAGGAGGAGACTACTTACTCCCACAAGTTTTCCTCTGACCTCCACATGTCCTGTATTTTCTCTAAGTAAATACATGAAGCCACTAAGACAGTATCAAACTATTCATATACCAAGTCTGCAGCCATGTAGTGAGACTCTGTCTCAAAAGAAGGATAGGTGAACTGGTTTGCTATAGAGTCTGATAACCAAGTTTGATCCTGTGGGACCCACATCCTAGTACTCACTTAGAAGGCAGAAAAGGGCATATCTCTGAGTTCAAGATCAGCCTGATTAACACAGGAAGTTTTAAGCCAGCCAGAAATACATAATAGTGAGACCCTATCTCAAAAAAAGAAAAGAAAAAAGGGAAATTGTATTCATGAATATGGTGTGTGTTTCAAGACTTGGCTCACCCATTTACTAGCTCTGGGTTATAAGGCACAATTCATTTAAAGCAGGACTGTTCAAGGTGGGGAAACAGCCCAGTCTAGGTAAATTGCTTGCCATCCATGAACTCATTGAGTTCATTTCCAGGCCAGAAGCACCAGATATAGTGACACGCTCTTACAATCCCAGTGCTAGAGAAAGCCAAGGTAGGGAGATTCCTGAGTTTAGGCTTGAGCTTGCTGACCAAGTGACTGGCCTACCCTAATCAGTGAGCTCCAGGTCAACAAGTGATCCTATTTCAAGAAACAAAATGGATGGTTCTAGAGCAGTGGTTCTCAACCTGTGGGTTGCGACCCCTGTGGGACTCAGCTTTTACAGGAGTCACCTAAAACCATCAGAAAACACAGATTATTATTTTTTTAATTAAAATAGGGATATTCACAGCTGTTAGAATTAAATAATTGAATATGTATATAATACTGTCAAGTACCTGGCACATGGTAAATGGCATTTTTCAGTGAGTTACATACAGAATGCTTTTGATACCCTGTAAACACATTACTTTAAAATAGTGTTCTCTTGGGACACCCAGTTTTGTAATGCTTTTGAGTCATCTGGAATTTTGTAGGTAAATATTATTCCCATGTTATTTATCCATCTCCTTTTATCCAAGGTCACACAATCTGCAAGTGCCCCACAGCCAGGATTTAAACCTAGGGCTGTCAGAGCCTTGAAAAATAGTCAGGATTTGGGTAGAGGATGAAAGCAAAGGTCAGGAAGAAGCCTAAGCAAAGCAGAGGTCTGAAAAGGTATAGAGTAGGGAGGTAGGGAAAAGGCTAGTGATGAAGCAGTTGCTTTTCTCCTGCCCCGAAAATCCAGCTAATTCTCGCTGCTTGGCTGTTGGGCAGTTGAGAATAAACTCCCAGAGGGCAACTAGGAAAAATACCAACAGTGGAGTAGTGGGTATCCATCTTGCACTAAGGCTTCTTGGGGCTTAAACTGCCGAGACAAGTTGTCTAATTTAAAAGGAACTTGAGTTAAAATATCTGGTTTATGTCCTAGCCTTATCTCTTAGAAAAGAAAATAGGGAGGTAAAGAAAATGGGTAGCCTGATTCCAAGGGCAGCTATCAGAATTTGGTGAATATAATGTTCGAAAACATACTTGTGCTGGATGCAATTGTCAAAAGTTCCATTTGGCACATTGCCCTTAAAATAACTTAAAATAAGATGTTCTTTGTGGGCTAAGGAGACAATGACAGGATTATGTGGCTTAGAGGCTAATATAATTGAGCCAAATATGTTACTTTTTAAAAAAAAAATTTTTATTTATTCTGTATACAATATTCTGTCTGTGTGTCTGCCTACAGGCCAGAAGAGGGCACCAGACCTCATTACAAATGGTTGTGAGCCACCATGTGGTTGCTGGGAATTGAACTCATGACCTTTGGAAGAGCAGGCAATGATCTTAACCGCTGAGCCATCTCTCCAGCCTCCAAATATGTTATTTAATGCCATCCACTGCAATATGTAGACCTTCTAGATGTTGTTCAGTGAGTTAATATATTCTTGGCCAGTGGGCCCACTCTGTCTAGTGGCCTGTGCTTTTGGTCTGGGGAAGAAATTTCTCAAGAAAGACACTGAAAGCTTTCTGACTATCCTTTGTGTATCTAGTCACCTCAGATGGAGCACCACAGGGGGAAAAGGAGAAAGAGGAGAGGCCGCCTGAGTTACCACTACTCAGTGAGCAGCTGAGCCTAGATGAGCTGTGGGACATGCTAGGGGAATGTTTAAAGGAACTGGAGGAATCCCATGACCAACATGCTGTGCTAGGTGAGTTGCTCTCTAAGGGCACAGATTCCCAACCCCTTGGTCGGCTCTGGGACACTTTTACCAGCTGATGGTAATGTCTTGCTTTTTCAGTTCAAGCTTATTCTCTCCCTCTGTGTTGTCTATAACAAGAATTCAGAAAAATTGCCTTCTCTCTCTCTTGGTAACTCTGGTACATTTTGCTTTTAGGCTGAGATTTTCTTTATTACTGATTGCCTTTCCCACTTTTCTAACTTCCTCTTTGACTTTGTCTACATTGTATTTCCTGCAAGTTTTCACTATTTATTCTTCCATGCTATATATTTTTGTGACATGGTTATGGAAGGGTGGGGGTGTTTGTGTGTTAAAGTTTGTGGAGTGTCATTTTGCTGTCATTGCTATCTTGTAGTGCTACAGCCTGCTGTCGAGGCCTTCTTTTTGGTCCATGCCACAGAGCGGGAAAGCAAGCCTCCTGTCCGAGACACCCGTGAGAGCCAGCTGGCACACATCAAGGATGAGCCTCCTCCACTCTCCCCTGCCCCCTTAACCCCAGCCACTCCTTCCTCCCTTGACCCATTCTTCTCCAGGGAGCCCTCGTCAATGCACATCTCCTCAAGCCTGCCCCCTGATACACAGAAGTTCCTTCGCTTTGCAGGTACAGAGAACTCTTAGACCCACAGATACAGAACGCTTTTTATCCCTAGCTGATTAAGCAGAATGAGAAAGAGTGCAAGTAGGCTTGTGCTCATGCATGTACACATTTTTAAAATTAGTAAGGGCAGGAGAGGCCTGCTATAGAAGCTCTTAAATGCTGCCACTCCAGGGATTTGGTTTTATCTGAGGTCATGTGAAACCAAGTGTTGGGTATAGGACTGGCCCCTAACTTTAGTTAATTCCTGATTTAGACCCCTAAAGCAATTAAGAGCAAGTTGCTAACTACTAGTAATGATTATGTAGCTTCTTAGGACCTATATAAAATGCTGATTTCCTGCTGTTATCTCTTCTCAGAGACTCACCGCACTGTGTTAAACCAGATACTACGGCAGTCCACCACCCACCTTGCTGATGGGCCTTTTGCTGTCTTAGTAGATTACATTCGTGTCCTCGACTTTGATGTCAAGCGCAAGTATGTGCCCTGGTTGTGGGGAGTGTTGGGGTAAAGAACCACATGAACGATACCTGTCTTCCCTCTACTCCTCTCCTTCCTCCTGTACATGTATATTGCTTGTTGCAGAAATCTAGTGTAATAGTCTCTGTGATCCCTTATTCAGTAGAAATAGGAAAAAAATAAATTCCTAATAAATGATTTCTCTCCCAACTATTATATACTTCCAGGTGTGTAGGTTACAAAGATCAAAGAGTGTTGTTGAGTTTTCTTTCTAAACAGACAAATTTGTTTGCTCTGCCAACCCCAGTCCTACTTTTCTTTATCCTAAGATATTTCCGCCAAGAGCTTGAACGTTTGGACGAAGGGCTCCGGAAAGAAGACATGGCAGTGCATGTTCGCCGTGACCATGTATTTGAAGACTCCTATCGGGAACTGCATCGCAAATCTCCTGAAGAAATGAAGAATCGATTGTAAGAACTTGGGAGAGAGAAAGATGGCTTGGGACAGGGAGCTCTTTCTATATGGTAATAGTGGCCTAATGTGGCCTCAAATCTAGGGCCTATAGTTATAAAACTCAATAGCATTCTTCTGACTTAGATAATGTTAATTGAGCAGTTTTCCTACTTTTGAACATGGCCTACTTGCTATCCCTTTGGTTACTTAGCAACTCCTAGGCAGACAAGGATGTCTTTAATGTTTATAAGGATATGCTTATTTGCAATGAGAACTCGTACCATTGTTAGGCTAGGAATAGGAATCTGTCTGTTGATGAGATGGTAACCCTGGAATGGGGTATACCATGTATATGAGTACCCCTGTCAAGTAACTGTTCACTGGATTATGAAGCCACCTAGAAGAAACTAGCAGTTTACAACACTAAGTATCACAGTAGCTGATGAGACATTAAAACCATGGTCTGTTTTTCCAGAGCTCTCTTGGTACTCTGTTCACTTTTTCATCCAACAATGAATACTCTCAAAGTCAGATTCACAGAATCTTTCTTTCTTACTCGATGCTACATGAATGGTCAGATCTGTCCTGGCTTTCTGCACAGTTCTCTTGTTGCTGCTCTTTTATGCAGGTATATAGTGTTTGAAGGAGAAGAAGGGCAGGATGCTGGGGGGCTCCTGCGAGAGTGGTACATGATCATCTCTCGAGAGATGTTCAACCCTATGTATGCCTTGTTCCGTACCTCACCTGGTGACCGGGTCACCTACACGATCAATCCATCTTCCCACTGTAACCCCAACCACCTCAGCTACTTCAAGTTTGTTGGACGCATTGTAGCCAAAGCTGTATATGACAACCGCCTTCTGGAGTGCTACTTTACACGGTCCTTCTACAAACACATCTTGGGCAAGTCTGTCAGGTGCGATTCTGGAAGTCTTTAGACTGCCCTTAGCCCTAGGACTCAGTTCTTTGTCTCCTCGTTCTATCTGCCTCCACCAAGCATGACCTTATCTAATGGCATTTTTCTAGGTATACAGATATGGAGAGTGAAGATTATCACTTCTACCAGGGTTTAGTTTATCTGCTGGAAAATGATGTCTCCACATTAGGCTATGATCTCACCTTTAGCACTGAGGTAGGTTTTGGGAATCACTTTGGAACTGACTCTGAGCCTCAACAGTTCTGAGGAGGTGCTTTGATTTTCTCAAGCAGAGACATAAACAGAAAATTGAATTGGTAAAATAATCCAATCCTGGTTTCTCCTTTTAAGAATGTTCTAAGCTGGGCAAAGGTGGCGCACTTCTTTAATTTCAGCACTTGGGAGGCAGAGGCAGATGGATTTCTGAGTTCGAGGCCAGCCTGGTCTACAGAGCTAGTTCCAGGAAAGGCACCAAAACTTACAGAGAAACCCTGTCTCAGAAAACCAAAATAGATAAATAAAATCCTAGAACAGAAGAGAGCTTGGCTTGGTGGGTAAAGAGCACTTGTTTTGCAAGCCTTAGGGCCTGCGTTCAGGTCTCACCCATGTAAAAAGCCAGGTATGGCCAAGATTGAGTGCTTGGAACTTGGTGTGTAGGAGGGTGCAACACACAAGAGGATCATTGGAGATAAATTGGATGCCAGTCTTAATTTCAGGGAGAGACTTTGTCTCAGGAATAAATAGTGCAGGGCATAGACAATATCATCCCCTAGTCTATTCACACTTACCTGTGTTCATACACACACGAAATAGTTTTAATTGTCTGTATATGCCACATGTGTTCAGATGCAGAGGCCAGAAATGGGCACTGGAGTTACAGAGTTGTGAGCAAAGCTTGAGTCCTGGAAGAGTGAGCACTGAGCGCTCGCTCTCTCTCCCCCCTACAAAAAAAAATTCAATAAAAGTTTTAGAACTAGCAAGGGTGTTTGCCCCCAACCCTGATAACTTGAGTTCAATCCCAAGGCTTAGCATGGTGGAAGGAGAGAACTGACTTCTGCAAGTGGTTCTCTGATCTCCACATGACATGTACACACACACAAAAGTAAATTTAAGGAGAAAATATTGGAAGGCACCAGGCGGTGGTGGCGCACGCATTTAATCCCAGCACTCGGGAGGCAGAGGCAGGTGGATCTCTGTGAGTTCGAGGCCAGCCTGGTCTACAAGAGCTAGTGCCAGGACAGGCTCCAAAACCACAGAGAAACCCTGTCTCAAAAAACCGAAAAGAAAAGAAAATATTGGAGGGATAAGAAAAAAGTATTCCAGGAGGGGCTAGGCATAGCAGCTTACATCTGTAACCCCAGCACTGGAGGATAGATCTCTAAACAGCTGGCAATAGCCAAATAAGTGATCCTCATGAGACACTTTCTCAGAAAGTAAGGTGGAACAGGATAGAAGACACTGGTCATTGACCTCTGCATCCACCGCGTCCACCCCACGCAAATGTTCCAATACCTAATTCATTCCTAAAACCAGCTCATTATAGAAAAAAAATTAGACAGTTAGAGGTACTCTTTCATCACTTGTTTAGGGTCATAGACAAATTTTCTTCATTCTGTTTTTCAGCTTTTTCCTATGTAGAAGAGCTCAAAGCTAATGAATAGTGAAAAATGGCAGCTATGGATATACCTCATCTCCCTGTCTTAAGACATGGCAAGGAGTTAGGGTGTGTTCTTGTACCTCAGTGTTAGTTGCAGCCCAGGCCAAACCTGATATATATGATTGGTGTCTTGAATGTTCTAGGTTCAAGAGTTTGGAGTTTGTGAAGTTCGTGACCTCAAACCCAATGGAGCTAACATCTTGGTAACAGAGGAAAATAAAAAGGAATATGTACACCTGGTGTGCCAGATGAGAATGACAGGTAGGAAAAGTGTCCTTTAGATAGATCTCGGCTTGTTCAAGGAAAGAGGCTGGCCATTTATTTATTTCACATTTTTTGTTCTTAGTTCCTATGACAAAGCCACAAATGCCTTGTACAAAAGGAGTCAGAACACTTGACCAAAATACTTCAACTATTATCATATAGGGTCCTGGAAACAGTGGTAGGTGAGGCAGGCAGATCTGTCAATATTAGGTGTCAAATTGAGGCTCTCTACCTCTATTAAATTGTATGAGTTCACAATCCATGTTATTTTTTCATTCTCTTACCAGGAGCCATCCGCAAACAGCTGGCAGCCTTCTTGGAAGGCTTCTATGAAATCATTCCAAAGCGCCTCATTTCCATCTTTACTGAGCAAGAACTAGAGCTGCTCATATCAGGGCTGCCCACCATCGACATTGATGATCTAAAATCTAACACTGAGTACCACAAGTACCAGTCCAACTCTATTCAGGTGAGCTGCTGCTGGCAGAGGTATCCCCATATTTTCCTTTTACACTAATCACTGCTGTCTTATGAATGACAGTATGCCTATGGCTCTGTTCTTCTGGAGCATATTATCGGTTGATATTCTCACCCATCCTATGAAGGAACTAAAACCCATTAAAAGGGATTTACCTAATATTTTCTCTCCTCCCTCTCCCGCCCTCCCTCCCTTTCAGTGTGTTGTTTTTGTTTTCCAAGTCAGGGTTTCTCTGTTTAACAGACCAGGCTGTCTTGGAACTCTCTTTGTAGGCCACACTGTCCTTGAACTCTCAGAGATCCGCCTGCCTCTGCCTCCCAAGCGCTGAAACTAAAAGTGTGCATCACAACCACCTGGTTTACAAGCTCTCTTTCTAACATTGGGTTTTTGTATGTCTCTTCTACAGATCCAGTGGTTCTGGAGAGCATTGCGTTCCTTTGACCAAGCAGACCGTGCCAAGTTTCTCCAGTTTGTCACGGGTACTTCCAAGGTGCCCCTGCAAGGGTTTGCTGCCCTTGAAGGCATGAATGGCATCCAGAAGTTTCAGATTCATCGAGATGACAGATCTACAGATCGCCTGCCTTCGGCTCACACGTGGTAAGAAAAAGACTGTTCTTTCTTTTCAGTATTGAGTTTGTAGACTTGATAAACTTCTAGACATGAGTGTTGCCTGGTCCATTAGACTTTAGAAACCTCTCAGTTTGTTGGATCTGTGGAAGAGGTTGAAGTGAGCAGATGGGCTAAACACAAGAATAGTGGCTGGGAAGACATTGGGAAATAAACAGCACTTTAGGTAATCATGGTTTATTCCAAAGGGGTTAGCCTGACTGAAACAAGTAATGGCTGGGCAGGGGCTGGATCATTGACTCAGTGGTTAATAACTTTTACTGCTTTTTCTTAGAGGACCCAAATTTTAGTTCCCAGCACCCACAGGACAGCTTGTAACTCTGTAACTCCAACTACCCCAAATGCCCTCCTCTTCTGGACTTTACAGGCACTTCTACTAACATGCATATACCCACACACATATCAGCAGTGACCCTGAATGCTTCCTTAGAAGCATTTGTTTCTCAACTAACCTGGGCTCATGGGAGCTGTCAGACTCTGGACCCACAGCTAGGGAGCCTACAAGGGACTAACCTAGGACTTCTACATATGTGTGACAGTTGGGTAGCTTGGTCTATTTGTGGGACTCCTAGCAATGGGATCAGGACCTTTCCCTAATGCTTGAGCTGTCTGTTGGGAACCTCCTCCCCATACAGGTTCCCTAGCACAGTATTGATACAAAGTGGAGAACTTAGTCCTACCTCAACTTGATATATCATGCTTTGTTGAAAGGTCTGTTTTAGAAAGGCCTGCTCCTTTCTGAACAGAAACAGAGGAGTGGATGGGGGGAGGGAACAGGAGGAGAGGAGGAGGGGAATATGTGGTCAGAATGTAAGTAAATGAAAAATTAAAAAGACATTTGTTTCTAAGAAAATGTTATGATTGGAGATGTAGTTCTTCTGTACTTGCTAGTATACCCATGAATGTAGTTCCATTCCTCACACCACGTAAATTAGGTGTAGTAGTCCTGGGAGGTGGAGGCAGGCCGATCAGAAGTTAACTGTCATAGTGAGTTTGAGGCTAACCTGGAATACACAAGACCCTGTCTCAAAAGTAATGGAAAAGTTAATAGATGAGGGGCTGGAGAGATGGCTCACCAGGTGAGATCATGTACTGCTTTTGCAGAAGACTCAGGCTCAGTTCCCAGCACCCCCCACATGAAAGCTTGCAATCATCTGTAACTCCAGTTCTCAGTGCTCTGGTGCTCTCCTGACATCAGCGCGCACATACACATACATTCAATCAAAACACTCAGTCTTTTTTTTCAAGGTAAAAAAAAATTAGATGAAATTTACCAACTCACCATTTATGTGTCTCCCAGCTGTCTCTTCTGTTGGTAAGGCCAATGAAGTCTATATTGCCAATGGCCAGTATTGAAGCCAGATTACATTAGATCGGGCTGAGGAAAAAATGGGAGAGTCACTGAGAAGCAGGGGGATAGATTGACTCTTGCTCAGAGAGGAATCGGTTGGTAGCACTGGGATTCATTTGTCTTTTCTCATAAACTAATCTTTCTGTCCTTTTAGTTTTAATCAACTGGACCTGCCTGCCTATGAGAGCTTTGAGAAGCTCCGCCACATGCTACTGTTGGCCATCCAGGAGTGCTCTGAAGGCTTTGGGCTGGCCTAATAAGGCCCTGCCTACTTCTGTGGGGTTTTTCTACCATTGTTGGACTTGGGGAGGGGGGATTTAAAAAGATCCAGAAAGAAAATGTCAAAATCCAATAAATAAAATTCACCAACTCACCATGTGTGTGTCCCAGCTGCCCATCTTCCCTAGTGCATACCTGTTCCTTTCTCATTCTCTTGCCTTTCTTTTTTCCATGCCGTCCATGATCCCCACCCCTGTGTTAAGAAGGCAGTAGCCTTTGCAGGGACCTGTTTGTCCCAGCTGAACAGTGTGCTCCTCAGATTCTGTGTTCAGAAGGATTTGCTGCATTGAGACTTGAAACCTTTGGATAGGGGAAAAATTATATATATATATATATATTTTTTTGTTCTGTTTGCATTTCTTAATTTGTGCTTGGAATGTGTTGATGTGCACAGCTAATGATTCAATGCGAGACAAGATTGGCATCTGTGTTGTGGAGGTTTCAAATAAAGAGCACTCTTCATAACTCACTTTTCACAATGGAGTTTTTTTCAAATTAAAAAAAATTGAAAAAAGAAAACCTTCTTCCATACTCGACAAATGAACTTTGCAGGCAACCATCTCTATACCCTTCTTCTCAGCCACCCACCTTCACTTCTGGTACAATTTCTTTACTCAGTTTCCCCAGAGACTGACAAGCACCAGGAATTGGGATTTACCTTGAGTATTTAGTGAGCATTTATGATAGTCTCAATTTTAATTTCCTTAGAAGTTTCTATTCCTTTCTAGTAATTTTAATAAACGATAGCTCTCCACAAGACCACCCTTTTTGTTTTCATGTTGTCTGTCTTGTCATTTGTCTGCAAGTTTTCATGGATGATCTAGTAGTCTTCTGTGGTTTTTATTCTATCCAGCACTTAAAGCTGATCAGACTTTGATGGTTCATTCCAGTCTTGAACAACAAAGAAATTTAATAAAAGTTTAGTTAGAAAAGAAGCCTAAGTAATACTTTCTTTGTGTGGTTTTTCTTATTCTCTGAGGCACTACTGCTTAAAGATTTTCCCTGTTGACATCTCATAGTAGGTATAGGAAAGTGAGGGGATGGTCTCACCCTGATTCCAGGGGCCTGCTAAATTGGCTGGCAGACATTTTCTTTCTGTGCAACACTAGCTCCCCTGCTCTGACAACTGAAAAGACCAGCTGGTGAATTGCCACTGTCTCTGAACATCTTGTCTAATAGGAAGCAGTCGCCTCTCTTGACACACGCTGTCTCAGGCAGTTCTCCCTAGTGTTAATGGCCTTGCATTGTGTCCTAAAGCTGGGTAGGAATTACATTTAAGGAAGAAAAGAGCATCTAGGTTGAGCCAACACGGGCTTAAAGGTTACAAGTTCACAGCAGGTAGTGAACCTCCAAGGGACTAACCTAGGCCCTCTGCATGTGTGTGACAGGTAGCTTGGTCTCATTGTAAGGCTCCTATCAGTGAGATCAGGACCTGTCCCTGGTGTTAAGCTGGCTTTTGCAAACCTGTTCTTGCCCAGCCTTGACGCAAGGGGTTGAACTCAGTCATGCCTCAACTTGATGTGCCATGCTTTGCTCAAGCTCATGGAAGGCCTGCCCCTTTCTAAATGGAGATGGAAGAGTGGAAGGGGACACTGCACCTGTTATGTAAATAAAAAATATTTTAAAAGTCCCAGGTGGTGGTGGCACACAGGTGGATCTTTTGAGGTCAAGGCCAGCCTGGTCTACAAGAGCTAGTTCCAGGACAGCAAGGATTATTAAACAGAGAAACCCTGTCTTAAGAAACCAAATAAAAATAAAAATCTCAGCCGGGCGGTGGTGGCGCACGCCTTTAATCCCAGCACTCGGGAGGCAGAGGCAGGCGGATCTCTGAGTTCGAGACCAGCCTGGTCTACAGAGCTAGTTCCAGGACAGGCTCCAAAACCACAGAGAAACAAAAAAAAAAAAAAAAAACTCATTGCAACCCACAGGCCTGTGGGCAGGGAAGGGTTAAAAGGTCCAGCAGATGGAAGGGAATAAAGCTTGAGCTAGTTCCTAGCTTGTATGCTTGCCTCTATTATCAAAGGACTAAAAGCTGGGGCAGGAGAGTTGCTGCCAGTTCAAGGCCAGCCTGGGCTATAGAGTTCAGACCCTAGCTCATAAAACTATTCTTGAGCTGAAAAATAAAGCTCAGTTGTGGTATGTTTGCGTAGCACGTGAGACCCTACATTTGGTAACCATCACAGCGCAAAAGAATTGAGTGTATGGATTGGAGGTTGAGGGAGCTACAGGAATGGAGAGTACAGGTAGAGTTGTAATAAAGGAACATTATTAATGGATAAATTTACTAGACTAATTCAGCTATTCTAGTTCTAGTCATCTAATTCTAGTTCTAGTCATATAAACATTCAAAAGTTAAGAGTCATTTACTAAATAGTCAATTGTGATCCCAGTGGGGAACCAACTGAAGATTTTTTTTTAAAGTGAAACATATATTTGAAGCTAGAGAACATCATGTAGTTCTATTTCATAGCCAGAATTTATTCCTAGAATCAAGAGGTATAAATGGGAGTAGCTACTGTCAGTATTACAGCTGAATGAAGAGTTTTACTTCATGGTTCAGCAACTTTGACCTCTACCAGTTTGGAAATCTTACTCCCAAAGGAACTTAGATGTTTTCTGCCAAAAGGCACAAAATGGAAGGACAAACACTTTAGACATTTGTGGCTCCTTCTGCCAATGAAGGGGGTTTGAAAATTAATTCAGCCTGCCATGGTTGCACACACCTTTACTCTCAGCACTCTGAGACAGAGGCAGGAGGATCTCCGTGCATTTGAGGCAAGCCTGGTCTACAACACCAAATTCAGGCCAACCAGGGCTGCATAGTAAGACCCTGTGTCAAGAAAAGTTATGTCACTGGTTTCAGTTGTGCGATCCAGAAGCAATTATTTAGTGTGCTTTTTGGTACTTCAGTGTCCAGGGTAAAGGTTAAGAACTACAGCAACCAAAAGTGGGCAGAATGATCAAGAACTTGGGCTCCTTAGGAATGAAAGTTTGGGCGGCTCCATCAGGTACAAAATTTTTTTAAGGTTCTGTGTGAAAACGGGACAAATGCAAAATGAATATTAGAGGAAAGAAGATACAGATTAATTATAACCTCATGATCAATCACTGAGTGTAGCTTTGCTTTTTTGCTTATTTGTACATATATTTAGATATGCTAAATGTTTCTCATTTTCATTTTATATACAAGTAGTTGTTGGAAGCTGATTTTATTTATTACCTTTTTTTAGTTTATTACTTAAAAAATACCAATCCAAATTCCCACTCCCTCCCACCTCTCCCCCCTCCAGTCCTAAGAGAGGACAAGGCACCCTCCCCTGTGGCAAGTCCAAGGCCCTCCCTTCTACATCTAGGTTGAGCAAGATATACATCCAAAGACAATAGGATACCAAAAAGCCAGTACATGCTGTAGAGACAAATCCCAGTGCCCCTATCAGTGGCCCCTCAGTCTGCCCCAACTGTCAATCACATTCAGAGGGACTAGTTTGATCTCATGCTCGTACACTCCCCGTCCAGTTGGAGTTGGTGAGCTCCCATTAGCTCAGGCAAACTCTCAGTGGATGAACCACTCATGGTCTTGACCTCCTTGCTCATACTCACACTCCTTCCACTCTTCCAACTGGACCTTGGGAGCGCAGTCCAGTGCTCCAATGTGGTTCTCTGCCTCTGTTTCAATCTATTGTTAGAGGAAGGTTCTATAGTGATATTTAAGATAATCATCAGTCTGACTATAGGCCAAGGCCAGTTCAGGCACCTTCTCCTCTATTGCTTAGGGTGTTAGCTGGGGTCATCCTTGTGGATTCCTGGGAATTTTTCTAGAGCCAGGTTTCTTGCTAACCCCATAATGGCTCCCTCAATCAAGATATCTCTTTCCTTGTTCTCATATCTGTCCTTCCTCCATCTCAACTATCCCATTCCCTCAAGCTCTCCACAACCCTCCCTTTCTCCCCTTCCTTTTGCCCCCTCCCACCTCCTTGCTCCCAATTTTGTCAGGTGATCTTGTCTGTTTCCCATTCCTAGGTGGGTCTATATATTTTTCCATGGGTTTACGTTATTACTTAGCTTTTCTAGGATCATGGACTATAGGCTTAATGTTGTTTATGGCTAGTATCCTCTTATGAATGAGTACATAGCATATTCATTTTTTGGGAGTCTGGGTTATCTCACTCAGGATAGTGTTTTCTAATTCCATCTATTTGCATGCTCCTCACCTATTGTACCAATTACTGAGACTGAGAAACCTCGCCTCTGTTGGAGATAAAAGGCAGGCTTCCTGGTGTGTTACTAGCCTCATTTTTATTTTCTACAAACCCTTTTTACAAAAAGAATTGCCTTGGCCTTGGTGAGCTCCCAATAGATCAGCTCCACTGTCTCAGTGGGTGGGTGCACCCCTCGTGGTCCCGACTTCTTTGCTCATGTTCTCCCTCCTTCTGCTCCTCATTTGGACCTTGGGAGCTCAGTCCGGTGCTCCAATGTGGGTCTCTGTCTCTATCTCCATCCATCGCCAGATGAAGGTTCTAAGGTGATATGCAAGATATTCATCAGTATGGCTATAGGATAGGGCCATTTCAGGTTCCCTCTCCTCAGCTGCCCAAGGAACTAGCTGGGGACATCTCCCTGGACACCTAGGAACCCCTCTAGAGTCAAGTCTCTTGCCAACCTTAAGGCTTTGTGGGAGCCTAGCCTGTTTGGATGCTCACCTTCCTAGACCTGGATGGAGGGGGAGGACCTTGGACTTCCCACAGGGCAGGGAACCCTGACTGCTCTTGGGACTGGAGAGGGAGGGGGAGAGGAGTGGGGGAAGGGGGAGGGAAATGGGAAGCAGGGAGAAGGCAGAAATATTTCAATAAGAAAATATATATTTAAAAAAAGAATTGCCTCGGCAAGATACTTTTGCTTTTGTGTTCTTTTGTGTGACACTGACTGAAAATATTCTTTGTTTCTAAGAATTTGGAGGTTTATCCTGGGTTTCAAACCCATCTGGGAGAGTGTTTGGATTCCCCTCCCTTGAGAGATAAGTGTCCCCAAGGTCTCGGGTGAACCCACTCTTGGATCAATAACTATTCCATTACGAAACATTTTTTGGCAATGCAGAAAAGGGCCTAAGCAAGTCTGTGTGCAGGCCAGGAATAAGAAATGCTGTTGGGGAGAGCCAAGTATTTCCTTAGTAGTTGGGAATTCTAGCTGGTGCTCAAGAGTGAAAGAGGGAGGGGTCATGCCTCCAAGGGATGTAAGAAATTTCCTCCTTAGGGATGGGATATTGAGCATCTAAGGATTAAGGATCAGAATGGGAATTTACAGAACAAAACAAGCAGCATGAAAAACAAAGAAAGGAAACATATTCTCCCAGACAGAGGAAACAAATCCTTCTGGCCAGCCCAGAGACTTCCCAAATTTATTCAACATAATCCTTCCTGCCCCAACTAAGGAGAGATTGAGCACTGCAAGAGACCTCCCTGGGTACTGGAAAACCTTGAATCTAAGGTGGGGGATGGGAGGAAATTAGTCACTTGGTGTGTGGTTAGACCACATGACCCCAGGCAGCTGCTTTTCTAACTTAATAAAAGTGTCACGCAAAGCTACTAAATTAGTAATATAAATTGAACAAATTGATTTCCATATTAATTTGGTTTCTACTTGTGTGATAAACACCATGACCAAACGCAATTTGTAGAAGAAAGGGTTTATTTCAGTTTCTGTCTTCCAGTCCATCACGAAGGGAAGCCACTGTAGGGACTCAAGGCAGGAAACTGAGGGCAGGAACTGAAGCTGAAGCCGTGGAAGAGTGCTGCTTACTGGCTTGCTGAGCCTGCTTTCTTATTCAACCCAGGCCACCTGCTCAAAGGTGGCACCACCCACAATGGGGTCTCCTATATCAACCATTAAGATGGGGGATGGGCTCAGTTTATCATAGAACTGAGTTCACTATAAGCAAAAAGTAGCCATGTAGTTTGTCACCATCTTGACTGATGACACCATAAAGATAGAGACAACCGTGGGACATCTTTGTTAAGGATGTCATTAAGATTGAGACAATCACGTGACATAGCACCATCTTGGTTAGTAGCATCATGAAGATGTGAGAACCATGTGACTTCACCACCATCTTGGTTAATGCAGCCACTTCCCAGTACCTCGGAGCCCTCAGAAGATCACTATACCCCTTTTTTATATTCAGTATCTGATCATTTTATTTGTTACTTAAAAAAAAACTTACCTATTTTAATTTTGTGGGCATTGGAGTTTTGCCTGCGTGTATGTCTATGGGAGGGTGTCAGATGCCCTGGAATTGGACTTACAGAAGTTGTGAGCTGCCATGTGGGTGCTGAGAATTGAACCTGGGTCCTCTGGAAGAGCAGCCATCTCTCCACCCCCCCCCCTTTTTTTTTACTCTTAAAGACTTATTACTGTTCTTGAGTTCTCAGTAGTCCTCATTGTTCGCTATGTTCAGCAAGTCCGGTTTTATCCCATGCTTTTTCAGACCCAGGCCAAGGAGGCAGAAATCTTTAATAAATAAATAAATTAAAAAATAAAAAAATAAAAAAAAGACTTATTACTGATTGGACTCAGATGTAGAAGCTCTCTGTGAGGACATCTCTCGGCATCCCCCATGGTTTTCTTTCCTCCTTCTCTTGACAAAAAGTTTATCATATTCTGTAGCCGCCACCTTCTTTTCCTTAGTGTGTTTTTTCTTCAGAACATTAGGTCAGTATTTGTGTCACAGGACACATGGAATAACAAGACACTGAATCTCAGGTGCTTTGGTCCTGGGCGTCTTACCTTCTTTGTTTAAGGGCTTTCTGACAACATATTGGTAGACATCATCTTCTTTAGAGAGTTTGAAAACTTTTCAGATTCTCCTAGTTCTTTTGGACCCCAAACATCAAGGCACAGAAGTATCTCTCAGTCTCAGCATCTCTCTCTCTCTCTCTCTCTCTCTCTCTCTCTCTCTCTCTCTCTCTCTCTCTCTCTCTCTCTCTCGTAACCAAGTTGAGAACACTCAGATTGGTATTCACAATGCATCTTCAAAAAGACATGGGCTTCCTGTCTCCTTGGTCTATAACAGGAATGCATGCCCCTTACTCAACAGTAAGTGCACGCTGACATGAGTCAAGACACCTTGCTTCATGGGGAAAAGCTTGTTTGCCATTCCTACCACTGATTCAGACCACATTCCATTCCACCCTTCACCCAGAGCATCAGCAGCTACTGCTGGGATCTTGCACTGAACTTCTCATAGAAAGCTTGCATTCATCATCCACTTCAAAGCGTTTCTGACAACCATTGTTTTACATGATATATTTACTGCTTTCCATGGGGGGCTTAAGAATGTTCCCAACCATGTGCCTCCAAAACTAGCCAGGTATTTAGCTGATCCTTTGACATAGCTAAAGTTGGAAAGGTCATATGAATTTGCAGTAGGCCAGAGAAAACTTGGGAAGTCATGTATCTAACCAGGACCCAAAGGATGGACTGCCAGGTGCTAGACATGCTTCTTCTGGGCATCAGCTGCAGCTCTTGGAGACAAGGAAAACTGCCTGGGCAGGGGCTGGAGATGTAGGCAATCCTGGGTTTTAATGCCAACTACTTCTGCCTGGCATCTCCCTGCCTGTTTTTCTCTAACTGAGAGCATTCTTTCCCTTCTTGAGACACTTTTGCTCCATACTTGGTTTCTGCTTTTGTTTCTACCCCTTTACTTCCTACTGCCCTCGCTTTTCAGTTACAATGGCACCGACGGCCTAAGGCAAAGAATGGCCTGATACCATCCTTTCCAGGTTCTTTTTAGGTTTTATATTTTCTGGGTTCCTCTAAGTGACAGGTACTTAATCCAAGATTGCACGTGGTAAATTGTAATGTGGCTTTTCAAATCCACATTGCCTGACTGGTAGACCTCTTTTCAAAAGAAAACTCACAAGCTGGGCATAGAGGTGCATGCCTTTAAACTCCACGCTAGAGTCAGAAGCAGTTCAAGACCAGTCTGGTCTACAATGTGAGCTCCAGAACAGCCAGGACTGTAGAGAAACTGTCTCCAAAAATAAAGGAGATTCACTCTGCTCTCACGCTTGCCTCCCTGTCTACATTGAGAAATGTAATATGGACAGACATATTAGAACTTTAAGAAAAGTGGTCAAAGGGGATGTTTAAATGAGAATATCAGAGGTTCAACCCATGAAAGAACCAAGGTCATCTACTCACATATAATCTTTATATTATCCTTTATAGGAGGGAGAGTACTTAATATGTTTTTCTTGTTGTCTGCCTCCATTTGCAGGCACCCAAAATAATTGTGGGTACATGCTTCCAAGCAGTTGATCACCCCAAGTCTAGCTATGGAGGGTGTCAGGTTAGACGTTGATAAAGGCAGACTCATCTGTCACCTTGATACTCTTTGATCTTGGGTGCAGACTGCCACTCACCCACGACCTTATAAACTTTAAAAATATCAAAGGGCGATCCTTCAAAATCAAATGTCCTGTCTCACATAGGACTCTAATTGTGTATGAGTGTGTGTTCTTTCTCTTTTTAATCTCATTTTCCAGCACATGACCCGACAGATGACAAACCTCTGTAGGTTGTAAGAAAGACAGGTGTTTGGGTCCATCCAGTTAGCACAGGACTCAGACGCAAGCCTTCTTTCTATCCATTGGAAACCAACGGGCTTCAGTTGTATGAAGGAACAATAACTTTTCTGTTTGTTTTGTTTTAGTTTTTGGTTTTTAAAGACAGGGTTTCTCTGTGTAGCTTTGGAGACTGCCCTGGAACTCACTCTATAAACCAGGCTGGCCTCGAACTCACAGAGATCTGCCTGCCTCTGCCTCCCGAGTGCTGGGATTAAAGGCATGCACCACCATTGCTCAGCCAATACTTTTTTTCCTTTTCTTTGTTTTTTTTATATTTATTTATTTACTATGTATACAATATTCTGTCTGTGTGTATGTCTGCAGGCCAGAAGAGGGCACCAGACCTCATTCCAGATGGTTGTGAGCCACCATGTGGTTGCCGGGAATTGAACTCAGGACCTTTGGAAGAGCAGGCAATGCTCTTAACCACTGAGCCGTCTCTCCAGCCCCTCAGCCAATACTTTTAAAATACATTTTAATTGATATTTATTGAGCTCTATATTTTTCTCTGCTCCCCTCCCTGCTTCAGCCCTCCCCCCAAGGTCCCCATGCTCCCAATTTACTCAGGAGATCTTGTCTGTTTCTACTTTCTACTTCCCATGTAGATTAGATCTATGTAAGTCTCTATTAGTGTCCTCATTATTGTCTAAATTCTCTGGGATTGTGGTTTGTAGGCTGGCTTTCTTTGCTTTATTTTTAAAAACCACCTATGAGTGAGTATGTGTGATAATTGTCTTTCTGGGTCTGGGTTACCTCACTCAAAATAATGTTTTCTAGCTCCATCCATTTTCCTACAAAATTCAAGATGTCGTTATTTTTTCTGCTGTGTAGTTCTTCATTGTGTAAATGTACCACATTTTCCTTATCCATTCTTCAGCTGAGGGGCATTTAGGTTGTTTCCAGGTTCTGGCTATGGCAGACAAAGCTGCTATGAACATAGTTGAACACATGTCCTGTGGTACAATTGAGCATCCTTTGGATATATGCACAAAAGTGGTATTACTGGGTCTTGAGGAAGGTTGTTTCCTAATTTTGTGAGAAATCGCCACACTGACATCCAAAGGGGTTGTACCAGCTTGCATTCCCACCAGCAATGCAGAAGTGTTCCCTTTTCCCCACAACCTCTCCAGCATAAGTTGTCATCAGTGTTTTTGATCTTGGCCATTCATTCAGGTGTAAGATGAAATCTCAGAGTTGTTTTGATTTGCATTTCTCTGTTGACTAAGGATGTTGAACATTTCCTTAACTGTCTTTCAGCCATTTTAGATTCATCTGTTGATGAGTTCTCTGTTTAATAAGAAAACCAGTAAATCAAAAATGTTAGCAAGATGTAAACCTGTCAATAGTTTTAGTAAATAAGGATTTGTGTACAAAGATTAAGATGTCTGGATATTTCCAGAATGGGAAAGAAAATTAGAGAGTTATAAAGGTCTGAGTAAGTTATTTAAGGTATATAAAGGGGGAAGCTCAGAGATGATGTATATGATGGTGTTATGATGTGGGAGTGTCATATATCAATCTGTTGATTTCATTGGTTAAGCAATAAAGAAATTGCTTGGCCCTCATAGGTTAAAACATAGGTGGGAGGAGTAAACAGAACAGAATGCTGGGAGAAAGAAGCTGAGTCAGTGAGTCGCCATGATTCTCCTACTCCAGACAGCCGCAGGTTAAGATCATTCCTGGTAAGCCAGTTCGTGGGCTACACAGATTATAAGAAATGGGCTAGTCCAGGTGCGAGAGTTAGCTGAGAAAAGGCTAGATATAATGGGCCAAGCAGTGTTTAAAAGAATACAGTTTCCGTGTAATTATTTCGGGTAAAGCTAGCCGTGCGGGCGGCCAGGTGCCGGGGACGCAGCCCCGCCACTCCTTATTTCAACAGTGTTAGTTCCTTTTCGATTGCTGTGATCAAACATGACCAAGGCAGCTAATAGAAGGAAGGATTTATAGGGCTTATGCTTCTGGAGGGATAAGAGTTCGTGGTGGCAGAGCAGAGGTGGCAGGCTTGGCGGCTACAACAGCGAAGCTGAGAGTTCACATCTTGAACTGCTAGTAGGAAGCCAAGAACGAGCACTAGGAATGGTGTGTGGCTTTTTAAAGCCTTCAAACCTACCCCCAGTGCTGTACTTCTTACAGCAAGGCCACACCTCCTGAATCTATGCAAACACCATCACCAACTGGCAGCCAAGTAATTCAGATATCTCAGTCTAAGGGAAAGATTCTCATTCAAACCACCACAATGATATTAAAATTTCTAAGTTCAAAGGTCATTATTTTGATGTCAAACCTCTGCTTAAATCAGTAGATCTATGGATCTGCTCTTTATAACAATTACAAAGACTGGCTTAAAGAACAAAAATTCATGTATGTGTAATCAAAGTTTATATAGAAGTGTTTGGTTTTGGGGACATATACCTAAAGGATGCTCAATCATACTACAAGGACATTTGTTCAACTATGTTCATAGCAGCATTATTTGTAATAGCCAGAACCTGGAAACAACCTAGATGCCCCTCAACCGAAAAAATGGATAAAGAAAATGTGGCACATTTACACAATGGAGTACTACTCAGCGATAAAATACAATGACATCTTGAAATTTGCATGCAAATGGATGGAAATAGAAAACGCTATCTTGAGTGAGGTAACCTAGACCCAGAAAGATGATCATGGTGTGTTCTTACTCGTAAGTGGATACTAGCTGTAAAGAAAAGCATAACAAGTCTACGACCCTGGAGAAGGATAACAAGTCCATGACCCTAGAGAAGCTAAGTACCAAGGTGAACCCTAAGAGAAACATGTACATTCCCCTGGGAAGGGGAAATAGACAAGATCTCCTGAGAAAACTGGGAGCATGGGGGAGGAGGAGGGGAGAAGGGGAGGGTTGAGGAGAGCTTGAGGGAATGGGATAGTTGAGGTGGAGGAAGGACAGAGATGAGAGCAAGGAAAGAGATATCTGATTGAGGGAGCCAGAATGGGGTTAGGGAGAAACCTGGTTCTAGAGAAATTCCCAGGAATCCACAAGGATGACCCCAGCTAAGACCCTAAGCAATAAAGGAGAGGATTCCCGGACTGGCCTTGCCCTGTAGTCAGACTTATGAATATCCTAAATATCACCATAAAACCATTTGGGCTCAGGTGTGCCCTTCTTGAAAAGAGAATTGCCTTGCCAAAGTCCTTTCGCTTTGTGTGTCCCTTTATGAAACACAGAGACTATTTATTGTTTGTTTATGACAATGCAAATTCAGATGCGTGTAGAGTGGTGTACATGGAAGCTGATTGGCCAAGGGGGTAGATCACCACCTACCAATCCCCCCCCCCCACACACACACACCAGACTTTCAAATTCAACCTTTTTGCCTACTCTGTAAAACTGGATCTGATTCTTTACTCAGTAAAGTGTTTTCTATTTCCATCCATTTGCATGAAAAATTCAAGATGTCATTGTTTTTTACTGCTTAGTAGAACTCTAAAGTATATATGTGCCACACCTTTTATCCATTCTTCTATTGAGGGGTACCTAGGTTGTTTCTAGGTTCTGGCTATTACAAATAGTGCTGCTATGAACATAGTTGAACAAATGCTTTTGTAGTATGATTGGGCATCTCTTGGGTATATTCCCAAGAGTGGAATTGCTGGATCCTGAGGTAGGTTGACTCCCAGTTTCCTGAGAAACCGCAACACTGATTTCCAAAGTGTTTGCACAAGTTTGCATTCCCACCAGCAATGGATGAGTGTGCCCCTTACTCCACAACCTCTCCAGCAAAGGCTATCATTGGTGTTTTTGATTTTAGCCATTCTGACAGGTGTAAGATGGTATCTCAAAGTTGTTTTGATTTGCATTTCCCTGATTGCTAAGGAAGTTGAGCATGACCTTAAGTGTCTTTTGGCCATTTGAACTTCTTCTGTTGAGAATTCTCTGTTCAGTTCAGTACCCCATTTTTTAATTGGGTTAATTAGAGTTTTAATGTCTAGTTTCTTGAGTTCTTCATATATTTTGGAGATCAGATCTTTGTCTGATGCGGGGTTGGTGAGGATCTTCTCCCATTCAGTAGACTGCCTTTTTGTCTTAATGACTATGTCCTTTGCTTTACAGAAGCTTCTCAATTTCAGGAGGTCCCATTTATTCAATGTTGCTCTTATTGTCTGTGCTACTGGGGTTATATGTAGGAAGTGGTCTCCTGTGCCCATGTGTTGCAGTCTACTTCCCACTTTCTCTTCTATCAGGTTCAGTGTGGTCAGATTTATATTGAGGTCTTTAATCCATCTGGACTTGAGTTTTGTGCATGGTGATAGATATGGATCTATTTTCATTCTGTTACAGGTTGACATCCAGTTATGCCAGCACCATTTGTTGAAGATGCTTTCTTTCTTCCATTGTATAATTTTACCTCCTTCGTCGAAAGTCAGGTGTTCATAGGTTTGTGGGTTAATATCCAGGTCTTCGATTCAATTCTGTTGGTCAACATCTCTATTTTTATGCCAATACCAAGCTGTTTTCATTACTGTAGCTCTGTAATAGAGACTTCAAAAGTCAGGGATGGTAGTGCCTCTGGAAGTACTTTTATTGTATAGGATTGTTTTGGCTATCCTGGGTTTTTTATTTTTTCCATATAAAGTTGATTATTGTTCTCTCAAGGTCTGTGAAGAATTTTGTTGGGATTTTGATGGGGATTGCATCAAATCTATGGATTGCTTTTAGTAGAATTGCCATTTTTACTATGTTGAGAGTCCCAATCCAAGAGCAAGGGAGATCCTTCCATTTTCTAGTGTCCTCTTTAATTTCTTTCTTCAAAGACTTAGAGTTCTTGTCAAATAGATTCTTCACTTCCTTGGTTAGAGTTACCCCAAGATACTTTATGCTATTTGTGGCTATCGTGAAAGGTGATGCTTCTCTGATTTCCCTCTTTGCTTCTTTATCCTTTGTGTATAGGAGGGCAACTGATTTTTTTGGAGTTGATCTTGTATCCTGCCACATTACTAAAGGTGTTTATCAGCTGTAGGAGTTCTTGGTGGCACTGAAGCTCTACCAGTAGAGGGCACTAGAGACAAGCTTAAAGAAGAAGGGGTTTGCTTTTTTTGTGTGCCATTTTAGCACATACAACTTCTCCAGTGCCTGGCTAAACCGGGGAGTTTCACATTGCCAGGATGGAAAGCACTGGCCCTCCTGAGTTCAGGGAGGGAAGGCGGGAGGGAAAGAGGGAGGAATTTTCACCCAAAAAAGGGCTAAGAGTAGGGGAGTTTCACATTGCCAGTTTAGAAGCTCGTACCAACCCCCATGGAAGGAGGGAAGGAAGGAGGGAAAAAGGGAAGGAGTGGGTGGTATTTTCACCCACTAAAGGGTCTGGAAACATGGCTCAAAAGTTAAGAGCACTTGCTACTCTTGCAGAGGATCTGGGTTCTTATCCAAGCACCCGTGTAGTGGCTTTCAACCATGCATAACTCCAGTTCTAGCAGACACAACACCCTCTTCTGAACTCCGTGAGCACCAGGCAGGCACCTGATGCAATACATACATGCAGACAAAACATTCATACACACAAAATAAACAAATCTAAAAAGAATTTTTGCCGGGCGATGGTGGCGCACGCCTTTAATCCCAGCACTTGGGAGGCAGAAGCAGGCGGATCTCTGTGAGTTCGAGACCAGCCTGGTCTACAGAGCTAGTTCCAGGACAGACTCCAAAGCCACAGAGAAACCCTGTCTCGAAAAACCAAAAAAAAAAAACAAAAACAAAAAAAAAGAATTTTTTTTTCTCTCTGTAGCTTTGGAGCCTGTCCTGGAACTAACTCTGCCTCCCGAGTGCTGGGATTAAAGGCGCGTGCTACCGCCGCCCGGCCTAAAAAGGATTTTTTAAAAAGGGCTGGAGATGTTATCTCAGTGCTAGAGCATCCACTTAAGCATGTGCAAAGAACGCCATGGTTCCAACCCCAGCACTAAAAGGAAAAGGTGAGGAAGAGAGGGAAGAAAAAGGAAGGAGAGTGACTAGGGAGGGTCCCACAATTTCTGGGCACCCCTTTCTGACGCATGGTTACTAGCAGCACCCAGTAGCCAACTGCAATTTGCCTCTGGATCCAAAAGCATGCACAGCATCTCATTTCCCCAGCTCTCGCACTGCATGGCTTTCAGCGCCAGCTGCCAGCAACTTTCCATGGCACAGCGATGTTAAGACGGAAAGCCTCCAATTCAACTCCTTCTTCTGTGGTTTGAAAGTCCTCCAAAGATTCACGTGCTGGGGGCTTGGTCCCCACCGATGATGGCGGCAGTATGGTGAGGTGGTGGGATATTCCACAGCGGGGGGGGGGGGCTGTCACTGGATATAATGGAATATGCCTATTATCTCAACACTCAGAAGCCTAAGACTCCAGAACTTTGTGAACATGGCCTACATAATGAGTTCCAGGCTTGATAGAGCTCCATTGTGAGAACTTGTCTCAAAAACAAAACAAAAACAAGTGGAGTTTTAGGAAATCCTAAGGCTAATTGATGGGGCGCCATTTGGGAAACCCTGCTCTCTTTCCTCCTTCTTATCTGGCAATGTGATGGCCGGCTACCACATGTTCTCTTGCCCTCCGAATCACTGTGAGGTAGCACAGCTAAAGGGGGTCCTCACTAGGGTCTGCCCTATGCTGTTTAGACATTCGCCTTCAAAAATGTGAGCTAAGCTGGGCGGTGGTGGTGCACACCTTTAATCCCAGAATTTGGGAGGCAGAGGCAGGTGGATCTCTGTGAGTTCGAGGCCAGCCTGGTCTACAAGAGCTAGTGCCAGGACAGGCTCCAAAACCACAGAGAAACCCTGTCTCAAAAAAACAAACAAACAAAAAAACAAACAAAAAATGTGAGCTAAATAAACCTTTAGCAAAAGTTTATTGCCAGGTGGTGGCGGCGCACACCTTTAATCCCAGCACTCCGGTGGCAGAGACAGGTGGATCTCTGTGAGTTCAAGGCCAGACTGGTCTGCTAGAACTAGTTCCAGGACAGGCTCCAATGCTACAGAGAAACCTTGTCTCGAAAAAAAGGTTTATTTATTCTTCATTTGTGTGTGCACGCACATGTGTGCACTTGCCTGTGTGTATGTGAACCACATGTGTACAGGTGCCTTTGGAGCCAGAAGTTGTCAGGCACAAGCAGTTCTGAGCTTGTGTGGTTGCTAGAAACAGAACCAAGTTCCTCTGCACAAGCAGAAGGCCCTCATGACTGCTGAGCCCTCTCTCTGACCCCTACATTTCCTGTTAAATATAACATTAGCCTATCCCAGGTAGCTCATTTGAGTAACAAATCAACTGACTAATAAACCTCCCATGAATCGCTTTCTTTAGCATCCCAGATGGTGTCTTTCTGGCAAGTTCCAAAAAGCAGATTTCCAGCAAGTTCTACCATTTGATGAACCATAGCCATGTTGTCTCCAGTGAGCAGAGGGCGGCAAAGCCTGCGTGGAAGTTTCCCTTGAGAGCTATTTTAATTGTTTGGACTTTTCAGTGCTCTCTTAAATATATGGCATATATTTAAAGATGGGGTCTCACTATGTAGCCCAGGTTGACTTTGAACTCATATCTGCCTGTCTCTGTCTCGTGAGTATTGGGACTAAAGGTATCTGCCACCATTCCCGGCTATGACATATATAGATAATAGTATAATGTCCTTTTTCTTCCTGTTCTATCATCTGGATCGTTTTCCTGTGGTTTCCCCCCATTGGTGCTTATATTTTCTGCTTCTTTTCCTGCCTGAGAATTTTCCTTTGCATTATAATTCATCTTTTATTATTAATAATAATTATCCTTATTAGTTATGGTGGAAAGTGAACCTATGGCATTTTTGAATTTTTCTATTACAAATAGTTATTTACCTGTCTGTCTGTATGTGTGTTGTGTGTGTGTGTGTGTACTGTGTATGTGCATGCATGTATGAATGCATGTGTGCCTGCCAAGAGTCAGTTCTCTCTTCCCACCATGTAGGTACCAGAAATCAAACTCAAATCATCAGGCTTGGGAGCAGGCACTTTACCTGCTGAGCCTGGACACAGACCTTGAGCTTGCTAGACAAAGCCTCCGCTGCTGAGCCACACCCCTAGCCACGTGCCTGTAACTTTTATTGGATGTTAGACATGAATTTACCTTTTCGGTGCTGAATTTTTCATATTTAATTTTTTTTTCTGGGACACCAATCCACAGATTGGGAGCTTGTTTTCATCCAGGCTAAAGTAGATTATTCTTCTTGATCTTGACACCTAGTCCTTGTAAAATTTCCTCACATATGAGTGTGCATCAAAATTCTACTGATGACTTGAAAGCCACCCACTGGAGGTCTCCGGGGCTTTCTTTGTCTGTGCAAGAGTTAGCCTGTGCACCGCCATGTTAGTCCTACCTGCCGTTATCTCCAAATCCAAAACTGTGTCTTCTAAACTCCGAGAGACCTCCAACTTCTTCTGCATATATTGGAAATCTCCTAAGGAATAGAACTAGGAAACAGAGTGTGGATTATCCATTATCCATATAATCCTAAAAGGGAATTTATTAGATTGACTGGCTGCCATGAGCTAGTGGATAGTCCCTCACTGTCAGTCTCAGAGTGGAAAAAACTCAGTAGCTACTCAGTTCAGGAAACTGGAAACTTTAGAACAAGTGGGACAGGTGATGTAGCTTGAGTCCTACAGCTGGGGGCTTGCAGGCCCCCTGGTGGGCTTGCGGCTGCCAAGTCTTCATTTCAAGGCTGAGCCATCTGGACCTGCTATTTAAGGGAGGTGGCGGCCACAACAACAATAAAATGCTCCTACTCAAGCAAGGTCAGGGGCACGCATGCGCATGCTTTCCCCTTGTACTTTTTCAAAACGTTTTTCAGTTAATTACGTTTGTTCTTTGACAATATCTGAAATGTATACCGTGCATTCTGACCCCTCTTCCCCACCACTCTCTCTCATTTCTTCTACCCTTGCCAATGCTCCTCCTCAATGCAATCCATGTCTCTCTTTTTTTTTTTTAAAAAAAAAAAAAGTCCGTGCCCTGTTTAGTATAAGCAGGGCCATCTGTGGGACCATGGGTGTGGAACTATACCCACTCGAGCCTGGTAGGCTCACCAGTGGGTACACAACTGAAGACAATGACGACCCCCTGCGAGAATCTGTCAGCTGTGACCTCAGGTCTCTCTAGACAGATCAGCTGACCTCAAACTTAGAGCCATCTTCCTGCTTCACCATCCGAGGCTAGGACTACAGGTGTGTGCCACTATGCCGTTCTCCTTTCCACTTGAATGGTACCTCCCACAGGCAGGACAGGTCTCCCTGACTGCGTCTCACTGACCCACGGGCCAGTTACTCAGGAGACACCCAGAAGGATACTTTGCCAACTTTCAAGGTGCCTCTGGCTCCCTGCCGTGAGGGTGACAGCTAGGATTAGTCACCACAGCCTCCCTGCAGCACCTGTGGGAACTCTCCAGCCCATCATTCCTGTCTTCTCTCAGGGAGTGTGATAGCCACTTCCTGTGGCCTCACACCTGGAAGCTTTGGTTTCACAAATGTTACCTATTTTTTTTTAAAACTTGGTTAAGACCAGATAATAAACCAGTCTCTGTTACTCCATCGTGTATGGAAACAAAATTTCCTCCTGTCATCCTCACTCTGAGAGTTTGCCTTTTGGACCGCCACCTTTGCTTGTTCATAAAGCCCCCATACTCACAACATCTCTGAAGGTAGGGGTCGCCTTGCTGTTCCAATGGGAACGTGGCTGGCTCCCATTACACAATAGTGCAGCTCCCTCAAGCCATGTAATTCTAAAGATAGGAGTCCTTCTGGCACTTGGATGACAGTCAGCCTAGTCAACCAGTAAGTTCCAGTTCCACCGAGAGATCCTATCTCAAAACCTAAGATGGGCTGGGCGGTGGTGGCGCACACCTTTAATCCCAGCACTAGGGAGGTAAAGGCAGGCGGATCTCTGTGAGTTCGAGACCATCACCTCCCCACCAAGACCATGCTCCCTCCCTCTTAGAGGACCCCCCCCCCCAGCTGTCATTCTTTATTACTTCAGGCTCCTCCTCACGCCTTCAGTGTTTGAGGACTTTACCCTCGAGTCACTGCCACACCGTACTGTACCCCACTTGTCCAGGCCTTTATTATTTTTCTATGCACGTGCTCAAGTGTGCACATGTTTTTGTGGATATATGCACATGTGTGTGTGTGGTGCGTGTGCACATGTGCACACATGGAACAAAAACAGGGGTTGACATCAGGTATTTTCCCTGATTGCTCTCCATGCCCCTCCCCAGACAGGGTTTCTCTGTGTAACCCCGGCTGTCCTGGAACTCTTTATAGATTCCAGATTCTCCTGCCTCTGCCTCCCCTGGGATTAAAGGCGAGTGCCACCATAGTACCACCATGCCCTGCTCCATCTTAGTTAGTTTGTTTGTTTTGGTTTTGTTCGGTTCGGTTTTTCGAGACAGGATTTCTCTGTAGCTTTGGAGCCTGTCCTGGAACTAGCTCTGGAGACCAGAATGATCTCGAATTCACAGAGATCCGCCTGCCTTTGCCTCCCTAGTGCTGGGATTAAAGGTGTGCGCCACCACCACCCGGCCCATCTTAGGTTTTGAGATAGGATCTCTCGGTGGAACTGGAACTTACCGGTTGACTAGGCTGACTGCCCATCCACCCTCCAGATCCTGCTATCCATATCTCTCAACCCCCAGCACGGGGCTCATGGAGGCCCTGCCCAGTTTTTATGGGAGTGCTAGGGATTCAAACTTAGGCCCTTATGTTTCTGTGGTAGGCACTTTACTGAGAGGCCATCACTCCAATCCCATTGCTCAGGATGCTTGATGATTTTGTTGATTATGGACTCAAAATCCACCTTCTCATCATCTGGCCTCTCTACTGATATTGTCTTACCCTGCATCCACCACCAACTGCCACTTTTATATTGTAGGCCTTGTGGTTAACAATATTGTCAGCCCCTCAATTTCACTCATTGAAGGTTACACCTCCACTCCTAGCTCAACTCACCTTTTTTTATTAATGATAGTTCTCCAGACAAACAGAGGAAATATAGGCATATAAATACAACAGACTCCTCTTAACTTACAGTGAGATTACATCCTAGTAAACCCATAATCAGTTGAAAATATCACAGGTCAAGAGGCATTTAATGTACCTCACCTACACAATGCCACAGCTTAGTATTGCAGTGTGCTTAGAGCATTGGCTCTTTCTTTCCCCTCACGACCACATGGCTGACTAAAAGCTGCCACTAGCTCACTGATAATACCTAGCATGAGAAAGAGCATACCTCATATTGCTAACCCAGAGAAAGGGAAAAACTAAAAATCCCAAGCAAAGTTCTGATAAGTGTATTTCACTTTCACACCATAGTAAAGTGGAAAATAGCACATTGGATCATCAAAATTTTGACACACACATGCGCGTGCGCGCGCGCGCACACACACACACACACACACACACACACACACAGAGAGAGAGAGAGAGAGAGAGAGAGAGAGAGAGAGAGAGAGAGAGAGAATGGGAGAAAGAGTATAAGGAATTGGGTACCATAATTTACGGGGGGGGGGCGGGAAGCTTCATGATCTACAGATTGATTCAGCAAGCTGGAAAATTACGTTTGAAGGCCCAAGAGAATCACTGATGTAAGCCCCAGACACAGAATGACAGGCCAAGTTCTAGGAAGAGCTAATGTTTCAGTGTGAGTCCAAAGACAAGGGGGAAAACCCAATATCCCAATTCAAGAGCAGACATATAAGTGCCCTGTACTTTGGAAGGCTTGGTCTTTTTATTTTAGTAGGGCCTTCAGCTGGCTGATCAAATGAGGGCCACCTACCAGGGATATCTGCTTCACTTAGACTGCTGATTTAACTGTTAGTCTCATCCCAATACTCTATCACCATAACACTACAAACAATGTTTGACCAAATGTTTGGGGAACCTGAGGCCCAATCAAGTTACTACACAAAACTCACCATCGCACATCTGCCCCTTAGCAACTTGACACCCAGACACAATCACCTTAAAACCATACAGACTTTTCAAAGGAAGATAACAAGAATTGGGTGTGGCTCCACCCCACCCCCTGAAAAAGTAACAGCCTAGACAGAAAGCCACCAAGTGAACTCTTAAAAATTGTGATAAGGATGCTGAAGTATAGCTCCCCACAACTGATGACGTGGGGCAAGAGTGAGGGTGGGAAGGTCTCAGTTTTCTTTAAGCAGGGAAGGGAGACGTGGGAGGACTGGGAAGTGAGTGTGCTTGGGGTTCATGATAGGACACTCCCAAATAATCAATACAAATATTATGAAATAAAAAACTGGATGTGGTTACACACACCTGTAATACTAGCATTTCAGAGACCAGAGAAGGATGGATAATTTGAGACCAGTCTGTGCTACACAATAAGGCCATAACCCTTACTCTCCAAAATAAAGAGAGACGAAACAGTAAGGACAAGGACACTAACAACCTAATCGCCTGTGATGGCTAATATTGGTGATCAACTTGACACGCCTGGGCAAAGGGAACCTCTATCAAATTGGCCTGTGGGCATGTCTGTGAGCATTTTCTTGATTGTTAATTGATGTAGAAGGCCCTAGGTACTCTGGTCAGCGCCATCCCTAGGCAGGTAGGCCTGGGCTGAGTAGGAAAGGTAACTGAGTGAGAGCCAAGGAGCAAGTCAGTAAGCAGGGCTCCTCCACGGCTTCTGCTTCAGTTCTTTCCTCAGGCTTCCACTAGAAAATTCTTGCTCGGCCTTCCTTTTCTTCCCTAAGCTGCTTTGGGTCAGTCTTTTATCATGTTATGGCTGTTCTATTCCAAATGCTTGCCCCCTCCCTAGAAGAAGAGAAAATGTTCTCAAATGTTTCCTTTTCTTTTTAACAAAAAAAAGTTTTTATTCCATTTTCTGTGCACGAATGGTTTGCATGCATGCATGTCTGTGCAGCATGTGCCCGTTGAGGTCAGAGGAGAGGGTCAGATCTAGGCAGGTGTGAGCTGTTGTGTAGGTGCTGGGAGTTGAACCCCAGTCCTCTGAAAGAGCAGCCAGTGTTCTTAACCACTGAGCCATCTCTCCAGTCCCTGTTTCCTCTTCTAAATATGCTATAATAAATACTAATATGAACTGAACACAGTCAGTGGCAATAATAAGGATAAGAGAGGAAAGAAAAGAAAGATCCCTGATCCATAGATATACTCTAATCACAACAAGGAGGAAATAGGATTAGAAGCCTTGTTTCTGTAACTAAACTCCCGGTTATATGCACTGTTGTGCAATATTAGTTTAAGATGTGTTACATTCGTTTATGTGGCAGAATATTTAATGACGCAAAGATGTTTTGCATTCGTTTATGTTGCATTTGTTTAACTCAGTTAAGCTGTGTTACTTTGCCTGTCTAAAACACCTGATGCTCTAATAATGAGCTGAGTGACCAGTAGTGAGGCAGGAGAAAGGATAGGAGGAGAAATCTAGGCTCGAGAAGAGAGGAGTGAGGAGCGAGAAAAGGAGGAGAGGAAGATGCCAGGGGCCAGCCACCCAGCCACACGCCAGCCACACAGCAAGGAGGAAAGAAAGATAAATAGAATAAAGAAAGGTAAAAATCCCAGAGGCAAAATGTAAAGAGAAACGGGGTAATATAAGTTAGAAAAGTTACCTAGAAACAAGCCAAGATAGGACTGGGCATTTAGAAATAAGAACAAGTCTCCATGTATTCATTTGGAAGCTGGATGGCAGGCTCCCAAAGAGTAAAAACCAACCAACTACAATATAGTACTCATAACTACCTTCTTTCTTCTACTCGATCTTTAAGCTGCTCACAGTTCTTTACCCAGAGCGATTCCAACCTCCATTTCTGAAGCATGTGAGCCATTGGGAGTCCTATCTGGATTAAGCTGTTGTAGTTTTCCATTGACCTTAGTCACAAGTTGTGGAAACACTTAGAAATGCTCTAAGCCTTAGGGTCTAAGGGATCCCCATGTTCCAGAATACTCTTCCTTACCTCCCTTTAGTGGTCAAGATCAGCCACTCCAGCCCACACCCAATCTTTGCCTATTGACTCAGGCACAAGGAACCCAAAGTGGGTGGGTGCCATTCTTCACTACTAGGGCAATGGAATCACTGTTCTGTCTCTAGAATTCATTCTTCTAGAAGTAAGACCTCTAGGTAGCAGGAACAGGAAGCATCTTATGACCCAGGCAAGCTGGCACGTGGAATTAGCCGTTTATACCCTGCAATTTATATTAGAACTGAGTGGTTTTGTCTGCTCACTTAGCTGATATTTTTGTATGTATATACAATGCATTCTGATTATGCTCTCTCTGTCTCCTCTTATCTTCCTCCCATTCCTGTTAGTCCCCTCCCCATCTTACCAGTCTCTTTCCCAGATTCACGACTTTGGGTTTTGTTTAATGACTCCTTTAAATTTAACCAAGGTCATTCATGTGGCCATTGGATTGAAACTATCTATTGGAGCCGGATGGGGTCACCAATAGATACAGAACTGAATGCGATGACCCCTTTCCCTGAATCTATCAGCAAATAGATCAACAGAGGGAAGCAAGATTCCCCCGAGCCCCTCCTCCATCCATGCCTGCAGTCACCGGCAATTGCTGCGAGTTTGGGATTGCAATAGCTCCATCCTGCCCAGAAGGTGTCATTTTGTAACACTTCTCCTTCATCTCTTCTGACTTTTACATTCTTTCTGCCCCCCTTTCTGCAGTGCAACCTTAGCCTTAGAGGGGACGGTGTAAATGTTTTGCTTAGGGCTGAGCATTCAGCCGTCACTCACTCTCGGCACCTTATGTCTCTTCATTCAGCCTCGCTCACTGGGGAAAGGCTTCTGTGATTAAAACTTAGAGTAGCATTTGTCTGTGGGTATAACCATAAATATTTAGAAGACAGTTTGACTCCATGTCAATTTAGCTAAACAACAGTTTTAAGTTCCCTCTTGTGGCATGTTCTCTCTTCCCTATGTAAGATTTATTTCATGTTTAATTATGTGTGTGCGTGCATCCACGGATGTCGCTTTTCCTCCCTCTCCCCTCCCTCTTTCCTGGCCTGTCTGCACATATGTGTGTCTGTCTGTCTGCCTGTCCACCTACCTGTGTGTCTGTGTGCTTGTGTGAGGGCATGTGCACATGATGCAGGTGCTCATGGACTCCAGAGCCATGGGATCCTCCTGGAGCTAAAGCTACATGTAGTTGTGAGCAGCCCAACGAAAGAGCTGGGAACTGAAGTCCTCTACAAGAGAAGCACACACTCTTTTTCTTTTCACTCTTATAATACAGGATGTCTCTGTGTAACAGCCCTGACTGTCCTGAAACTCTCTTTGTAAACCAGGCTGGCCTCGAACTCACAGAGATCCGCCTGCCTCTGCCTCCCGAATGCTGGGATTAAAGGCGTGCACCTTCCGGCAAGTGGTACACACTCTTAACCATCGAGCCAGGTGTGATTTCTGCCTGTGGATCGGGTTTCAAATCCAGTTCATGACAGTAGCGCCAATTGTGCATGTCGGGGCATGTTACTTGGCAGGTTGATATTGGTATGTAAGGTTCATAGCTGGGCAAGACTGTTGATACCTTGTCTCTCCAGCAAACTGAACAGCGCCTTCTGGCACTATGAAAGCTAGCTGGCAGTGAGGAAGCTTCCAGATTAGTGAAAACAAGTACTTTGTAGATGTTTTGGGACTTCAACGATCTCCACACAAAATACTGGCAACAAACAAACAATAGATGGAAAGAGGTTTGCTTGCTGTTGTACTTTTGAGAGGGGATTTCATGTAGATCATGTTGGCCTCAAGCTTTCTGTGTAGCTGAGGCTGACCTTAAACTCCTGACCCGGGCCACGAATCGGGCCCCCAAACACCACTGGGACGTCTCCCAGGGCTGCGGTGGGGAGTACGAGCTCGTCAGCTCCTCCCCGGGTCCGCCAAATACAAATCTGATTAGCTAACCAGTACAAACGCAGGCGCAAACATAAAAGACAGAAGACAGACAGAAAACAATTGTGCTGGCCAGCTTACCTCCCGGTGGTGAGTCGGTGGTCCCTGGGCAGGGGTCTCCAAATCTCGGTGGAACCTCCAAATGAAAGACCCCAGTGGTGGGCAGTCTTTCAGGCTGAGGAGACCCTCCCAAGGAACAGCGAGTCACTCTTCGGATGCAAATAGCAAGAGGCTTTATTCAGTACACAGGCACCTGGGGCGACTTAGTCTCTCGGAAGACAAGCGCGCCTGCAGACTGGGGGAAGGTCTTTTTATAGGAAAGAGGGCAGCAGAAGCAGATTACAGAAGCAAATGCATCGTTAGTGGTCAGTTGGAATGGGGCAAGGGGCACAGGTGGTTTTTCCTCTCCCAGCACAGATGTATGGGAACAGATATCCTGTTAATTGATGTCCTGTCCTAATCTATGGATATAAAGATCCTGTTTTGCAGCCAGGGACCCTGACCTTACTCTGCACTTACAGTCGTTCGTCAAAAGCTTTGTGAAATGACGTTACAGCAGATAAGCTGGGATCTTTCATAGGGGGAGTTGTCTCTTCTGTGAATTACTGATATTCTAAGTTGGGCACATGTGCTGACTATAGGCATCCTGTTTCCCTAAGCAAACGGGATGTTCTCATTAGAGCAGGCCAGCTGCGGCTGACCGCAGATATCTTGCCTGGCTTCTCCGCCCTTGTTCTCAAGTCGAACTTCCCTGCTCTAATTACTTGCGTTGCTCCAAAGTTTAAGCCTTGCAAAATGGCGTTACTGCTGCTTAGTGAGTGGGGGTCTTTCAGTAAGGTTCATAGCTGGGCAAGACTGTTGATACCTTGTCTCTCCAGCAAACTGAACAGCGCCTTCTGGCACTATGAAAGCTAGCTGGCAGTGAGGAAGCTTCCAGATTAGTGAAAACAAGTACTTTGTAGATGTTTTGGGACTTCAACGATCTCCACACAAAATACTGGCAACAAACAAACAATAGATGGAAAGAGGTTTGCTTGCTGTTGTACTTTTGAGAGGGGATTTCATGTAGATCATGTTGGCCTCAAGCTTTCTGTGTAGCTGAGGCTGACCTTAAACTCCTGACCCTCTTGTCCCTACCTCCCAAGTGCTGGAGTTACACCTGCCCTCTTCACCAAAGATCTAAACACTGTAAGAGAAACAGTTAAGGGGAAAGAACTGAACAGAGAGTTCTCAGAAGAAGCGCAAAAGACACATGCATAGTTTTTGGAGTGCTCAGTATCTTTAGGCATCAGGAAAATGCAAATTAAAACTACTTCGAGATCCCGTCTAACCCCTGTCAGAATGGCCACCATTAAGAAAACAAACGCCAGTGAGGATATAGGGATAGAGGAACCCACAAATAGACTCTTGACTGGCAACCTGGTACAGCTATCATGGAGACGAACATGGAAGTTTCTCAAAAGACTAAAAATAGATATTCTATATCACCCAGCTATACCACTTCTGAGCATGAACCCAAAGGCCTTTATA
This sequence comes from Microtus oregoni, assembly GCF_018167655.1. Taxonomy (NCBI): domain Eukaryota; kingdom Metazoa; phylum Chordata; class Mammalia; order Rodentia; family Cricetidae; genus Microtus; species Microtus oregoni. The sequence continues at coordinate 171,361 of NW_024544867.1, forward strand.
GTCTACAGAAATGCTCACGCCCATGTTGACCACTACTCCGTTCATATTAGCAGAACAATGGAATGGTACATATACACAAGGAACTTTTTTTGAGGCAGGGTCTCTCATAACCCAGGTTGGCCTGAAGCTCACCGTGTCAATATGTAGCTAAGGATGGCCATGAACTTTTGATTCATCTGCCCCTGTCTCTCAAGCTCTGGAGTTTCAGGCATGTGTCATCTCCCCGGTTTTATGTGGTGGTGGGGCTCAAACCCAGAGCGTCATGCATGATGGGGAAGAACGTTACCAACTGAGCCACATTCCCAACCCACAGAAGAATTTTATTGAGCCATAAAGAAAAATGAAATCTGGAGGAAAACAGATGGGAAAGATTATATTAAGTGAGGTAAGTCAGGCTCAGAAAGACAAACACCACATGTTCTTCTTATATGTAGATCCTAGCTTCTGGCTTCTCTGTGTAGAGCATTTATGTAGGAGTGGGGGTGTATAGAGCCCAGAAAACTATCAAGGAACCCATGAGAGGAGAAAAATATTCTTTAGGAGGGATCAGCGAAACCCATGTGCAAGTGGAAAGGAGGACACTGGGAGTGGGAAGGTTCAAGCACGGGGAATGGGTAGAAAGATGGGGAAAGGTAGCCGACGTTCATGCTACATGAAACAGCCATAAGGACATCTCCTACTTGATAGAAATAATCAAGAAACAAAAAATGTTTAAAAAGAGCTTGAACAGAAATACCGTATCCTGTATGGGTGGACAAGACTACTCCCAAGAGCTATACAGGTTATTTAACAAAAACCCCAGTGTCGAAGGTGGGCTACTTCTTATGAGTTGTTATGGAGGTTTCTGAGGCCCCCAAAACAACGTAATTGCCGTTGTTGTTGGTTGCCCACCAGAACTCGATGGTAAGACCCTATTACTGGACACAACACATGTTTTAGCCATAGGACATAGCTGGAAGCGTCTTCCCTGCTGGTTAACTCGCACTGCCAGAAGACGTTATGCAGACACCATAGTCTTATTCGCCTTTGAGCCCTGTGTGCAATGATACTAACCAAGAAGGCGAAGCGAGGCCACTGGTGCAGAAGTGGCAAGTGTGTGGCGAGCTTTCTTACTGGGCTCGATATCGGCTCCACAAGAGAGAATTCACGTCTAATACTGTAAATCCAGTCAAAGCCCATGGCTTGGAGGGTGACAGGCCCTAGTGGGGAAGCTATTGCTATTACTTTGCTAAAGGGACATCATGTCCCTATCAGTCAGCTTCTAAATAACGATGTTTATGCCTATCGTAGTGATGCTGTCGGCTTTATCAGAGAGGCTTCTTTTTGCAGTGGTCAGTAGCGGCTGCAGAGACTCATAACTAGTCAAAGTGCTGAGAATAAAAGGCTGTCGGCTACCCAGCTTACAAATGGGATATTATACTCTCTAAGACTCAGGGAACAGTGAAGAAGGAACAGTGTTCTGGCGAATTTTCTGTCAGCTTGACCTAACCTAGAGCTATTTGGGAAAAGGGATTCTCAATTGAGAAAATGCCTCCATAAAACTGACCTGTAACCAAGCCTGTAGTGGAGCGTTTATCTAATTATTCTTTATCAGTAAGAAATTGGGAGTCATATATGATGGAGGAAGGTCATTGGTTAAATAAAAAGAAACTGCTTGGCCCTCATTGGTTAGAAGATAGGTGGGAGGAGTAAACAGAACAGAATGCTGGGAGGAAGAGGAAGTGAGCTCAGACTCCACAGCTCTCCTCTCCGGAGCAGATGCCTCAGAGAGATGCCATGCTCCCAGCTCCCAGGCAGACGCATGCGATGAATCTCCGACCCAGGATGGACATAGGCTAGAATCTTCCCGGTAAGCGCACCTAGGGGCGCTACACAGATGATTAGAAATGGGCTAAATTAATATGTGAGAATTAGCCTAGAAGAGGCTAGACAGAAATGGGCCAAGCAGTGTTTAAAAGAATGCAGTTTTCTGTGTAATTATTTCGGGTAAAGCTAGCCGTGGGGGCGGCCGGGTGCCGGGGACACAGCCCGCCGCTCTTATTACTACACAGATATCGCGGTGAGAACCTGAACAATCAGGAAAGTAATAGAAAAGCGACCAGTGGCCTCCTCCCTCTCTCTTGCCTCAGTCCCAAAGGGCTGAGAATCTTTCCAAGCCTTTTACTGCTTCCTGTGTCTCTCTCTATGTCCTCAGTCCTCCAAAACCTCTCTGGCTAGTTTTGGTCAGCTAGTAGCCAGCTCTGCCTTCTAATTCAAAGCAAACTTTATTGTCAGAGTGTGATCAAACTATCCCACAACACTGTAGGGCATTTTTTTCTTTTTAAAAGATTTTTGTTTGTTTTTTGTTTTGTTTTTCCAAAACAGGGTTTCTCTGTGTAGCCCTGGCTATCCTGGAACTTGCTCTGTAGACCAGGCTGGCCTTGTACTCACAGACATTTGCCTGCCTCTGCTTTCCAAGCATTTCTGTTAAAGGCAGGTGCTACTACCACCTGGCTAAAAGTTCAGTCTCTTTAGAATATTCAAAATCTCCCTAAAATTCCAAAGTCTCTTTCAAAGTCTTAAGTCTCTCAGCTGTGGGCTCCTGTGAAACCAGAAGTTGAAACTTTCTTATTCCTAGAGAGAAAACCAGGACACAGTCACAATTCAAAGCAAAACCAAATTTCAACAGTGGAAATAACTCAGGGTCCAATGTCTGGGATTCGCTCACAATCTTCTGGTTTCCTCCACAGTTCTTGGGTCACTTCTCTGGCTCCATCCTCTACAGCACACACAGCCTGTCTCCTAGGTTCAGACTGCTTCCATGGTAGGGCGGCTGCTGTCCTTGGCAGTGGTTCCGTGTTACCAGCGGCTCAAAAATCCCGGGGCCTCCAGCTGCAAGGGGGCTTCACTTTTACTAACAGCCTTTCCCGGGCTCTCTTAAGGGACGCTGTCCCTGATAGATGGCGCCAAGCCTCAGCTTCTTTTCATGGGACCATCACTCCAATGACTTGCACTACAACTAAGGCTGCACTTTCATCAGTGGTCTCTCCTGGCTTCTCTTCAGGGACTCCAGTCCCGATACAGAAGTACCAAGTCTCAGCTGCCCTCCATGACCCCTTCATGCCTTCAAAACCAGTACCACCAAGGGAACTCTCACACATGACCAAGTCTGACTGTCTCATTCCTAGCCAAGGAGTTATTCAGAGTTGATACCTGCTGGTAGAGGGAAAATCCATTTCCTTCAATGAGGTGACACTGGGTATATTAAACACACTCCAGGGCAGGACTCATGTTCAGTACTCATCCAACACAAACTGGACTCCATGTTTTTAAGGGGGTAAAAGGGTGGCTGGAGAGATGGCTTAGTATTTAAGAGCACTGGCTTGCTCTTATAGAGGACTGTGTCTGATTCCTAGAACTCACATGGCGACTCACAACCATCTGCAACTCCAATGCCAGGAGATCCAGCTCCCTCTTCTAACATCTTTAGGGACCAGACCTACACATGTGGCGCATACATGTAGGCAAAACATTTATATACATAGAACAAAATATTTTTTTTCTTCTATTATTTTATTGAAACTATTTCCTGTGCCTTTGATCTGGGCTTCTTTCCCTTTTTTGAAGCCCTTGTTTCATAGGCTTTGTCTTTTCATAGTGCATTGAAAAGGCCGAGTGCTCTGTTCACTGGTTTTTATGGTTTTATTATTGGGGTGGGGATGGGGCCGGAGAGATAGCTCAGTGGTTAACAGCACTTAGTGATTTTTCAAAAGGTCCAAGCTCACCTATGTCAGGTAACTCACAGCTACCTCTGACTCCAGCTCCAAGACCTCTGGTGTTCTCCTCTGGCTTCCACAGGCACCTGCGCACACATGGCATTCACAAAGACTCAAAGAGAGGGGGAGACATAAAGAAAAGTAAGCCTTCACAGAATTACTTCTTTTAAAAAGCGCCTTCTTTGACTGAGTGACCCAGTTCCTCTACTTTGTCCCCTTCTACTTTCTATGGGTGCGACTTGCCACCGAACTTTCTGTAGACCCAGCGCATCTTTCCTTTTTCTTTTCTTTTCTTTCTTTCTTTCTTTTTTTTTTTTTTTTTTGGTTTTTTGAGACAGGGTTTCTCTGTGGCTTTGGAGCCTGTCCTGGAACTAGCTCTGTAGACCAGGCTGGTCTCGAACTCACAGAGATCTGCCTGCCTCTGCCTCCCGAGTGCTGGGATTAAAGGCGTGCGCCACCATTGCCTGGCTCCCACTGCATCTTTCTGTGGAAAGTTTTATTTCTGCTTGTGTTTTCTTCAGTAGTCCTCTTTATTGAGTGCTATTAGACACATATCCTCTAAAAGCTCAGAGACTAGCCAGGAACGGCAGTACAAATTTGTAATCCCAACATTCAGGATACTGGGGAAGGAGTATGGCAAGTTCAAGGCCAGCCAGGACTAGTGATCAAGACCTTGATCTCAAAATATGTTCAAAAATGGGCTGGAGAGATGGCTCAGCTGGTAAAGGCTAGGCTCACAACCAAAAAAATGTTCAAAACATGAGCCACAGGACATGGGCTACAAGGGCTGCTTCAGTTTCTAAAGGTGCTTGCATCAAGCCTAATCCGCAGAATGGAAAGAGGGAACCAGTTCTTGCTGGTTCTCTGACCTACACACGTGCGCTGGGGCACATGCAAACTTAATAAATAGTTTTAAAATTATGTGCATATGTGTCTGTGTGGGGTAAGTCCAGTGCCTGCAGAGACCAGAAGAGGGCAACAGAGCTCTTGGAGCTGGAGTCACAGTTGATTGTGAGCCACTCAATATGATCTCTAGTAATGGAACTCAGATCCTCTAGAAGAATAACATGCCCTCTTGACTGCTGAGCCATCTCTCCAATCCCTACAATCAATCAATCAATCAATCAACAATAAATGAATAAACAGATAAATAATAAAACAAACAAACTTTTTTTTGAGACAGAGTTTCACTATATTGTCCTGGTTGGCCTGGAACTCACTATGTAGACCAGGCTGGCCTCGAACTCACAGAGATCCACCTCCCTCTGCCTCCCAAGTGCTGGGATTAAAGGCGTGTACCACCACATTCAACTCAATAAATATAATTCCCGAATCCTCAGATACTGAGCCACAGGGTTTGGGACACCAATCTCTCAAACCAATAAAGTTTTGAGGTTAAAATAATATTATAGCCGGGCGATGGTGGCGCACGCCTTTAATCCCAGCACTCGAGAGGCAGAGGCAGGCGGATCTCTGTGAGTTCGAGACCAGCCTAGTCTACAGAGCTAGTTCCAGGACAGGCTCCAAAGCCACAGAGAAACCCTGTCTCGAAAAGTCAAAAAGAAAAAGAAAAAAGAAAATATTATAATGCTAAGTATGGCACTCTATGGAACAAAGATCCAAGAAACTAAGATACCACACATACCACAGCATAAAGACTCTCAAACATATTAAAGTACAGCCACCTCTATAAATGACCTAAAACAGCTCAGAGTCATTGTTCCCTTTTGCACAGAAACCACAAACATCTATCTCTGTTATGGTTTGAATGTGTCCCCCAAAAGATCATGGTTAGAGACTTAATCCCCAATTCATATGTGTATGTATTTTGAGATCAGGCCTTTAGGAAGTAATTCTGATGGATGAAGTCATGACAGTGGGCCCCAGGAGGGCTTTAGTGGCTTTTACCAGAGGGGGAAGTGAGCCTCAAGAGAGGAAGAGGCTCAAGCTAACATATTTGCTCTTTTTTGCCATGTGTGTTCTTTTTTGTTTTTGTTTGTTTTGGTTTAGGTTTTATGAGACAGGGTTTCTCTGTAGCTTTGGAGCCTGTCCTGGAACTAGCTCTTGTAGACCAGGCTGACCTCAAACTCACAGAGATCTGCCTTTCTTGCCATGTGAGATCCCTAGCCATGTCGTGATAGAGCAGGGAGGCCCTCACAAGATATTAAACAGCTGGTGGTTTCATGCTCTTGGACTTCCTACCTTCTAAAATCATGAGCCAAATAAGCTATTCTTTGTAAATTCCCCAGTCCCCGATAGCTTGTTACAGTATTAGAAAGTGGAGCAAAATGCTGTCTTGTTTGTCTTTGAGATTTCACAAAGAGAGAGTTAAAAATTAATTTGGGGGTGGGGAGCTGAAGAGATGGCTCAGCAGTTAAAAGCAATTTCTGTTCACCTAGAGCAGTGGTTCTCAACCTTCCTAACGCTGTGACCCTTTAACACAGTTCCTCATGTTGTGGTGACCCCCAACCATAAAATTATCTTTGTTGCTACTCCATAACTATAATTTTGCTACTGTTAGGAATCATAATGTAAACACCTGTGTTCTCTGATGGTCTTAGGTGACCCTTGTGAAAGGATCATTTGACCCCAAAGGGATCGCAACCCACAAGTTGAGAACCACCGTTGTAAGGGATCTGAGTTAGTTCCCGGCACCTGCATCAGGCAGTTCACAACTGCCTGTGACTCCAGCTTCATGGTTGGTCTTAATGTCAACTTGTCACAAATTAGAATCAATCTGACTGGGGGGGGGGTTCAATTAGGAAATTGTCTTCATTGATATGGGAAGATCCACTCTAAATGCAGGCAGCAACTTCTGGTATCAGCCCAGTTTTTTTTTTTTTTTTTTTTTTTTTTTTTTTTAAAGGGAGCATGACAAGAAGCAAGGTTATTTGCCTTTTTCTTACTGGGCCTTCCCTCTTGCTACCACATTGATTTACCCTGTTGCTGTTACTACTGCTTCCTTTGCTGACGTCAGAAACAATATTGCCAGGCTTCCATCATTGGCCAGCAACTCTCTAGGAACCTTCCAGGTTTTTGGAACTAGACAGGGACTGCTAAGACCCCCAGCAAATGGACTAAACAATACCCAGGTGTGATTCAGCTGTTCAATTAGGAGTAAGCTAATATAATTATATGTACTATATTTATACAACTCTCTCCATGCTGTCACGTCTGTCCCTCTAGAAAACCCTGCTGAATCCAGATACCCTCTTCCGGCTTCCTCAGGCACCCACACATGGGGCATATACTATAAAATAAAAATAAAAGTAATATTTGATTTATGAAAGTCATTGGCCTCACATTTTTTGGTCATAGTCATAAAGTTGGCACAAAAACTTGGTCAATACACTTTAGAACAGCAATGTGATCTCAAGGAGATCTTAAAAACATGAAATCTACAATTAAGGAATATGGTACTCAAACATATGAAATACCTAAAATAAAAATGAAAACTTAAAAATGCAAAGGAACCACAGAGTTCAGGGAGACCATACCACAGCTGCAAACAAACCAGCGAGGAGACTTCTCTCTTGAAGTATGTGATGCCCTACATTCGGAAAGGAGAGCCCCCAAAATGTCCAGAGTCATACCCCAGGATACAGATCTAGAATACATCCTGGAAACCTCATACCCTGAAACTCAGAGAACTCCAACGTTCCAAGGAATTTATAGCCTAAGAAAGCAAAAACAAACATCTCAGCGAGCTCACATCCTCTGACACAGGCTTCCAAACATTTTAGGACCTCATCTCATCTCATGGGCCAGCAACCCCCAAATAGCTCAGCTTCCTCCTTGAAAACATAAACATAAAATGTTCAAGACCCTGTGACATGGCTGCCGTTTTCCACCTCCAGCCAGGGAGCAGACTTTTTCCAGACTTTCCCAAGCCTGTGGATGCCTAGTGGTACTCTTGGAATATAATCCTGGGAAGCGGTAGGACGTCCCTGTAGCGGTGTGAATGGTTATGTTCCCATGTGCTTAGATGTTTGAACACTTGGTCCCCAGTCGATGACAGTGTTTGGAGAGGTTTAGGAGGTGAGGCCTTGTTGGAGGAAGTCATCACCAGAGGCAGACTTTGCAAGTCAAAGCCCCCAGCTCTCCAATTTGCTTTCTTTGCTTCATTCTTGCAGTTGGAAGTTGAGCCCTTAGCTTCCTTTTTTTATCACTATGACTACCACCTGCTGCCATGCCCCGTAACAAGATGGACTCTTATCCCTCTGGAACCATAAGCCCAAATAAACCCTTCCTTCTACAAATTGCCTTAGACATGGTGCTTTGCATTTTTTATATTAATTTATTTATGTGTATGAGTGTTTTGCCTGTGTGTGTATATATACATGGCATATGTGCTTCATGCCTACAGAGGTCAGAGAGGTCATCAGATCCCTGGAACCGGAGTTACAGACAGCTGTAAACCACTATACGCAGGCACTGGGAACTAAACTCGGGTTCTCTACAGGTACTTTTCACCTCTAGACCCTTAACCAAGGTAATTTATCACAACAGACAAGTACAGCAGCCCCTTTAACAGCAGCCCCTGCAGGCCCTCCACTTTCTCCCTAGCCTGTACTCAGCCTCCAGTCCCCAGTAGCTTTAGCCTCCATTTAAGCAAACGTTCTGGTCCCGTGTGTCTCCAGAGTCTCCAAATTTCAGGAATACGCTCTGTCCTGTGATGTTTGTTCTCACATGAGTTTATTCATAAATTTGTTTGCTTGGTGTTTTTATTCTTCCTTGTGATGAAGATGAAAGTTTGTTTTCTTACAAGACCACGAGGAAACCAGAAGCTTTTTCATATCTTCCAAATCCCCACGACTGTCCTCGGTATCTGTTTCTCCAAACCACTCTCTGTTGGGTTTATTGGTTCTTCCATTCCTTGTAGTTAAGTCTGCATTCCTAAATGGCTTTCTGTTTGGTTTTAAGTGTGTTCATGAGATCAACTACCTAGTTTCTGAATGTTTCTCATTCTGACTTACATTGTCTTCTCCCATCTGGTAGCATTTTCTAATCTCTCTGAGCTCATTTAGAAATACTATAAATTTTTTTTTGTTGTTGTTGTTTTGGTTTGGTTTTCTTTGGTTTTTCGAGACAGGGTTTCCTCTTTGTGTAATAGTCCTGGCTGTCCTCGAACTCCCTTTATAAATCAGGCTGGCCTCAAGTTTTCAGACTCACTGAGATCTGCCTCCCAAGTGCTAGGATTAGAGGCGTGCGCCGCCGCCACCGCTGCCACCATCACCTGGCAAGTTTTCATGTGTTTTGTAGATAGCCTTTTCTTATCTGTAATGTGGGAAATGTAGCACAGTGTACTGTCTTTCCTGCCAAAACTTAAATGAGAAAGTTCCACCTGTAAAGAAATTTGTAAAGACACTATCCAGCAAAAATCCCACTCTGAGCCATCGTTTTTCTAAGGCAAAAGTTTGTGTTCAAAGTTTCAGGCTGCTATCATAAAGCTGTTTTCGCCCTCACCTGTACAATTGTGAGTTACTCAGCTACCTAAGAATGTGAAGCCAAACTGGGCGGTGGTGGCGCACGCCTTTAATCCCACACTCGGGAGACAGAGGCAGGCGGATCTCTGTGAGTTGGAGGCCAGCCTGGTCTATAAGACCTCATTCACGACAGCTAGGACTGTTACATAGAGAAACCCTTCTCGAAAAACCAAAAAACAAAAAAGCAAGCAACAACAAAAAATTTTTGCAGCAACATTTGCACACGTGAATGTATCATGTTTTGATCATAGTCGCCTTCCTTCTATCCCATCTTGCCCTACTATCTCTTTCCCTTCCCCAAGTCCCTTTCTACTTATGACATAAATTAGTAACTAATTAATAATTCTACTCCTGGAAATGTGCAAAATGTTACATATACAAGATTAATTATTCATCTTGATAACTAGAAGTTGGAAATAACCCAACCTTAAAAAATTAGTGTACATGCACATAAAGGAACACTAAAGAGCTGCAAAAAAAAAAGGACCAGAGCTAAGAGCACTTGCTGCTCTTGCATAGGATCCAAGTTTAGTTTCTGGTATCCACAAGGTGTTTCACAACCATCTGTAACTTCAGTTCCAGGGGATCTGACCATCTCTTTTGGACTTCTCAGGAAACAAACATGCATGTAGTTCAGACACATGTGCAGGCAAAACACCTGCACACATAAAAGAAAAGAAAATATTGAGAGAAGCTGGGCGAGTATCTCCATAACTGTTGGAGCATTTAGTATGCAGAAGGCCCTGGGTTTAATTCCCACATCAGAAAGGAAGGAAAGAAAGAGTAAGTTCCTATAAACTGGTTTGTAAAAATTTCTGGGATGCATTGTTCATAAAAGATACAGAACTGTTGTTTTTTTCTTACTCTTTTCTCTTTACTCTTTGGGGGCCCACCATCCAGTTCCCAAATAAATTATCAGACTCTTATTCTTCCTAACAAAGGCCTGATCTTAGCTTGGCTTGTTTCTAGCCAGCTTTTCTTAAATTATCCTGTCTACCTTTTGACTTTGGGCTTTTATCTTTCTCTGTTCTATATACCTTCCTTTACTTTTTACTCTGTGACTTGCTGTGTGGCTGTGTGGCTGCCCCTGATGCCCTCCTCTCCTCCTTTTGCTCCTCAATCTTCTCTTCCCAGATTTCTCCTCCTATTTAGTCTCTCTTCCTGCTAGCCCTGCCTCTCCTTTCTCCTCCCTAGCTCTTGGCCGTTCAGCTCTTTATTAGATCAATCAAGTGTTTTAGACAGGCAACATAACACAGTTTCACAGAGTTAAACAAACACAACACAAAAAATGCAACCCATCTTTGCATCATTAAACAAACATTCCACAGCATAAATAAATGTAACACATCTTCATCTAACATTCCACAACACAGAACAGTAGAAAAACAATGCTTTTTGGTCACCATCCTCCACTATCAGAGAGATGCAAATTAAAACTACTTTGAGGTTTCATATTACGCAATCAAAAGGGAGATTAGTAAAAGACAACAAAAGCTCACAAGAGTGTGGGTAATGGAGCCCTTATGCACTGTTGCTGGGAGTGCAAATAGACATCGGTGTGGAGGGTTAATTCATTGTTTATTCCTGGAAAGCTATGGCAACTCTTCTAAGAGTAAAATTGTTTATTTGTTTTGAAAAATTCATATATACAATATATCTTTATCATCTCCACCTCCACTTCTCCTCTTAACTCCTCCTGGATCAGTCCCCTACTCCGCATCCCCACCCTACTTCATCTCTTCCCCTTAAAAGATAACTCATTCTAGAACTAGACCCAGCTGGGGCACTCCTGGGCGTATACCCAAAGGGTTCGATTTCCTACTACAGAAACACATGTGCGCATCCCTGTTCATTGCTGTTTGAATCACAATAGCTAGGACGTGGAAACAGCCTAAATGTCCACCACCTGAAGAATGGGTAAGGAAAATGAGGTGTCTCTACAACAGAGAATTTTGTGCAGTATAAAGAAAAAGTAAGTTATGGATTTGCAGGTAAATGGAACTAGAGACTGTTATACTGAGTAAGGTAACTCAGACCCAGAAAGATAAATACCACATTTTGACCCACAGATACAAAATATCACATTGAATTTTGTATTTGTAAGATTAATTCTGGGTACCTGTATAATCCAGATACTTGCTATTTATGGATCACCCAGCTTGTTTATTTTATGCAAACCAGGTGGCCAGGGATGGCACTGCCCACAAATTCCCCGATAGACTTGACTATAGGCATATCTGACTGAATCTCTTCTTCCCAGATGGATATAGTTTATGTGAAGTTGACAAAAAAACGGCATAGTTGCTTCCCAGAACTTGATGGTAAAACTCTGTTGCTGAAGACACTGTTGACTTTGGACACAGGATGTGAACTAATCAGTTGGTACCTGCCTAAGATGTGACCTACCTAATGCCTAGTTTTCATAGTACTGAAAGGCGCTATGTAGGCTGGCTGGGGGCTGGGGTGTCATCAACAGTCATAGCCAGCTGTGAACTCTGTGACAACAAGGCATACCCATGAATAAAATAGTGGCACAAATCTTATGAGTAGCTAGCCACTTTCTGGTTGGATTTGAGGCTCATTCCACAGAAGGAAACGCATGTTTGGTAGTATAAATATGGCCCCAAACCAATGATCGGGGAGGTCATAGGCCAAAGGATGAACTGCTACTGTTGTGTTGCTAAGATGCACATAGGATCAGACGGCACTCTAAATTCCTCTCTCTATATTCATAGATTACTGCAGCTCTCAGACCATGTCAGAGAAGGGTTTTTATTCTGCTAGTGAAGGCACCTAACACAGAAATTCACAACTGGTCAAAGTGCCAAGAGTATAAGTATCAGTGTAGGTCTCAGCCACAAATTGGACATCACTCCACTTCCCTCCCAGGTTCAGAGAGCCATCACAGACAGGAGGGAGAAAGATGGTAAGAGCCAGAAAGAGATCAGGGAGGACTGATGCAAAACAGTGTCCCCTGGACACCACAGGAGCACTGTCCCTGTCAGCATAAGACCCTTACAAGATCAAATCACTCAACATCCCCGCCTGTAGGGGGAGGAGCTCATGCGCCCCCATCCCTAACCTAGGGGCTGTTTACAGTTGGTGGCTTCTAGGAGACGAAGAGTCAGCTTTCTTTAAGGGTGTGGAGCATGGTAGGTCAGCCACTCCAGTGGATGGCCTCCCCCACAGGAGTAGATGAGTCACACAAACTGGATTGAATGAGTTATCTTTTAAGGGGAAGAGATGAAGTTGGGTGGAGATGCAGAGTAGGGGACTGATCCAGGAGGAGTTAAGGGGAGAAGTGGAGGTGGAGATGATAAAGATACATTGTATGTATATATGAATTTTTCAAAACAAATAAACAATTTTACTCTTAGAAGAGTTGCCATAGCTTTCCAGGACCCTCACCTCTTATTCTCAAAGGGTCAAGAAGAAATTTCCTAGCAGAATGTTTTCCCAGGAAGATAGTGGCCTTCCCCTCTCCCACCCAGGAGATTCCGAGCACAAGGTCACTTAGCTCAGCCCAGCCAGCCACCTGGTACAGGCTGATAAAGATGGCCTAACTCAAGAACAAGTGGTCTTGCTCTAAGAACAAGGAAAAAGTTGACTTAACGGAATGGGAGGGAGCAAAAGTCCTTGTACCCATGCCAAAGCAGCTTCAAAAATTCTCTTTAAAAGCTTACCCCACAGAGGAGATACAACTCCTCTCTACCTTGCTGTAACGGGGATGGAGATGAGTTCCAAACATGTTTGTATTGTGCTGATTAAACCTTGCTTATTACAGTCTGGGTCTCTCTGGTGGTCTCTCTCTGGGGGTCGTAATCTGGGCACAACAGGCTGAATTGTGTTTTTCTAACACATCACTTTGCCAGATCTTCGAAGGCACTGTTGTGCTTTGTTGTGAAGGCCAGTAGTATTTCATCGGATCTATATAAGATGGCTTTGAAATAGCATCAGGAACGCCCAACTCTCACCACCTTCGCTGTTCCAACAGGAATCTCTCCGCTGGGTTGTTCCACTAGACACCAATGAGGTTGTGCTCTTCTACCCTTTCCGCCCTCACTGCCAAGTCTCAGTAGAGGGTGAGAAAAAATAGCTCTAAATATAAACCACGGTACTTCTCAAACTCTGTAGGGTTCCCATCTCACTTGCTGAAAATAAAAATCTCGTGAAAAAAGAAGAACATGATAACTTTTGTGAAAGAAATGGGGATTATCTAGCCATACTTGCTTGTAAATGCATAAAAGAAGTTCTCATTAGAGCTGGAGAGATGGCTTAATGGTTAAAAGCACTGGTTGTTCTTCCAGAGGACCCAGGTTCAATTCCTAGCACCCACATGGCAGCTCACAACTGTCTATAATTCCAATTTCAGGGGGTCTGGCACTCTTACACAGACATTCATGCAGGCAAAACACCAATGCATATAAAAATAAATATATTTTTAAAAAGAAGTCTTGGTAGGATACACTAATAAACTAATGAGGGGGTTGAAGACGAAAACCCACATTCTGTGAGCTGGCTTATAAGTCCTCCTAGAGAAAACGGATATGGTGAGAGTGGTACCTACAAATCAGGGCAGAAAACAATTGTGTGGACAGATTCCTGGTGGATTAAATGAGAAGCGCGAAAAATGTATCCTCTCATAGTTAGTAACTAAAATAAAAAAATGTAATAAGCGCTTAAAAAAATAAGTCCTTCTAGAATAATGTTTTGGATACAGACTGCCTATCATTTTGTGTTATTTTTCTATTGCTGTGATAAAACTCCATAACCAAGGCAACTTATAGAAGGCAGGATTTATATGGGCTTACAGTTCCAAAGGGATAAGAGTCTGTCGTGGTGGGAAGCGTGGTAGCAAGCAGCAGACTGGAGCAGGATCCCGAGGGCTCACATCTTAAATCACAAGCAGAAAGCAGAGACACAGAGTTTGAAATGGCACTAGGCTTAGCCTACCCCTGGTGTCATACCTCCTCAAACAAGGAGACAGCTGCTAAATCTACTGAAACAATGCCACCAGCTGGGGATCAAGTTTCCAAAGATGGGCGCCTGTGAGAAACGTCCACATTCAATTCACCACATGGCCTTAATCCAGTGGTTCTCAATCTGCGGGTCTCAACCTCTTTGTGGGTCTACTATCCCCTTCACAGGATCACATATTAGAGAGCCTGCACACCAGATATTTACATTACGATTCATGACAGCAGCAAAATTCTGAAGTAGGGTAAAAGGGACAACTGGAGCAGGAAACCCACCAATCACTTAGCACCCTGACTCTGAACACAGAGTCAGTGAGAAGGAACATACCCTGTATTTGAGACCTGGGCCAGGAAGAGAAACATCTTTATCCCTGAACCCAAGACCAAAGAAAAATGCCCTGACTCTGAAATTAGTGTCAAAGAAACACACTTTGTTCCTAGAATCAGAGCCAGTGAAAGAAATATGCCCTGGTCCTAAGATGAGAGTCAAAAAGCTAAAAAGGACCAGTGAGGAAAACACAGTTTGTCCATAAAGTCAGAGGCATCTCTGCCACTGACCAGCTAAACTGACCAATCCCTGAGCAGGGAAAAACTAACCAATCCCTCTTCTCCCTGGGAAAACTCTGCCCCTAAGAAGCCCTGTATAAGCCTCTCTGCCCCTTCAGTTAAAGGCTGCCATTAATCCCTCCCTGTCAGAGGCAGCCACTCTCCTGGACTACTCTTTTCCAAATCAATCTCTTTCTCAAGACTTTTGGATGATGAGCTTCATTCACTGCTGCAGACTAGAAGAACCTGGCTGGGACCTTCCATAGGGTACTGAGCTGAAAAACCTTGCTGAGATGTTCCCTAGGGGGCCTCAGCAAGGCAGAGCAGAACAGAATAATCTTGCTAGAATGCTTCTTAAGAGGGACTGAGCAAGGCCGGGCAGATAAAAAGTAACAACTTTTCACCAGAACCAGAGGAGATTGTTACATTTCTGCAGGGGCTTCCCCTTTAGCAGAGTGTTAGCAAAAGAAGAAACAACTTTAGCCTGAAAAGCAAATAGCTCTGCTAGGATGTTCCCTTAAGGGAACAGAGCAGAACTCAGCTGTAGCTGCTCTCCAGGAGAAGAGCAAGATTGCTATATACTGCGGGGAGACCAGCCCCCAACTTAGGTAGCCTGGCTTCCTGATAGTTAGGACACCTTTTCTCCAGGGCTGAGCTGTCCTATTGCTGCTCTATCCTCCAGGGTTGAGCTGTCCTATGGCAGTTCTATCCTCCAAGGCTGAGGGGTCCTATTGCGGCTCCACCCCTCCAGAGCTGTCCTATTGCAGCTCTAAGTATATCCTGGCTTCCTGATAAGTCAGGATATCTCTTCAATGCTACAACTGTAACACATTCCCCTACAGTAGCAATGAAAATAATTTTATAGTTGGGGGTTACCACAACATGAGGAACTGTATTAAAGGGTAGCAGCAGTAGGAAGGTTGAGGACCACTGCTGAAGCTGTTCACACCTTTAATCCCTGAATTCAGGAGACAGAAGCAGGCTGATCTGAGTTCAAGGCCAACCTGGTCTTCGTAGTGAGTTCTAGGCCAGCCAGGGCTACATAAGTGAGATCCTGTCTCAAACAAATAAAAGCATTAATCTAAGGGCATGGGAGAGAGCTCAGTTGATACAGTGCTTACCATGAGTGCATGAGGACCTGAGTTCAATCCTCAGCACCACATAAAAAGTCAGGTGCAATGATGCGTCCACATCTATAATCCCAGCACTGGGGAAGTAGAGGCAGGAGGATCCCTGGGGCTTGCTGATCAGCTAGCTAGACTAGCAAACTCAAGGGTCAATAAAGGTTTTGTTTTTTTTTTTTTTCAAAGAAGTAAGATGAAGGACTGATGAGGTGGCTCACATGGTAAAGGCACTTGAAGCCAAACCTAAAAACCTGAATTTGATTCTAGAAACACATGGTGGAGAGGAAATTGAGAATTGACCCGTAATAGTTGCTGTTAGCCCCAGAGCATTGCCCCCCCGCATTCACATGCAAAATAGGCAAATAAATGCTAATAATAATATAAATTCAAAAAAAGGTGGGAGTGATTGAAGAACACACCCATTGTTGATCGGACCTCTACCTGCAATGTGCAAAGACATGCGCGCGCGCACACACACACACACACACACACACACACCCATGGCAGGTCTCACAGCTAGCCTCGTCTCCCACAGTGGTTTTGCCACTGATAACATCTGACATGCGAGTTCTGATGAGAACCAGTTGTCTGGGTTACTTTTCTGGATTGAAAGACACTTTGCCTGAGAACATTTACCCTTCGCTTGGTCCTGCAAATGGCTGAGCAGAAGGCTTGGTGTTTCTGCCCTTACTATTGCATCTGGCTCCTTTCTTGCCTTAATTTTTGCATTGGGTTCTATTCAGGTCTGCACATACACACACCAACCATTTAAGAAAGAATTTGCTCAGAATTATGATCTAGGGTTCACTAGCTCTAGACTTAACTTAGCCTTTCTCCTCCCCTTCCAAGGCTAATGACACCTACCTACCAGCAACCATGAGAAGTACCAGAGCATAGAAGAATACCAAGCGGCGGTGTGGAGAAAAGTCAGGTATATATCCCTTTTATTAGCCCATCACCTTCATTAGTCCTGGATTTGTAAGCTCCTGGTTTGCTGCAGTTGAGACGTTTCCTGTGAGCAGGGCTCTCACTTCTCTAATCTCGGAGTGCGGAATCAAGCCTTTCCCATGCAGTCTCAAGCAACCCTGTGGTGCCACACCTAGGTCACTGTGTTAATTGCCTGTGTATATTTGTCTGAATTGTCCATTTGCATGGGCTTTTTCCAGACAAGGATTATAATTGGTTTCCATTTGTCTTCCTTCCCAGCTGCATAGACCCTTCATAAAGGAAGTACTTAGAATGTTTGCTGAATTTTGTTACTCTGTGGGTTGATGAACATTCATCATGAAAAACTGTGGCTTTCTCCTTTAAAGCCCTGATGCCTGTGAACTACCCAAAGTAACTCCATTTTGTCCTAGTTTTAACTAACTCACCCAATGGCCCCTCAAGCCCATACCCCCATCCTCCCCGTGCCCCCATCCTCCCAGCTAACCACATCCTGCTAAGCAGAACATTCTCATTCTGCAGTGTTGGTCTACAGGTCCATTAGTCTACAATATAAAACAAACTGAATCAACTGAACTAAAACTTTTGAAAGCACTTCCCCCACCCTCCCACCCCCCACGGTAGCCTGCCTTTGGTGTGATGGAATTGAGGTTTTCAGTTTATAAATCCTACCCTGCCTCACTCGGAGTCAATAGTCTTTTCTGGTGTGAGCTTGCTTTCCACCTCTGGGAAACAAAGGACTCTTAATGTGTCCTTCATTGAGTGGCATTCTTCCCTGTGTCTCGCGTGGGTACAACAACTGAACACTACCGTCTAAGACTGGTATGAACAACTCTAAGGAAAGCGGATTATCACCTTCATCTTAGTTCATTTCTATCAATAGACTGTGGGCCTAAGATCTCAATACCTTATTTATATCACATTATCAAGGTAGTCATGAAGGATTAAGATCTTATTAAAGTTAACAAGCCAGCCTTTAAGTCCTGCCCCCTCAGCTAATTCACTACCTAACAAATTGCTCTGCTCAGTCAATGGTTGCAACTCTGACTATACATTCAACTCAGCTGGAGAGCTTTCAATCAACCTCTTACTCGGGCCTCCACACAGAGAAGGCATATTAGAGCCTCTGGGGTGGGTGTCAGGCATCAGGAGGTTTGAAACTCCCAGGGTGATCCCAATGAGGGCCAGAGTGGAAAATGAGACTCGCTGATAGATAAGGCATTCTCATGGCTCTGACTGCTTCCTTTCCCCCTCCCCTGGTCCACCGGCTTCTCCAAGACCCTTCCTCTCCTCCCTTGCAGGCCTTCTGGCTGCTCACCCATTGTCTGATAATACAGAGTTGGTAAGCCTGGGGCTCTGTCATCTTGCGATCATGCAGCAAACCGTACCCCCTCAGGCTCATGGTTTCTTCTCCAATTTATTAATAACACCTGTGCTCACAGTAATAAGGGACTCTGAAGCCCTTGGCTGCTGAGGAACAACATGCAAATTTAAGAGCTATCGAGAGCCCTGAGTACCAATGTTTAGGGATAAAAAGCCACTTGTAGAAGGTGCCACATAGAGTTAACACGGGTCTAAAGTTTCAATCCAGGCAAACGAAACTGTATTGTGACTAAAAGCTACTAGGAAAGCATTTCTGGGTATAGTCATGTAAAATGAAAGAACAAAATATCTACAGGGATAATAAAGTCCACTCAGCATGAGAGTAACCGTGGAGGGGTGGGGTACATGATGTACCTAGGAAGTGGAGAAATATATCTTTAATGCTTTATTTCAAAAAGATTAGTTTTGTTTGTGTGTGTCTCTATATTTCTTGTGCTTTTTGGCTTGTTTTTTTTTCCCCCTGGGTTCTTTTTTCTGTTTTCTGTAGCGACTAGTTTTATGTCAACTTGACATAAGTTAGACTTATCTGAAAGGAGGGAACCTCAATTGTTGGGAGCCACCTTTTTGGGGTGACTTCTGCTGTGATCCTAGCCACGGTGGGTTCGCACATTCCAGGGTAGGGGCCTGAGGATTAGAACTGTTAGGGTAAGAGGAACAGAGGTAAGGAAGAATCACAGAGACATAGGAAAGTCTCGGGAGGGCAACTCAGTGAACACTGAATGCTGAGTCCTGAGTTTGTCCATACACGTTTATACCCCAATACAAAAGGGGGAAAAGGCAAAGCATTGCTTTAATATGACACAAAGGACAACTAGATCAGGACACACACACACACATAATAAACTTTACAATAGTAAAGCAATGGGCTGCATCTCTTCCTTGAGGAGCCTGTACCCACACTTGGATATGTTTTACTTTCCACTAAGCACCTCTTTTTCTCCCTAACCCTCATACATAAGCCTATATTAAAGTATCATTAGTAAAATCTCCAACTCTGCTTCATAAACCAGCTAGTTTTGAAATAGTTTCAGAGTTGAAGCCACAAGTCCTGACTTGGCCTGCTTCTAGGAGATTCTAAAACTCCTCAAGTTGATGAGGGTGACAGTGCCTCTTTTCCCCGTACCCCGAAGCATTGACAGAATTTTCCAACGTCACATCACTAGTCAGAAGTAAGCAAGACTTCACACTCAGGCAGCTTGGCCCTCCTGGAGCCTTTTTTCCGAGTACAAGCGGTCGCCATGACCTGAAGAAAAGAACAAGTAGCTCTCCATAGTTACCAGAGAGCTGCTCCACTGTCCCCCGGGACTTAATTGACCTTTGAAGACAGGAGGGAAAACATTGCCTCCTTTTCTCAGTCTCTCTGAGCATATCAGTACTGGCATTTAAAATATGATGTTCACCTAGAAAATCAGC
This sequence comes from Microtus oregoni, assembly GCF_018167655.1. Taxonomy (NCBI): domain Eukaryota; kingdom Metazoa; phylum Chordata; class Mammalia; order Rodentia; family Cricetidae; genus Microtus; species Microtus oregoni. The sequence continues at coordinate 190,989 of NW_024544867.1, forward strand.
CAGACCCATCTGGTGCTTTTGTTTTGTTTATTGACACAGAGTTTCTCTGTGTAACAGCTCTAGCTGTCCTGGAACTAGCTCTGTAGACCAGGATGACCTCAAACTCAGAGATCCTCGCGTCCTCTGCATCTGAGATTAAAGGCGGGCACCACCACTGCCTGGCCATATGTGCTACTTTTAATAACTACTGTGTAATAGTTAGTAGAGTTGGGGCCAAACCTAAACACTTTTTAATTTTTTTTTTAATTTTATTTTCGAGACAGGGTTTCTCTGTAGCTTTGGAGCCTGTCCTGAAACTCACTTTGTAGACCAGGCTGGTCTCGAACTCACAGAGATCCGCCTGCCTCTGCCTCCCAAGTGCTAGGATTAAAGGCGTGCGCCACCGCCACCCGGCGTGTTTTGCCTTTATTTATGTGTATGCACCATGTCCATGCCTAGTGCCTGTGGAGGTCAGAAGAATATGTTGTATTCCCTAGAACTGGAGTTACAGACAGTTGTGAGCAGCCATGTGGGTGCAGGAATCAAACCTGGGTCCTCTGGAAGAGCAGCCAGTGCTTTTAACAGTCAAGCCATATCTCCAGCTCCTCATTTCCCAACACTTTTAAATAAACTGATTAGAGATGCATTTAAGAAGAAGTTTGACATCAGTTTATTTAACTTTGATTTTGGAAATTTCAGTACCATATATATACAGCCTTGTCTGTTATGTACCTTTATGTGACTTGCTCAGACTTTTGTAACTTGATTTTCAATCTTCTTTCTTTCTTTCTTTCTTTCTTTCTTTCTTTCTTTCTTTCTTTCTTTCTTTCTTTCTTTCTTTCTTTCTTTCTTTCTTTCTTTCTTTCTTTCTTTCTTTCTTTATTTTATTTTATTTTTGGTTTTTCGAGACTGGGTTTCTCTGTAGCTTTGGAGCCTTCAACCCTTCATTTTGGAAAAACATCCAGCCCCTTAGTCTTAATCAACAATTAACAAGCCCAGCTGTGATGCTGTAGACGCAGACACAGCTGGTCTTAGGAAGATAGCAATTGTTTGGCTTAGAGGATAGTATATGCACCACCACCTTAAAAAAAGAAAGCTGAGTACAAGCTACATATAGGAAAGCGTAATAAATTAATATTCTCTGTATTTATACTGCTAAATGATGGAGCTTTATAAATTTCCAAGTAAATCTTACAGAAAACACGAGATGGTAAAAAAAAAAAAATCTCTTTCTGTGCTTTGTACAGTCCAGAGAATGGTCTGCCATGTCTGTTGTCAGAACACGATCCAAGAATGGAGTGCTTGGGAGAAAGCTCCAAGAAACCAAGACAAAAGTCCTGTGGCCTCAGTTTCTTCAAAAACACAGCATTATTCTTGGATTGTGTTTTCGTGCCCCTCCCCACTGTAGCATACAGGAGTGAGTTTACTTTAGATTATTCATTACAGCTGGCTGTTGCTATTTGTTTATATGCTCTATGGGAAAACGTGGTTTTGCCATGTCCATCTTGTCTACTGCATGTGGCTGATCCTTGAGACTGGACACTTTACTCATGGGATTCTTTTTTTTTTCCTTTGTCTTTTTTTGAGACAGGGTTTCTCTGTAGCTTTGGAACCTGTCCTGGAACTCGCTCTTGTACACCAGGCTGGCCTTGAACTCACAGAGATCTACTTGCCTCTGCCTCACAAGTGCAGAATATAAATTGTCTGATGTTCTGAATAGAGTTGGCTATTACATGAGACTTTAGTTCACCTCATTTTTAGGCTCCATTCTCCCAGGTTCACACTGCCAACTAAAGAAACTGCTATACTTTGGGTTTTGAATGAGGTGTTGGTAACATCATTCAAAAGCAACAATATATAGTAAAACACCATCAAATTGATGCTTACAACAACCAACACAACTCACTATTACACATAGTAAATGCAAAACTGTCAACATAATGCTTCCAAGAGGGCTTGAGAAATGGCTCTGCAGTTAAGTGTGTATTGCTTTTACAGAGGACCAAGATCAGTTTCCTTCCAGGATCCACATCAGAAGGTTCACAAATACCTATACCTTCAATTCCAGGGGATCAGATACTCTTTTCTGCCCACCGTGGGAACCCATACATGGGCTAGTACAGACATGAGCTGAATTTTTGAAACCCCATGCCCAGCCTGGATGCAGGAGGAGGAGCTTGGTCCTGCCTCAACTTAATATGCCATGTTTTGTTGACTCCCATGAGGGGGGCTGCCCCTTTCTGATTGGAGGAGGAGAGGATGTGGGGGTTGGGAGGGTAGGGATGGGGAAGGTGGCGGGGGGGGGGGGGGGGGGGGGGGGGAGAGGAAATGAGAAAAGAGGAGGGAGGGGAAACTGGTTGGTATGTAAAATAATGAAAAAACTTAATTAGAAAATACACATAAATAAAAAATGAATCTTAAAAAATGCTTCCAAACTGGATGTGGTTGCACATGCCTCTAACTCTATAGCATGTGGGAGACAAAGAAGAGAAGAGCATCAGAAGTTTGGGGCCATTCCACAGAGTGAATTCCAGCCCATCCAGGAACGTAATGCGAGGCCCTGGCTCCTAAAATCAAGGGCAAGCAAGCAAAGGAACAAGAAACAATTATTTCTAAAAACAATTTAATTGAGTTAATATACCTTATTTCAAAAATGATTTGAAGCAGCTATCAGTTCCAAGATTTATCTGTTCCTGGCATTCTACTCTGTAGCCAGCAGAGATAAACTAGGGCACGGTGACAAGAATGCCTGTTGGTTTCCTTTCCCAGTGTTAATGCTGCAGGTCTGAGAGGCAGAAGGTAGAATTAGAGCACTTAGCTAGCTACTGGCTGTGGGAACTGGGTAGGACAGAAACCCCAACAAGCAGGCCCTCATGTTATACGGACCCCCAGCTGCATAAAGCTTATATATTCCTGTAGGATTTGTTCTTTGTTTTTGGTGTGTGTGTATGTTGTTTTTTGTTTTGAGACAGGGTTTTTCTGTGTAGCAGTCCTGGCTGTCCTAGAACTCACTCTGTGAATCAGGCCATTCTCAAAGTCAGAGGTCAATCTGTCTCTGTCTCCCAAGGGCAGGGATTAAAGGCTTGCATCACTGCCACCTCCTGTAGGTTTTTTTCTTCTCTTTTTTTTTTCTTTTGAGACAGGGTTTTACTTCAAAGCCTTGGCTGTCCTGGAATTCACTATTGTAGCCCAGACTGGCCTCAGACTCATGGATGTCTGCCTGCCCCTCCCTCCTGAGTTCTGAGATTATATATTTATGTTTCGAATTATTCATTTATTTTATTTGTGTGTGTGCACCTCTACTTGTCTGTATGTATATTGCCTACATAGGCTAGAAAATGGCACCAGATCCCCTGGAGCTAGAGTTACACACAGCTGTAGGCCACCCAGTGTGGATGCTCGAAACTACACCCAGGTCCCCTGTAGGAGCCACAAACGCATTAATCACTTAGCCATCTCTCTAGACCATATTTATGTTTTTAGTAGTAAGTTTTTAATTTTTAAAATTAGTATAATTGCCAGGTGGTGGTGGTGCACACCTTTAATCCCAGCACTTGGGAGGCAGAGACAGGTGGATCTCTGTGAGTTCAAGGCCAGCCTGGTCTACAGAGTGAGTTCCAGGACAGCCAGAGCTGTTACACAGAAAAACCCTGTCTTGAAAAAAAAATGAAAACAATCTGAAGAGAAACCTCTATAGGGATGCACAGCTCCCTAGGCGTGGATGTAGGGGGGAGGGCCTTGGACTTCCCACAGGGCAGGGTACCCTGCCCTTTCTCAAGCAGGGAGGGGGAGGGAGGAGGGGGGAGTGGGGGAGCAGGAGGAGATTGGGAAGAGGGAAGGAAGTGTAAATATTTGAACGGAAAAATAAAAATAAATAAATATTAAAAAAATAAAATAAAAAACAAAAAATGAAAACAAAAGTATAATTACATAATCCCCTCTTCTGTTTCCTCCCTCCAATCCTTTACATGCACCTCCTTGCTCTCTCCCAAATCCTAGACTCTTTTTCTTTCATTGTTGTTACATACACACAAATACAGAAATTCAGCCTGTTTAGTCTGTGTAAGGTCCCCTGTATGTACATGATCTTAGGGCTGACCACTTGGTATAGTATAAGCTATTGGGGGCTCATCCCTAGGAAAGATCATTTCTTTCATTTTTATCAATCACCAGATACCCACAGTTCTTTGTCTAGGGTTGGGGTCCCACAAGCTTTCCCCATTCTATGCCAGCCCATCCGTCCATTTGTAACATTGTTCTTCAAGGTCATGTTTAGGCTCATGAAGACCAGACTTCATGAGTTTAACCTCTTAGATGTTTCTAGGAAACACAACCTCACAGCAAACTTCCAATTTCCCTGGCTCTTACAGTCTTTCTGGCCCCTTTTCCACAATGATCCCTGAGCCTTAAGTACAGGAGTTGTGTTATAGACAGATGTATCATTTGGGACTAGGAAGCACACAATGTTTTGTTTTTGTTTTCTGCATTTTGGTCAGTTGTGGTTTTTCTAGAAAGTTTTCCATCTGTTGCAAAGAGAAGCTTCTTTGATGAGGAGTGACAACTGCGCTTATCTGTAGGTATAAGGATAAATATTTAGAATGTAGTTAGGAATTATGCTGGTTTTTAATAAAATTGTAGTTATTGGTACACCTCCAACATACATGATTTTACTAGCCCTGGGCAGCTGGCTAAGATTCCAGTACCCTCTTGTTGAGTGGACCCTAGGTTCACTTAGTGAGCTATTGGTTACTGCCAAGGTGTGAGCCACTATTGTACCCTTGGGTTATTGTGCTGTGCTATAGCAATTATAGTGTTTGGGAGTCTCTTGGAGAACACTGACAACAACTTGAGAGAGGGCTTCTCATTACTGGTGTTGGGGGTTTTGTTAGATCGTCTATGGCTCTTCTGGGGAGCATTGCCAGCTCAGATGGGAAAACTATAATTCAACTATGTTAAGTATATGCATGTACAGACTTCTATGTATCATGTGTAATTCTAGGTAGATAGACAATAATATGATGGCTTACAACTTTTTCAGACATTCTTGTTATTTTACTTTGCTTCCTCCTTCTTCTAATTTATCTTCCTTTCACCTCCCTAATTAAATCCCTCCCCCATTTTCCCACTTTCCCCTTCAAATCACTTAGACCCTGTTAGCCTCCTCTCTCTTGTACTCCTTCTGGGGTTTCTTTTACTCTCCTGGTTTCTGCAGTTACTCCAGGCTATGTGCTCACATCGAAGACTTGGAACTGGGAACCTCCGATGAGAGAGAGAGAGAGCACGCGATGTTTGTCTTTCTGGGCCCGAGTTACCTCACTCAATATGATCTTTTCTGGTTCCATCCAATTCCTTGCAAAATTCGTGATTTAATTTTTCTTCACAGCCGACTAGCATTCCACAATGTATATGCAGCACACACTGTCATTACCCATTCTCCTGCTGGAGGACATTTCCTGGCTATCGTGAACAGAGGAACAATGACCCAGCCTGAGCAGGTGTCTGTGGAGTAGGACGTTGAGTCCTTTGGACATATGTAGATAGTATAGCTACACCATAAGGTAGATCTATTTCTAGTTTTTGTTTTGTTTTTTTTTGAGAAATCGCCACACTAATTTCCATAGTGGCTGCACCAGTTTTTAATGCCACCCGCATTGACTGAAAGTCCCCTTTTCCCTACGTTCTCGTCACCATTTTGTTCCAATTATCTTTGAAGTTCTGATCGGGTTAAGAAGAAAGTTGTTTTGATTTGCATTTCTCTAATTGCTAGGGAACATGAACATTTTTTTGAGATATTTCTCAGGCATTTTAATTTCATCTTTTGAGAATTCTCTGTTCAGATTCCAAGCCCATCTTTTAAATGGGTCATTTAGGTTTTTGTTTTGCTTTTTCATGTGATATATTCTGATCATGGTTTCCCCTCCCTCATCTCTTCCCAGATCCTCCCCACCTCCGCATGCATCCAACCCTGTGCCTTCTTTCTCTCTCTTTTTAAAAAACGTCTTAGGGTTTCTGTTGCTGCAACAAAACACCATGAACAAAAACCAAACTGGGGAAGAAAGGGTTTATTTATGCTTACCCTTTCCATCATGGGTCACCACCAAAGAAAGTCAGGACAGGAACTCAAAGAGGGTAGGAACCTGGAGGCAGGAGCTGATGCAGAGGCCACCGAGGAGTTCTGCTTAATGGCTTGCTTCCTCTGGCTTGCTCAGCCTGCTTTCTTATAGACCGGAGGACCACCGGCCCAGGGGTGGTACCACCTACAATGGGCAGGGCCCACCCTATCAGTCACTGATTAAGAAAATGCCATACACCTCTTTTCCATCTTCCTCTTGGAGAGGCAGCTTCGCTTCTGCCTCTCTCCCCACTTCTCTGCTTCCCCCCTTCTCTGTCTCTTTCTCCTCTTCTCTCTCTCTCTGCCCCCTTCCCCATTCCCCCTCCATAACCTTCTGAATAAATATTCAGCCTCACTATGCAAAAAAAGAAAAGAAAAGAAAATGCCATACAGCCAGATCTTATGGAGGCATTTTCTCAGTTGAGTGTGGAAGCCCAAAAATATGTGCCTATTCCACCTTGTCTGAAGGTCAGAGAGTTTGATCTTATTTTGCTTTCTTGCGGTTGTTGACAAGACAACTTTGTCTACCTGGAAGGAAAGCTCAGTTCAAAGGAGGGACCTATTTCAGATGTCAAGAGGCAGATAGGGATAGTGAGGGCTGCATTCCAGGCACTAGGAAAGGTTTGGTCAGTAAGAGACATAACGACAACAACAAAATTAGAAATCTATGAGACATGTGTCTTGAGCTGCCTTCTTTACAACTCTGAAACCTGGATAATGAAACGCTCCTCAGAACAGCGGCTGAATGTGTTTGTGATGGTGTGTCTCAGGGGGATTCTAGGTGTTGCACAAAGAGCTAGGCTGCACAACAATGACATAAGAAAATCTCCATCTATAGAAGGAAGTAAGCTACAGGATACGGCAATGGTGCTTAAGATACCTTGACTATGTTATGAGAATGAGTGACGGTAGATACCCGAGGATAGCATTGCTTGGAGGAGTGCACCGGATAAGGTGAAGATGAAGGCCAAAAAAAACCGCTGCATAGACAGTGTAAAGGAAGACTGTGGAACCTTGGGTATGACAATAACACAAGCATCTAGGATTGCCCAGGATAGGAACAACTGGAGAACTGTTATAAATGGGCTGCCCATGCATGCTTCTGATGATGAGGGTATTGACAAGAATGGCTACATAAAGCCGGGCGGTGGTGGCGCACGCCTTTAATCCCAGCACTTGGGAGGCAGAGACAGGCGGATCTCTGTGAGTTCGAGACCAGCCTGGTCTACAAGAGCTAGTTCCAGGACAGGCTCCAAAACCACAGAGAAACCCTGTCTCGAAAAACAAAACAAAACAAAAACAAAAAAAAACCAAAAAACAAAAAAAAAGAATGGCTACATAGCCTGACCTAAAGTTCAGTTTCTTGGTGTTTTGGACATTGGGATGGCATATAGAGATAGATCCATTCCACCCTGACCAAAGGTCAGAGGATTCAAGTATATTTCTCCTTCTTTTGAAATAGGAGGTTTGACTTAGGGAGTGGCTGCCTGCAGGATACTCGGTCCAGGGTGTTTTCACTGCCTCTGCCCCAAGCTTCAAATACTTTTCTCCCGATATAATGGCTTGATGTCTCAAAATATTGAAGCAAGTAGTCCTTGCTATATGGATTTTGGTGGCATTTTGAAGTTACTTTCTTATCGCTGAGTGGTTCCTGAGAGGCGTTTGATAAGTTCACAATCCATAAGGTAAAAATCTAGCCACACAGATGCTGTTGCTTTTACTCTTTACTCTTTAGGGCTCTTTGGTTCTTCTGCTTTTGAGGGGGGCCACAACCCAGCTCCCAGGTGAATCTGACACGGCGGCTTATTCTTATAAATGCCTGGTCTAAGCTTGGCTTGTTTCTAGCCAGCTTTTCTTTTTTTTTTTTAATTTTTTTATTGAAAATTTCTACCTCCTTCCCTCCTTCCACTTCTCTCCCCCTTCCCCTCCCCCCCTCCCCCCTCCTCCTCCCTCTCCAGTCCAAGGAGTAGTCAGTGTTCCCTACCCTATGGGAATTCCAAGGTCCTCCCCGCTCCCCCCAGGTCCAGGAAGGTGAGCATCCAAACAGACTAGGCTCCCACAAAGCCCATCCATGCAGTAGAATCAAAACCCAGCGCCATTGTCCTTGGCTTCTCCATCAGCCTCCACTGTCAGCCACATTCAGAGAGTCCGGTTTGATCACATGCTCCATCAGTTCCAGTCCAGCTGGCCTTGGTGATCTCCCATTAGATCAGTCCCGCTGTCTCAGAGGGTGGACGCACCCCTCGTGGTCATGACTTCCTTGCTCATGTTCTCCCTCCTTCTACTTTTCATATGGACCCTGGGAGCTCAGTCCAGTGCTCCAATGTGGGTCTCTGTCTCTATCTCCATCTATGGCCAGATGAAGGTTCTACGGTGATATGCAAGATATTCATCAGTGTGCTAGCCAGCTTTTCTTAAATTATCCCATGTACCTTTTGCCTCTGGGCTTTCTCTCACTTCTGTATAGCTTATTCTATATCTGGCTGGGTGGCCAAGTGGCTGCTCCCTGACATCCTCCTCTCCTTGTTCTCTCTTGCTGCTTCTCTCGTCCCAAAGTTCTCCTTATTTATCCTCTTTGCCTGTCAGCTCCGCCTGTCCTTTCTCCTGCATGGGCCATTCAGCGGTTTATTCAACCATCAGGTGTTTTAGACAACGAGTCACAGGTTCACAGAGTTAAACAAATGCAGCATAAACAGAAGTAACCCATCTTTATATGGCTAAACAAATGGTCAGAGCATAAACAAACGTGACACACCTTAAAAAATATTCTACAACACACAGATATATAAAGTAAAGCCTCGTAGAATATATTTGCTGTAAATAGCTTTGGTTGAAAATCTCAGGCAATGTTTGGGGAAAGGAATGATGGTCTACCCAAGGTCACATATATTCAGGCCTTAAGGCTGCATCATTGCTATTTTAACATAAACTAGTTAGGAAAGGAATATCAACTCTATGTTGACAGCCTTTTGTAGTCAATGTTATTGACTGTGCCGGAATTCTTGCTTCTCAGCTGGCAAGAGGCTTTAATCAGATTCTGGAATGGTGGGCTCCTTTCTTTCGTATGTCCTCATAATTTTTCATTCTTTTAAATATTTATTTTTACCTTATGTATATGTATGAGTGTTTGTGCCACATGTGTGGGTTCCAAAGGAAACCAGAAAAAGGCCTCAGATCCCCATGATCTGGAGTTATAGGTGGTTACAGTGGGTGATTGGATCCAAACCCAGTTCCATTGGCAGAGTAGCAGCAAGTGCTCTTAAATATTGAACCATCTCGCGAGCCTCCAATTGCCTGACTTTCTCTCTTGCCTTAGCTAGACTTTCCAATAGTGACTTTATTTATTTGTACTACCTATCTTATAGGGTTATGGTCAGAGTTAATGCATTCACTACAGAACTTCACATGCGGCATATGAGTCAAATAGTACGACTGGGGCTTAAGATCTTAGTTCGTTATGATGGGGCACAGAGATAGGGGTATTGCATAGCCTATATTGTAGGAACACATTTGGACTTTATTCTGTAAGAAGGACTCTACACACACACACACACACACACACACACACACACACACACACACACTGCTAATGGTTAGTTTGTGCTAGTTTTCAATCTAGATGTCATGTAAACAACTGGCTGGGGAGGAATGCAAGACTCAGAGGCCATCTATGGCCATGCCATCCTGAACGCACCTGACGTCATCTGCTCTTAGAATCTCAGCAGGGCCAGTCTGATTATTAGTACTTGCATGATAAGACTATATTTTAAAGAAAGAAGAAAAGAAAGAAAGAAAGAAAGAGAAAGGAAATAAGGAAGGAAGGAAGGAAGGAAGGAAGGAAGGAAGGAAGGAAGGAAGGAAGGAAGGAAGGAAGAATGAATAGTGGAAACATCAGGTAGACAAGGAAGTAGGGGAAATTTGTTACAGGCCTTAGACACTATCTGGTGACATTCCCTGGCTTTTGGACTGGTGGGAGCTAATGGTCTTCTAAGGATATGTTAAAAGGTTTTTATAGCCACAAGACTATTAAGCAGAACTCTGTGTGTGAGACTAGCCCAGTCTATATAGTGAGTTCCAGGCCAGCAAGGACTAAATAAGATTCTGCTTGAAGAAAAAAAAAAAACCCTCTAGATCAGCATTCTCATTTATCTGTTATGACATTGCTGGACCTAAAGTGTTTTCCACTGTCATTTCCCTCTGCAGCAGTCTAACTCCGTCTATTGGTCCCCCTTGATCATCTGCCCGCCTGAAGGTCAGCAAGAGTAGAGACTCTAAACCACTGTTCTCAACCTTCCTAATGCTTCAGTCCTTTAATGTAGTTCCTCGTGCTGTGGTGACCCCTAACCGTAGAATTATTTTTATTGCTACTTCATAACTGTAATTTTACTACTGTTAAGAATTGTAATGTAAATATCTGTGTTTTCTGATGGTCTTAGGTGACCCCTGTGAAAGGGTCATTTGACCCCTGAAGTGGTCATGACCCACAGGTTGAGAACTGCTGCTCTAACGTCTTCTATGCCTCATTCCAGCCAGAAGTGGCCAGGTCAACTAGATGCCCATCTCCTGAAAGATTTGAGGGCCTTCGTTCTTAAAGTGGGATTGCTGGTTAAGCAGTCAGATATTAACAGGCCTGAAGGTCACCTAGGATGGACCTTTCTCTCCTTATCAGCATCTTGTAAAACCAGTAATTAAAAGTGCAAGACTGATTACTGGTCAAAAGTAAAGGATCCTAAGCGTTGCAGAGATGGTTCAGCACTTAAAGAGAGCATATCGCTCTTGCAGAGGATATGAGCTCAGTTCCCAGTACCCACATCTGTTGGCTCTCAACTGCCTGGATCTCCAACTTCAAGGGAATTTGACATCTCTGGCTTCTGCAGGCACCAGCATTCACATACATACACACACGTGTACACACACACACACACACACAGAGTGAGAAACTAATAAATATATGTAGTTTGCTGGGCGCATTGGTGCACACCTTTAATCCCAGCACAGAGGCAGGTGGATCTCTGTGAGTTCAAGGCCAGCCTGGTCTACAAAGCGAGTTCCAGGATGGCTAGGGCGGTTTTTGTTTTTTGTTTTTATTTTTTTAATATTTATTTATTATGTATACAATATTTTGTCTGTGTATATGCCTGAAGGCCAGAAGAGGGCAACAGATGGTTGTGAGCCACCACGTGGTTGCTGGGAATTGAACTCAGGACCTTTGGAAGAGCAGACAATGCTCTTAACCTCTGAGCCATCTCTCCAGCCCCGACAGCTAGGGTTGTTATGCTCTTACACAGAGAAACCTTATTTCAAAAAACCTTTCTATTTATCTATCTATCATCTGTTTTTTTTTTTTTTTTTAAATGCTGGGATCTGGGCGGCAGGTGAAATGTCTCAGCGCTTGTCTGCTTGCCACCAAGGCCGGTGACCTGAGTTTAATTCTAGGAACCCCATAGTCAAAGGAGACACCAACTCCTTAAAGTTGTTATCTGCCTTCCATCTACATGCCTACCCTCGCGCATATGTGCAGGCTGTGCACACATATAAATAAAAACATTTTTATAAAGAATAGGATCTGTATACAATAAAAGAACTTCTGGAGGCATCACAATCCCTGACTTCAAACTCTACTACAGAGCTAGAGTACTGAAAACAGCCTGGCATTGGCTTAAGAACAGACAGGAGGACCAATGGAACTGAATAGAAGACCCGGGTATCAATCCACACATCTTCGAACACCTGATCTTTGATAAAGAAGCAAAAAATATCAAATGGAAAAAAGAAAGCATATTTAACAAGTGGTGCTGGTATAACTGGATTTCAACATTTAGAAGAATGATAATAGACCCATATCTATCACCATGCACAAAACTCAAGTCCAAATGGATCAAGGCCTCAACATAAAGCCAGCCACACTGAACCTTATAGAAGAGAAAGTGGGAAGTACACTTGAACGCATTGGCACAGGGAACCACTTCCTAAATAGAACCCCAGCAGCATAGACACTGAGAAAATCAATTAATAAATGAGACCTTCTAAAACTGAAAAGCTTCTGTAAAACAAAGGACACGGTCAACAAGACAAAACGACAGCCTACAGAATGGGAAAAGATCTTCACTATCCCCACATCAGACAGAGGCTGATCTCCAAAATATACAAAATAACTCAGGAAATTAAACACCAAAAGATCACATAATCTAATAAAAACAAAATGGAGTACAGACCTAAACAGAGAACTCTCAACAGAGGAATCTAAAATGGCTGAAAGACACTTAAGGAAATGTTCAACATCCTTAGTCATCAGAGAAATGGAAATCAAAACAACTCTGAGATTTCATCTTACACCTGAAAGAATGGCCAAGATCAAAAACCACGCAAACTTATGCTGGAGAGGCTGTTGGGTAAAGGGAACACTTCTGCATTGCTGGTGGGAATGCAAACTGGTACAACCCCTTTGGATGTCAGTGTGGCAATTTCTCAGAAAATTAGGAAACAACCTTCCTCAAGACCCAGTAATACCACTGTTGGGTATATATCCAAAGGATGCTCAATCGTGCCCCAAGGACATGTGCTCAACTATGTTCATAGCAACATTGTTTGTCATAGCCAGAACCTGTAAACAACCTAAATGCCCCTTGATTGAAGAATGAATAAGGAAAATGTACCACATTTACACAAAGGAGTACTACACAGCAGAAAAACAAAAACAAACAAACAAAAAAAACGACAGCTTGAATTTTGTAGGAAAATGGATGGAGCTAAAAAACATTATTTTGAGTGAGGTAACCCAGACACAGAAAGACAATTATCACATGTACTCACTTATAGGTGGTTTTTAAACATAAAGCAAAGAAAACCAGCCTACAAATCACAACCCCAGAGAACCTAGACAACAATGAGGACCCTAAGAGAGATCTAATTTACATGGGAAGTAGAAAAAGACAAGGTCTCCTGAGTAAATTGGGAGCATGGGGACCTTGGGGGAGGGTTGAAGCGGGGAGGGGAGAGGCGGGGAGGGGAGCAGAGAAAAATATAGAGCTCAATAAATATCAATAAAAAATAATAAAAAAGAGGGAAAAAATAAAGAATAGGATCTGAGTCATATTTCACACTCTGTGGTGTCCTGACATTCTAAACTGCCTAGAAAGTCATAATATCAGTATTTAGCTGTGGCTTCCTAGTGAAAAAAAAAAGCCAGAGGTGTACCATTGTTCCCTCCCTAAATTCACTCAAAGGTGCCTGTCAATCACTTGGGCAGAAAAATCCTCCTCAAGAAAGCTGTCTGTTCTAAAAGACATTATAAGGGGGCTGGAGAGATGGCTCAGAGGTTAAGAGCACTGACTGCTCTTCCAGGGGTCCTGAGTTCAATTCCCAGCAACCACATGGTGGCTCACAACCATCTACAATAAGATCTGGTGTTCTCTTCTGGCATGCTGGAAGAACACTATATATGTAATAAATAAATAAAATTAAAAAAAAATAAAGGCATTATAAGCAATATAAAGTCCACCTAAAAATGTAAGTCAGTACCATGTATCTCTGGAAGTTGTCCCTTCCGGCCCCTTGAGAATGTGTCTTCCTCTGCAATGGTCTGTTTGACCATTATCCACTCTCATACTTGTGACTGACACGCCTTACGTTGTAATCGATTCTACATACTTGCAGGATTCCCACTTCTGAGTGTTGTCCAAATCACAAGAACAGGGGTTTCAGGGGCAGCTGAGACTCCTCCCAGGCAGACTCATCTTCCCCAATGGTCATTTACTATGTTCTGAGGCTTTCCTAATTCTAGCCTAGGCTGGAACCAAGTGAGAAGATCCTCCCTATTTGGGGCTGTGTGAGACACTACATCCCCTGAGTTGGAGAACTACAATCCCAGAAGGCCAAGGCTCGGTGTCTACCTCTGACTACTAGCAGGTGGAATATTCTACCTTCTCTCACCTCAGTTGGCAGGAAGTCTGGGGAGGAGTTCGACGGGAAGAACTGCTTTGCATTGAGTGCCATAGCCTCTCCCCCCCCCCCCCCCCCGCCCCAGCTTCCGCCTCCTGTTTGGGGCATCTGTCACTCCTTACACTGGTGCCAGGTGCTTTCTCCTGTCTTGACTTCCTTCCTACCTGTTTCCCCTGCTTTTCTCTGGGCTCTTCATATCTCTCTTTCTTCTCCTCCCCCCCCCCCCCACCTCTCCCTTGCTGTTTTCCTCACCTCCTTATGTCCAGGATACGGTTGTCACCGTCCCACTCCTTGTTGTTCTAAAAAAACCAAAACAGAGAATAAAATAAAATAAAAACCCAGCTGGTCCTATATCAGCCTAAGTGCGCACGCAGATGACTCTCAGCCTTCCAGACTGCCTACCTGGATGGATATGGAAGCATGAACGGGCTCTTCCATGGTTGGGAAGGGAAGGCAGATTATAGGAGGAATTTTTTCTGTACAGTGATTGGGCTGTTTACTGAGTCCACCAGAAGACACAGGCTCATCGCAGTATCCTTCATACGCATCTATTCACCGAGCAAACAATGCCATTCTCTTAGGCACTGAGCCACATGGTATCGTTTAATACGGATCCACAGGTCAAACTAGATCTCCAGCCCTTTGGGAGGGTAGGTGCTGGCTCCCTGGCAGGCATATGGAGCTGTAGGTGCCTGAGGAATATCTCACTATCCCGGCAGTCACTTGTGGGGTAGAACTGTTAGAGTTGACAATAAAAAAAAATACAAGGTACACACAGATTTGCACCATATGCTTATCTGGTGATGCTACAGAAGGAGAAGTGGGTTAAGTTCTAGCATAGCCTGGAAAAGGGAAAGGAAAGCTAAATGGTAGGAAAGAGCCAGGCAGTGCAGCCTTGACTGAGGGTTAAATGTATTACATCATCTCTTGGAACTGTCCTTGCTCTCTGTGACAAGCATCATATCCAAGTTGTTTGGAGAAATAGAGAAGTAGACAATACCCAAGTAACCACCTTGACTTTTCTGTTTCTGCTTCTGTAAACATGTTTGCTTTTTGAAAAAAAAATCAAATAAAGGAGCTGGACAGATGGCCCAACAATTAAGAGCACTGGTTGCTCTCCCAGAGGATCCAGGTTTGATTCCTAGCACCCATGGTGGCTCAGAACCATCTGCAACTTCAGTCTTAGGAGATACAACACCCTCTTCTGACCTTGGTGGGCACTGCGTGCATGCAGTGTATAGGCATACATACAGGCAGAACACCTTACATATAAAATAAAAATTAAGTTTAATTTGAAAAAAAGGAAAACTGGGAAAAATAAAATTTCTGCTAGAGACCTGTAACAATACAGACTAAGAGTGAAAGCCTACTAATGAGAAAAAGATGCCAAAAAGTAATGCTGTATTGCCAGTAAAGAGTGTATGAGGCCAGGTGATGGTGGCGCATGGCTTTAATCCCAGTTTTTAGGAGGCAGAGGTAGGTGGATCTCTGTGAATTTGAGGCCAGCCTGGTCTACAAAATGAGTTCCAGGACAGCCAGCTAGGGCTGTTACACAGAGAAACCCTGTCTCGAAAAAACAACAACAAAAAAAGAAAAAAAGCAACAACAAAAAAGCAAACAAACAAACATAAACAAAAAACACCAATAAGAACAACAAAATTGAATGAGACAAAGGATTGGAGTCCTATTATTTGAAGCACTAGCTCAAATTCTATTGCCCAATAGCTTGAGTTCTCACTCTTTCCAAGTGCAGTTTGGTGATCTCCTTCTGTAACAGTCATACCACTGCAGGAAGTTATAAAGTTATAAAGTTGTTCATTATTGCCAAAAAGTATAGTGTCTTACTGGCTGAAGCTAGACAGTCCACATCCATCAGATGATGGAGAACCTTAAAAGTGAGGGGGAGACTCCAGGTTAGCCAGGGATACATGGTGTGAACCTCTCTCAAAAAGGAAACTAGAGGGGATCGCTAAAGGTATTTAAAAATTGGATTTTAGGAAGAGGCTCTCGTTGGCTTGTTTCCTTAAGCATCTCTTTAAGAGGGACAACAGTGGAGTCTGACCAGTTGAAATAGGATGGGCAAGAGCTTTTGGATGATGGTTATAAGAGAATAGGAGAAAGGAAGTGCCAAGTCCAAGCTGCATTTGGGGATTGGGAAGTATCACAATGGCAGAGCACTTGGCTAGCATGCAAGAGGCCCTGGGCTTAATCCCCAGCACCATCAAAACAAAACAGAAAAACCAAAGGCATGCTGAGGGGAATTGGCAATTGATTAAATGAGATAAAGTGTAGCAGGCTCCCAAATCATGATGCAAGAGACTTCTTATTTGTTATGAATTTTGACCTACCTTAGACTTGTTTCTGGCTACTTTTTAAAAAAAAGTTAAATTAACCTGTTTCTCTTTATCTACCGTTTGCCTCCGGCTTTTTATTTTTCTTATGGTATACTTTCTTGCTTCCTCCAGTGTATGCCTGTCTGGCAGCTTCCTGGTTTCTGGCTTCCCTCTTTCTTTGTCGTTCTCTTCATTCTTCTTCCCACTTTCTTCTCTCCTATTTATTCTCTTTGCCTGCCAGCCCTGCCTGTCCATTCCTTGCTTAGCTATTGGTCATTCAGCTTTTTTTTTTTTTTTTTCCGAAACAGGGTTTCTCTGTGGTTTTGGAGCCTGTCCTGGAACTAGCTCTTGTAGACCAGGCTGGTCTCAAACTCACAGAGATCCGCCTGCCTCTGCCTCCCGAGTGCTGGGATTAAAGGTGTGCGCCACCACCGCTGGGCTAGTCATTCAGCTTTTTAATAGACCAATCAGGTGCCTTAGGAAGGCAAGGTGAAACAGATGCAACACATCTTCACATAATTAAGCACACATCCTTACATCACTAAACAAATGCATAACCAAATGTAACACACCTTTACACAGCTGAAGTAATATTCCACGACAGAAACAAAGTAAACACATCTTTACATAGTTAAAGTAATTTCTACAACAGTAAAGCATGCCTGAATCCTAGGACTGACTTGATTGCCTGGGAAGATGGGATTGCTACTAACAGACAAAGAGGGCTTCGGATAAAGACATTTCAGAGTGAAACAAATTGAGGCTGGGAGACACTAAACCAACCAAGATACCACAGCATATAAAGGACTATGGAACACTTCTCTGAAGAATAACATTAATAAACTCTACATAACTCTTGCTACCGGCCCAGAGCTGCTTGAAGTCTTGTTTTCTTACACAGATTTTTTTTTTGTTTTTGCTGTTTGTTTATTTTGGACATGGCTCATGAACTCAGGCTGGCCTCAAGCCCATCATATAGCCAAGGATGGCCTTTAACTCCTGATCCTCCTCCCTTAGATTTCCGAGTAGCTAGGATTACAGTTGTATAGCATTGCTTTTAGCTATAAGTACTTTCTTTTTTTTTTTTTTTCGAGACAGGGTTTCTCTGTAGCTTTGGAGACTGTCCTGGCACTAGCTCTTGTAGACTAGGCTGGCCCTGAACTCATAGAGATCCGCCTGCCTCTGCCTCCCGAGTGCTGGGACTAAAGGCGTGCGCCACCACTGCCCAGCTATAAGTACTTTCTTGTTTTCAGTTATGGAATATTCCAACAAAAACCTTCTGTGGTATTTATTAACAGGCAACAAACCTCCCATGTTTATTTATTTATATATTGGTTAGGGTTGACAAAATTAATCCATTTTATTTTAGTAACTCTCCCATTGACTTCACACATGGCAGGCTATGTTCTTGGCGCTGGCTTACCAACGGGTAAATGAGCAGGAGATCCTGAGACTTACCCTCCAGAAGACGTTGGGCCCTAAAGCCCCACCAAGCAGGAGGTCACCCCAAGAGACACTCTCAGCGTGGTTGATGCAATAGCAAGAGGAATTTTTATTCTGCATGGCAGAGGTCCCTCCGCCTCGAGAGGAGAAGGACGCCTACTTTGTCTATTACAAGCTCTTTTAAAGGAAAAACCACAAAATCAGGGAGGGGGTAGTACAGAATCAAAGGGAAAGTCCAAAAATCATTTGTCAACTATTTTGACTAGTTCATTCAATGGTCATCTAACTCTACTTGATCAATGTTATGGCGATTACAAGGAGGAACACCTGCAGGTAGTCTCACCCCAGTTCCAGGGTCTGGGTCTATTGAAGAAAGACTACAATGGGGATGGAAAGTACTCAAAGCTCCAGTGCACGTGTGGTTGGTTACCAGGGTCCTGGTTGCCAGGAAGCGGGGTGCAGTAATGCTAAGGTGCTTCCTAATGCTAAGGGCCTGATTCCCAGGAAGGGGGGGTGCAGTAATGCTAAGGTGCCTCAAAGTCTTTCAGAGATTATCCAAATTCTACAAACAAGGCCCAGTTGGATCAGAGTACAATTTACCACAAGCCTTTGGGACCAGTTTTGCCATGCCCAAAGTTCTGAATATTAGTTAGTTTCCATATTTGGAGCCCAAACTTATTAGGTGAAAAAAAAAAGCCTGACCAAAAGCATTATCAGACTATTTCTTCTTTCATACAGTGTAGAATTTCAAACTTTTAATTTTAGAGGGTTTTAAATTTTTTGTTTGTCCTTTTTGTTTTGTTTTGTTTTTCAAGACAGGTTTCTCTGTAGCTTTGGCTGTCCTGGAACTGGCTCTGTAGACCAGGCTGGCCTTGAACTCACAGAGATCGGCCTGCCTCTTCCTCCTGAGTGCTGGTATTAAAGGTGTGCACCACCACCACCCAGATTTTTTTCTTAATGTTTTAATGTTTAACTACCATGTCCTAGGCCTTTCTTAGAAGCTATGTAGTATAGAATATATGCAGTATAAAGAGTTAGATCATGGCCGGGTGGTGGCACATGCCTTTAATCTCAGCACTCGGGAAGAAGAGATAGGCCAATCTCTGTGAGTTTGAAGCCAGCCTGTTCTACAGAGTAAGTGAGAACAGCCAAAGCTACAAAAAGAAACCCTGAGCCTAGGCTGTTTGGATGTTCACCTTACTAGATCTGGAAGGAGGTAGGAGGTCCTTGGACTCCCCACAGGGCAGGGAACCCTGACTGCTCTTCAGCTGATGAGGGAGGGGGAGTTGATTGGGGAAGGGGGAGGGAAATGGGAGGCAGTGGTGGGGAGGAGACAGAAATCTTTAATAAATAAATAAATAGAAACCCTGTCTCAAAAACAAACAAACAAACAAAAAAAAAACCAAACAAACCAAAAAAGAGGGATCATATGAATTTGCTTTCTCTCAGGGTTTAGTAATGCCCTTCTGAAATCCCACCACTTGGGAAGTATAGGTGTGAGGTCAGTAGCTCAGTGCCATTCTCAGCTACTTAGTGATTTTGGCACTAGCTTAGGCTACACAGTCGCAAATTTAGAGAGAGAGAGAGAGAGAGAGAGAGAGAGAGAGAGAGAGAGAGAGAGAGAGAGAGAGAGAGAGAGATCAGTGTTGGAGAGATGGCTCAGGCTAAGAGTATTTACTGCTCTTACAGAGTACCCAGGTTTGGATCCTAGCACTTACATGGTGGCTCAGAGCATTTGTGCCTCCCAAGTTGCAAGGGATCTGATGCCTTCTTCTGCCTTTGAGTGCCCCCACGTGAATGCGGTGCATATAAACTCATGCAAACAACCACATGTACATGTACTAATTAATAGACTAACTGATTCACTTTTAAAGCTGGGTATGGTGACTCACACTTCTAGTCTTAGAACTCAGCAGTCTGAAGTGGGAGGGCTGAGGAAGATTACTGCAAATTTTAGGTCAGCCCGGTCTATGTAGTGGGTTGCAGGATAGTCTGAGCTAGAGTGAGAGACCCTTCCTATCTAAAGGAACTAGGTGGAGCTCTAAATGCAATGCAGAGAATTCAAATATGCAGTGGTGTAGTGGCAACATGGTTATGGCTGGAGTGGCCCGAAAGGACCCCCCAACCTTGGGAAGGACTATTTTTAGTTTAATTCTGTATGAAAGAAGCAGTCACACAGGAATAGGCAATGCAAAAGGAGCACAAAAGAGCCCACTGTAACTAAAGAGAGTGCATCAGGCCAATGCTCCCATGCTGACCTTTGTTTCTTTTAAATGCAGTCCCAGCAGCAGAACTGCCTCTTTTTTTTTTTTTTTTTTTTTTTTTTTTTTTGAGACAGGGACTCACCATGTAGTCTACTCACTAGTTTGGGATTGGCTATGTAGATCAACATAGCCTCAAATTTGTTACATCCATCCTGCTAGGGTCACAGTTGATGGGAGCAATTCCCAAAACCATTTAGATAGTGAGTCTGGGAATGGCGAACAGGTTCAGTAGGTAAAGATACTGTCACAAGGCTTGATCTGTGTTTGACTCCCAGAATCCACGTGATGGAAGGAGAGAACCAACGTTCTCTCCTGCGGTTGTTCTTTGACTCCCCCGCCACACACACAAGAATTAAAAATAAAGATTGTGAGTCAGAAGCTAAATCCTTTGATAAAAATAGTGAAAAATCAATATAGGTATACTGGCTGTCAACAACCGGGCGTCTTTGAGGGAAGTCTATACTTAACATTGAATAAACAGAATGCAGTTACAGGCAGAAAGTGTAGGCTGAGATTTGTGGGCCTGAAAATTTTGGGTTGAGGAAAAATATGGATGGAAGACAGATTAGATGTCCATCCTGAAGATTCTAATGGACAGGCAGATCTCTGTGAGTTCGAGGTCTGGTCTACAGAGCAAGTTCCAGGACAGGCTTCAAAAAACTACAAAGAAACCCTATCTTGAAAAACAAAAACAAAACAAAACAAAAGATTCTAATTGAGATATTAATGAAAACTCTTCTAGAATGACCAGAGCCTTGAGTTTTTAACAACAGTCTCTGGATGAGGACCAATCTGCAGGGTGCTCTCTGGGCATCAAAGCCAGGAACAAAGGTCTCCTCAGTGACTTTGCTCCCAGCAGCACCTGTTTGGTAATGCCTGGCTCCTATCCCTGGCTCCTAACGACCTCTTCATCCACTGGTACAAAGCGTGATCCTAGTTGGCCTCCCTCTATCCGGGCCTCAACGTTTTTCTCTGCAGCTGTTTCTCTGTATCTCAGAAGCGTCCTTTTCCTTTCTTTACTCTCCTCGGCTGAGTATTCTGGAATCTGTAGTTGGGCTGTTTGTAGCTCCGCGGTAGAGTACTTGTCCTAGGGGCACAGGTACACGGACTTGGGGTTTGGTTCTATCACTGATTTTTTTTTTTTAAAGGCTGTTTCTCTGTCCCTTTCGTTGTCTGTCCTGTAACTTTGTCTTTCTCCAAACAAACTGTGTCCTCCTGGGAAGTATGGACCTGTTATTATTCCTCTGTGTGTCTGTGTCTGCAGGACCTGGTAGAACCTGGCAAATAGGAATCGGTTTCGCTTACACTTGAAAACTTTACTGAGAAAGGGACTCAGTCTCTGTCTTCGTCCTGTCTTGCTCTGGTGGAGCTGGCTACATGTCAAATGGTCAGCTAGAGAGCAGGGTAAAGCAGCGCTGTGATACTATGCAGGTGCCACCAGATTCTTTCTACAAACGAAACCCGGCCACGACTTTTCCCTTTCCGAGGTCCGGGAGCTGCGGGCCATGCTCCCCCACCTCCCCCCCCCCCGCCCCCACCTCCCTACCCCCCCACTGTGCGGGGCGGCAGCTCCCCGCCCCAGTAGGCGGCTCTGTGCGGGCCAATCAGCGAGCGCATGTGCAAAAGAGCCTAAAAGCCCTCCTCCCGGTGGCGAGACCGGTGCAAGATGGCTGCGGCGTGTCGGAGCGTGAAGGTAGACTGCCCTGTGCCTCTAACGTTTTGTTTTTCACGCAGGTTAGGACTGCGCTGGCAGGAGCTAGAGAGGAGAGATCGGGAGTAAAGGGTCCTGCTTATCCGGGCCTGGTTTTGTGGCAGTTGGGCTCAGTAGGTGAACATCAGCGTTTAACTGCATGTGTGTGAGGGATTAACGGAGACTCACGCCTGGGATGAGACACGCCCCCACCTCCCCCTCCCCTTGGTCCCAGCGGAGGGGAGAGGAAGCACATTGGGGTCACTGACTGTCCCCGCGTCTTCGCGGATTTGTGGAACTGGCAAGTGGGGGGTGCTTTGGACAGCAGTTCACCGTGTACCTCTCTTCATAGGGCCTGGTCGCTGTAATAACTGGAGGAGCCTCGGGCCTTGGCCTGGCTACGGCCAAAAGACTGGTGGGACAAGGGGCCACAGCTGTGCTTCTGGACCTACCTAACTCGGGGGGTGAGGCCCAAGCCAAGAAGTTGGGAGAGAGCTGCGTGTTTGCCCCAGCCAACGTGAGTCACGACTCTCCCAGAGTGTGCAAGGGAAACTTGAGAGGGGTTCTCCCATAAGAGTGATGTCTAGGGTCCATCAGATGGCTTAGCCAGTAAAAGCACCTGCTGCTATCCGTAACAACTTGAGTTTGATCCCCAGGACCCACATGGTATAAGGAAAGAACCGACTCTGACCTCCACACATGTGCCCTGGCACAAACATACAAATAAATCTAAGGGTGGTGAATTCATTCAGCTCCCTTTATCTTTTGACCCGAGTCCTTGAGGACATGAGAACACCTGCAATAAGAACCCAGGGCTCAGCATGATGGGGATGAGGACTGGACGGCAGAATTTCCTGGAGGAGATGTGAATAGTTGGAAATGCCTATCTTGCCCAGTGAGTTTGTATGTACAGAGTTGAAAAACTTGAACTCAGCAGAAATGGATTTTTAAAAAAGCTGGTTCATGTTCCTGTAATTCTCAACAGGGTTGTATTGGAATATACCTCAGTGGTTGAGTTCTTGCCTAGCATGTGGGAGACTCCTCAGTTTGTCAATACTGCAAAAGAGAAAAGGCAAAAACAAGGTTGTATAGTGCCCTAATCCATAGTAGCTGAGAATTACCAGGGGCATACGAATCCAAAGAGAGTACAGATTTAAAAACTGTTTTGCAATGCTTTTCTGTAGTATCTACCATGTTCCGCTTAGTTCCACCACAACTCTCTCTTGGCCTTTCTCTTGCTCTCACAATTCTATTCCCATCCAAGGACTGGGCTTGCCCTCCGCTCTAGGTTTAGTGGTGTGTGTAAGTCAAGAAATAAATTCCTTTCCGTCACTTCACCCTTTCAAGGTGACCTCTGAGAAGGACGTACAAGCAGCTTTGACTCTAGCGAAAGAAAAGTTTGGTCGCATAGATGTGGCTGTCAACTGTGCAGGTATTGCAGTGGCCATTAAGACATACAACCAAAAGAAGAACCAGGTCCATACCTTGGAGGACTTCCAGCGGGTTCTCAATGTAAGGCCTTGGCAGATCTCCAGGGGTAGGAATAAGAAATGTCTGGTTGTGGGCATTCAGCTTTTTAAGCAAACAGAAGGCAGCCTGTGCCTTAGATCCTACATCATGGTTCTCCCCACCCTCCAGGTGAATCTCTTAGGCACTTTCAATGTGATCCGCCTAGTTGCTGGGGAGATGGGCCAGAATGAAGCAGACCAGGGAGGCCAACGTGGAGTTATCATTAATACTGCCAGTGTGGCTGCCTTTGAAGGCCAGGTATGTGGACAGGGGCAAAGTTCTTATCTGAATGACTTGTGGGGGCTCTCCCACTTACAATCTCCACTCTTTTTCCAGGTTGGACAAGCTGCATACTCTGCATCCAAAGGGGGCATAGTAGGCATGACACTGCCCATTGCTCGGGATCTGGCTCCCATAGGCATCCGTGTGATGACTATTGCTCCAGGTAGATCTTTCTTTCTTTTTTGCCATACCTAAAATTGGGTGGGATCTATAGGCAGATGAGGGAAGGTACCCACTACCTAAATATCAGCAACTTAGCACTAACGTGAGGAAGAAACAAGTAACTCTGAAAACAAGAATGAACTTTGGATTCTGGTCTCTTGTCTAGGTTTGTTTGCCACCCCACTGCTCACCACCCTTCCAGAGAAAGTGCGCAACTTCTTGGCCAGTCAGGTGCCCTTTCCCAATCGACTGGGTGACCCTGATGAATACGCTCAGATGGTACAAACCATAATCGAGAACCCATTCTTGAATGGAGAGGTCATCCGATTGGATGGGGCCATTCGAATGCAGCCTTAAAGGGTGAAGACAAGAAAAACACCAGCTTCTTTTCAGCGTGAAGGAAACCTAACAGCCATTTCGTAACTCTGCTCTAGTCACCCTCTGTGCCTAATAAATTCTCAAATTTACAGGGTGTGAGCTTTCTTGTATACTGGGAAACTAACATGGGGAAAGAAAGAGTGCAGGCTCTGAGGCTGGGTAGCTAAGAGCCCCAGCGTGGAGTGGGAAAGGTGGTATTTTACACTTGTATTCTGTTACAACACATGCTTCACTGTATGGAGCAACTTTATTACTTAGGGTAGGTAGAAAGTGGAGGTTTGGGCTCAGTGCCCTCCTACTGAGAAGAGATTGGAGATAGGGGTATGTAGCATTTTCTTTTTGACTCCTAGCCACCTGTGAGATTGATAGGTGAGAAAGGAGGTCACCATCCTGTGTTCAGCGGCTGGTGGTGTTGAACTGCAGAAAATACTGGGCAGTAGGTTGGTTGGTGTAGATGATCGAATTCAGATAATTTTGCCTGTGAAAATTCAAGGACACAGGTGATGTGCTTTCCCTGTCCCTGGTCCTTCCTTGTCATCCCTTCCCACCTACCCTCAGCCTTCCTCCCCATTGATACACCCTAGAACTCACTGGGTTTGTTGCTCCCTAGCTAACTCCTGGTTGAAGGAGCCCAGCCCCCTCCGGAATTCTGCACACAGTTCCTTCTCCTGTTCCTCTAGCTCCAGTGCTGCTTCAGCCAAGTTGATGGTTTGGCGTCCCCACTCAGCTTCCACGGACTTTTCTGCTTGGCGCTGTTCCTTTTTCTCTTGTCGTTGTATTTCTTGGGTTTTCCTGATGGCTGCTCGCTGCTCTGGAGTCATGCCCTTCCAGCAATAGGGCAGGACCCTGTGAGGAGCGTGGGGGCGCTGGGCAGCCTGAGGATTCTCAGTCAGCAGATCACTGGTGATTTGTTTCTTGATCTCCGTGAGGTTGGCCTCCTGTTGCTGCTGCTGTTCACGGCGCTGCAGCAGGGCCTGCTTAGCTGCCTGGTGGGTCCCCCAAATATAAGCAGTGTAAGGGCCCAGTCTTAAGAAACTTACTTGAAGGGGTGGGAAAAATACAGCTGTACTAATCTCAGAGAAGGGAGAGACATAGCGTGGATTTTTAATGACCCTAAGGGTATGATGGAGGGGGAGAGAATGGCCAGGGCATTTCTCTGCATTTAGTCTGAGATCAGGGATCTTAAGTTACCCTGTATGTGGAGGTAGGGGGAGAGGCGACTTATGCTTTAATAGGCTCTTAGGTGGAAGTGGGGAGTTCTTGGGTAGATGAGAACACTTGCACTGGTTTGAAATTGGGTGTGAGGAGAAAGTTGTGGGTAAGGTTCCCCCAGGACTTTGTTCAGGAATTGGGGTGGGCTTAGTGCACTGGATAGTCAGGACATACCTGGGCTTTGTTGGCATTGGCCATAGCAGTCCTCATGGCTGCTTTGCAGGACTCCTCCAGCCTGGCCAGTTCAGCAGCTCTTGTGTCCACGGCTAGGCGCAGCTGATCACTAAGCAAAGCTACACAGGGAAATAGGCCAGGGCATTGTACTTGCCTCTTCTAGTCCCCAGTCCAGGTTCACTCATTACCTATTTGTTTGGCATACTTTATATTTGTGTATACAGATGTCAGTGTCAAAGTTAGTGATATGGAAGGAGTTACTCTTTGGGGTCATGGATAGCCAAAGCACAGCAACTTGGGGAACAATGTAGTTCTGTCATATTTGAGCTGTGTGGCCTTAAGTAATTTCATCTTTCTAAGCCTCAGTCTACAGGTTATTTGTTAGGTTTTAAGGATACCACAGAATTAGCTCCTGTCTCAGAGAACTGCCTGCCTAGTCCAGTGTGGTGGTGTATGCCTATAATTCCAGCACTTGGGAGATAGAGGCAGGAAGATCAGAACTTTAAGGTCATCCTTGGCTATATAGCAAGTTCAAAGCCAGTGTGTTTCATGAGACCCTGTCTCAACACTCCCCACGCCAAGAAAAAAATCCTCTCTGGTGTGAGAGAGAGAGATCAAGTAGATAATCAGACTACAACAACCTGGTAAGGTGAATGGCAGAGATGCATATAAGTATATTAAAGGTTTTGGGTGCTGAGAAAATAGCTCAGTGGTAGGAGTATGTACTTAGCATATATGATGTCCTGGATTCTATCCCCAGGGCCAAAACAATAACAAATTGTTGAAGTTCAGAGATCAAGAGGAAAATGGTATGTCAGCCACGGCCACAGCATCAACAAAGCTACTAAATTTTTCCCAACTCCAGCCACACACGGGTCTCATTGTTCTTAGGCCCCATCACACCTTGGTGATTGAAGGTTGAAATATGAGTAGAAAGACATGGCCTTACCCAGGAAAGGTTTTCTCTAGTGTAAAAGAAGGGTGTGGTCACAGACTGTATCATAGTGGTAGTTGCTATTCTATGTGATGGAAATTATAATCCCTATTTTAAAGACAGAAACTGAGCTGTCAAGGTGGTGCATGACTGGAACCCCAGTATTCATGGGGCTGAGGAATGAGGATTAATGAGTTCAAGCTCACCCTAGGCTGTATATACATAGCAAGAGCCTGTCTCATTAAATAAAAGAAAGACAAACTCAGTTATGGAGAGCCCAAAGCTGAAAGTAAATAGAACCATAAAATGCTTCCCCCAGGTCAGTGCCAAGAAGTCATAAATAATGGCTACAGTGTCAGTTGCTGAAGGAAGTCAAGGAGGTTAGGGTTTGTAGAGGCTAACCTTTCTGCCTCGGCTGGATGTGTAACTACCTCCTTACACAGTGCTATCCCCAGATCAGGTGAGCTCCCTGCTAGCCTACTGACCTGCACGCGCCTCCTCGTCTCTGGCTGCCTGTTGCTCCTGCAGCTGTTTGTCCAGGTTGTATCTGAACTGCTCCTGCTGCATTTTCAGGCGTGACTCCCTCTCCAGGTCCTCTCCAAGGAAGTACTGCATGCTGGCTGGGCCAAAGTATGGTTCTCTGTCATAGTAAGAGGCTGGAAGCTCATAGAGTTGGTTGGGATCACAGAAGTCAAATTCATGTCCATTCTTGAGTTGCTGTCTTTGCTCCCGAAAATCCTGCACTCTCTTGGATAACCGACATGCCCGTTCTGCCTCTTCCTTCTCAAGCATCTGTGCTACCAGATCATAGTGTGCATGCTTGGTATCTAGGAGTGATTGACAGGGACATGAAGACAACCCAGAACAGAACCCAGTCAACCTGTCTCTGTTCCTCATCTGACTTGTCTTAACACTCCCAGAGCCCCAGACTCTATTCAGAGGAGGAGTCGCCCAACTCCAGCCCACTCTCTCTCTTTTATACCATTGTTTTGCCCCAGCCTTAGTTTACCATAAGCCATATCATTGCTTCGCTCCACTGCTTCACGAATCTTTCGTTCCTCCACCTGGCTGTTCAGGGCTTCCACATCCACCTGGATCTCAAAGAAAGGGGCTAAATTAGAGTAGGGTCTCTGCACGGTACATTGAATGCTCTAACATGCTGTTTAGAAATTACCCCCTTCTCTTTAGGACCTACTGGATAAAGTTCTAACCCCAGAACAAAGCTTGTAAACACCATTGTGGTCTAGTTGCTGCTTTTGCCTTTATCTTTTTGTGCCCTCTTTCCCTGCCCCCTCACATTAGTCTCAGGAACTGTAAGTATTTAAGTCTAGTGGTTTGAACCCACAGCCTTTGCTGTTTCCTCCATTTGGAAAGCCTTTCCTTCCTTTACCCCAACTTCAGTTTACCATTCAACACTTGCTCAGGAAGGTTCTATCTCATAATCTAGGACCCATTGTCCAAATTGTAATGACATCAGATGCTCTATTATCTCCTCCACTAGGCTGTGAGCTGTTTCAGGGTAGAAGTTAGGCCTTAGCTATCATTATATTTCTCCACTGTCCAACATAGTACTTGGTATAGGGTGGATCCCAAGGAAATTCTTGCAACCAGGAGATCAGACCACTCAAACTTCAGTTTGCTTATGGTCAGGTAGTATGCTCCGATTTTTCAAAGTTGACATCTCAATGCTTTATTTGGTCTCATTTTACAGAGGAGGACAGGATAGATTACATATCATAAAGCCACATACGTAATAGCAGACCTAGCTTTGAACAAAAGTGTGGTGTCTTTTTTATTAATCAATACTTTCTCTTTCATTGTAAGTTACTTAAAACATTTCAAAATGGTACAAAAGGGCATACGGTTTAGTGAAGAATAAACAGCTGTGAAGGTTAATATTGTCAACATGGTCTGGTAAGATGCTTCAGTGGATAAAGTTCAGGCCTGAGAGAGTCTGATACCAGAGAACCACATCATGGAAGGAGAGGGCCAACTCTTACAAGTTATCTTTGGACCTGCACATTCACACTGTAGCATGTATATACCACATGCCCCTCCCAAATAAATAATACTAGCATCTAGAATCACTTAGGAGAGAAACCTTTGGACATGTCTATAAGGAAGTTTCTAGATTGGATCATTTTAAGTGGGGAAACCTGCCTTAACTGTGGGCAGTACCATACCATGAATTAGGGACCTGTATTGAATAGAAAGGAGAAAGTGAACTGAATTCTGCTTCATAACTGTGGGTGCAAAGTGGCCAGCCCCTTCCTGCTTCTTCCCCCCATAATGGATTATATACTCAAATTGAGCCAAAACCCTCCTTCCTTGTATTGTCAGGCATTTTGTCATAACAGGAAAAATAACAAATATAATTGTCATATTTAGCCTTGCAAAAATCCCTTAAATATTCTTTACACACTGTTGTGGCTCCGTGTTGTTTCTCAAGAACCAGTTACAGTCCAAGAGTTGACCAAAGAGGAGCCAGCTGTCACCCTATCATTTGTCCCTGCACAATTCTGACTCTTCCTAAGCCTGTCCAGGCATATGAAGTTGACTCCCCAGCTCCTTCCTTTTCACTCCTACAGCCTTCTTGAATCCAGAGGGGCTATAATGCACTGCTACATTCCTTTCTAGGTGTAAGAGGGAAGTAACCCCAGTCTTGTAAAGTGGTTTCCATTACCCACTCACCCCCATGATTCGGTTCTGCACATTGAAGAATCGGCATTGTCGCTCCTTTTCTCGATTTTTTCTAGCCTCAATGGCTGCTATCTCCTTGGGATCTGGTGCGAGGTCTAACTTATACATCTGGAGTAACAAGAGGTGGAATGAAGCATCAATGCTGGCACTGTCCTTCACCATACCGTACCTCTAGTTCTTTCTCCCTTGCCACATCTCACCAGTTATGACCCTGAGTTTACTTTCTGATGTTTCCTATCCGTGCCCTCAGTCTCTGCTGTCACCACACTAAGTCAAGCTTTGCTCTAATGTCAGACAATAGTCCCAGAAACCTTGATGGTCTGTTACTCTAAAGTTCTCCTCTCTGCCATGGCCACCAAGGGGATCTTTCTGAAAGCGAGTCAGCTCATTGCAATCCTTAGCTTAAAGCCTTTGTAAGCAGGCCCAAGTGCAGAGAATAAGAGACTGCAGAATGTCCCCTAGAGGGGACATCTGTATTGTATCCCCTCCTCCCAAGGCTCAGTAACCATTGCAGAAAAAGGGGTGGAAAGACTAAGTCAGAGGTGGTAGATGGATACAGGGAAAGTACCAGGGAAAGTGTCCTCTGGACATAGCAGGGGCAGCTGCACGTGTGAACCCACGGAGATTTTGACAGAATGCACAAACCCTGTGCAAACTTAAGCTAGACCAAATCCCAGCATACAGAAAGGAAGTGGGCACCCCAGTGAAGGAGCTGTTGGCAACTGATAGCTGCTGGGAGAGGAGAGTCAGTTTTCTTTAAGAGTGTAGAGCCCACTCCTTTTACGGTATTTTACTTATTTATTTTTGAGACAGGGTTTTTCTGTATAACAGCCCTGGCTGTCCTGGAACTTGCTTTGTAGACCAGGTTGGCCTCAAACTCACAGAGATCCACCTGTCTCTGCCTCCCAAGTGCTGGGATTAAAGGTGTGTGCCACTACTACCCGGCTTTATTTTTGTTTTTCAAGACAGGGTTTCTCTGTGTAGCCCTGGCTGTCCTGTTCTTAGTAGACCAGGCTGGCCTTGAATTCAGATCTGCCTGCCTCCGCCTCATGATTTCTGGGAATCCAGGTGTGTGCCACCGAGACTTATCTTAGTGAGTTTGAGGCTAGCCTACTTTACAAATTGAGTTCTGGGACATCCAGGGTGGTTACACTAAGATACCTTGTATCTAAAAACCAAAAGAAGTGTGTGCCACCACAATCTGCACCCTACTCTTAAATTGACCATGCTCCAGTAGAAGGTCACAATCCAATAATATATTGTCAGCACAAACCCGACATGATGGGTGAAAAAAAAGAGCACATAAAGTTGGGTGGGGGCAGGGAAAGGGAGCTAGATCTGGGAAGAGTTGGGGGAGGGGTAAGCATGATCAAAACACATTGTACAAAATCCCCAAGGAACTAATAAAATCTTTGTAAGCAGCTCTAAAACAGGTATCTAAAAGATAATGTAAAATAAATGAATGAATTTAATTGATAAAAAAAAAAGATAAGGTTCAACTCCCTTTGTTAGCGCTCAAAAGGCCAGGGCAGGAAGATCATGAGTTTGACATCAGTCTGGGTTACATAGCCAGACTCTGTCTCAAAATATAAACAGAAAAACTTAAAAAAAAATGTTATTCATTGGCCAGGCAGTGGTGGCACAGACCTTTAATCCCAGCACTCGGAAGGCAGAGACAGGTAGATCTCTGAGTTCGAGGCCAGCCTGGTCTATAGAGCGAGTTCCAGGACAGGCTCCAAAGCTACAGAGAAACCCTGTTTCAAAAAACAAACAAAAACCCCCAATATGTTCTCTCTCTCTCTCTCTCTCTCTCTCTCTCTCTCTCTCTCTCTCTCTCTCTCTCTCTCTCTCACACACACACACACACACACACACACACAAAATAAATATTACAGATAGAACAATAGTAGATTTCACAGTATAGGGAGTAGTTTGAAAAGAGACAAGACATTTCAATGGGACCAGTAATTTCACTATGTTGAGGGGATTGTTTTATACCAGGATTTCTCTGTCACCCAGGCTGGCTTGAAGTTGTAATACTTCACCAGACTTTCAAGTACTAAGATTATAATTACACCTACTTTAAGTTAGGGAATTGGTTCATTGATTGCTATTTTGTCAGACTTCCAAACTTACATATGGGCTATATATATTTTTCTTGTTGTGTCAACTATTTCACAGTTACAAAATGGTTATTGGAAGTTATAGAAATAGGAAGAGTTGGAGTACTTGAAGAGAGGCCAGATTGCCTGGAGCACTGTAACCATGGGAGACAGTGGGGTGAGACAAATTGAAAAGGTGTGTTGGGACTGGCTCTTAAAAGCCTGTAGTAAGCCGGGCGGTGGTGGCGCACACCTTTAATCCCAGCACTCGGGGAGGCAGAGGCAGGCGGATCTCTGTGAGTTCGAGACCAGCCTGGTCTACAAGAGCTATGTTCATGGCAGCATTGTTTGTAATAGCCAGAACCTGGAAACAACCTAGATTCCCTTCAACGGAAGAATGGATGAAGAAAGTATGGAATATATACATATTAGAGTATTACTCAGCAGTAAAAAACAAGGACTTCTTGAATTTTGCATACAAATGGATGGAAATAGAAAACACTATCCTGAGTGAGGTAAGCCAGACCCAAAAAGAGGAACATGGGATGTACTCACTCATATTTGGTTTCTAGCCATAAATAAAGGACATTGAGCCTATAATTCATGTTCCTAGAGAAGCTAAATAAGGTGAATCCAAAGACAAACACATAGGCATCCTCAGGAATATTAACCTTCATCAGGCGATGAAAGGACACAGAGACAGAGACCCACACGGGAGCACCGGACAGAAATCTCAAGGTCCAAATCAGGAGCAGAAGGAGACGGAGCACGAGCAAGGAACTCAGGACCACGAGGGGTGCACCCACACACTAAGACAATGGGGATGTTCTATTGGGATCTCACCAAGGCCAGCTGTCCTAGGTCTGAAAAAGCATGGGATAAATCCGGACTAGCTGAACATAGCGGACAATGAGGAATACTGAGAATTCAAGAACAATTGCAGTGGGTTTTTGATACTACTGCACGTACTGGCTTTGTGGGAGCCTAGGCAGTTTGAATGCTCACCTTACGAGACCTGGATAGAGGTGGGCAGTCCTTGGGCTTCCCACAGGTCAGGGAACCCTGATTGCTCTTCGAGCAGATGAGGGGGGGGACTTAATCGGGGGAGGGGGAGGGAAATGGGAAGCGGTTGTGGGGACGAGGCAGAAATCCTTAATAAATAAATAAATTTAAAAAAAAATAACAAAAAAAAAAAAAAAAGAGCTAGTTCCAGGACAGGCTCCAAAGCCACAGAGAAACCCTGTCTTGAAAAACCAAAAAAAAAAAAAAAAAAAAAAAAAAAAAAAAAAAATAAAAATAAAAAAAAAAAGCCTGTAGTAATGGGCCTGGGAGTGTGGGTTACTTGGTAATGTGCTTGTCTAGCATACGTGAAGCCCTGGCTACAATCCACAGTACCACAAAAACCTGGATTGAGTAGTGCATGCCTATAATCTCAGCACTTTGGGGAGATGGAGACAGGAGGATTGGAAGTTCAAGGTCCTCTTCAAATACAGAATAAGAACTAGTTTCAAGAAAATGTCTTAAGGGCTGGTGAGATGGTTCAGGGGGTAATATTTGTCAACAAGCCTGCTGACCTGAGTTTGATGTCTGAAACCTACATGTTAGAAAGAGAACCGACTCCTACAAGCTGCCCTCTGCCCTCCACATGTGCGTACCCATGCTCCCCTCCCCTCACTAAATAAAATAGATGCAATAAAGCTTGTCTTTAGATTGTCTCCAAGAGACCCTGGTATGAGGAGAAATAATAGAGTTATGTTTGCAACTCCCCACCTCCACCACTTATGTGTCATATGAAGGAACATGGACTACATATCTGACTAGGTAAGTAATAAAATAAAGGGGAAATTTTATTTCAGAAAAGCTGCATGTCTGTGTGATGAGTGGGCAACAGAAAACAATACTGAAGAAGCTAGAAGGCCAATGTAGAGACCACCGAGGTTAACCAAAAAGACATGGCTATTGATTTGAGCAAGGCTATTTTAAGGAGAGGGTGGGCTGGATAAATGTCTCATTAAAGGGTAGTCTCACACCTAGAAAGACAAGGGAAAAGTAGTAAAGTCTGGGTTAAAGAATGCGTCCAGGGCTGGGGAGAGGACTCAGTGGGTAAAGCACTTGCTATGCAAGCATGAGGACCTGTGTTCAGATCCCTGGGACCCACAGAGAAGCCAGTTCAGTTTCTCCAGAAGGAAATAAACCCAATTACCATCTTGATTTTAGTCCACTGAGACCCAATCTGGACTTCTGCTTTCCAGAACTGTATGAAAATAAGTTTTTATTAGTTTATTAAGTTTAGGATGATTTGTTGTAGCAGTAATATGAAACTAATGTAGTGTCTCAACCAATATTTAGTGGAAGATAGACTTTATCTAAAGCCACCAGCCCTGTGTAACTGTTCAGTAGTCAAGTGAGATACATTGGGTTAAATAAAATACAATATTAAAACACAAAGGGGCCAATGAGATGGAACAGTGGGTAAAGGTGCTTGTTACCAGGCCTTATGCGTTGTACCTCTTGGATCCACATGGTGGAAGAGAACTCACTCCTCTATGTTGTCCTCTGACTTCCACACACACTCACAGAACAAAAGCCCATGAAACAGTTATGGTTACAAAACAGTAATGGTGTGTTTGTATGTTGATGTGTCTGTGCAGATATACCACAGTGCACTTGTGGAGGTCTGAGGACAACTTGCAGGAACTGACTTTCCCCTCCCATCATGTGGGACCCAGAGCTCAAACTCAGGTCAAGCCTGGTTGCAAATGTTTTACCCTGATAAGCCATCTCATCAGTTTAGAATTATTGACTTTAATAGCAATTATCTTTATTATTAATGAGGTTTCACATGTGTTTGACCGTTTGCTTATTGATTTGTGAAGTGTCCATTCATCTTGTGTTCATTTTAGGGATTTTTTTTTTGCATTTAAAAATTTTATTTTCTGTAGGTATACAAAACAAAATTATACATTGGGTGGTGGTGGCACACGCCTTTAATCCCAGCACTCGGGAGACAGAGGCAGGTGGATCTCTGTGAGTTTGAGGCCAGCCTGGTCTACAGAGCGAATTCCAGGACAGGCTCCAAAGCTACAGAGAAACTCTGTCTCGAAAAAAAATAAGTCAAACTATACATATTTATTGGTTATTATGTTTCAATACATACATATGTTATGTAACATTTAAACCAGAGTAAATCTACCTCCTTGAACATTTATCATTCCTTTTTTCCAAAACAGGGTTTCTCAGTAGTCCTGGCTGTCCAGGAACTCATTGTGTAAACCAAGATGGCCTTCAACTAGAGATCTGCTTACCTCTGCCTCCCCAGTGCTGAAATTAAATAAGTGCACCACCACCTAGCAAATGCTTCTAACCACTGAGCCCTCCTCCAGCCCTCAGTTCACATCCTAAGAGTGAATTTTGGTAAACTTAAATTTTGTAGCATGTACCCATCTTTTTCTTTGGATGAAGTGTTTCTAGCTATTTAAGAAGTCTGCTGCAAAGTGTGATAGCTCAAACTCATAATCCCAGCAGCTGGAGGCTGAGAGAAGAGGACTGTTAAAAATTGGAGGTCATCCCGGACAACATAGGCCTGTTTCAAAAATAACCATCATGGATACTAATGCTGTTCCCAGAAGAAATGAGTTATTAAATATAAATCTCAGTGCCAGGTTATTTGTTAGGGAGGTCTCAGAGGCACCTAAAACATAGGCTCCTGTTATTTCCCTTGGTTTTCACCCTAACTAGATGGTAAGAGTCTACCGTTAAAGACATCACACACTTTAGCTGCTGGGCATAGAGAAATCAATCAGGACCAACAAGGAAATGTCCTCCATGCTGGCTAGTTTTCATAGTTCCAGAAGGTGCTACCCAGGCCACCAGGGCAAAAAGACATCTTACCTAGCAGTGAACCCAGCATGCTATAAATGCCAACCTTCCAAGTAAGATGTACCCACTGGTGTAATAATGATATGGC
This sequence comes from Microtus oregoni, assembly GCF_018167655.1. NCBI lineage: Eukaryota > Metazoa > Chordata > Mammalia > Rodentia > Cricetidae > Microtus > Microtus oregoni. The sequence goes on from NW_024544867.1 coordinate 226,171, forward strand.
TATTACAGGGTAACCAACCACTCTGATTAGATTTGAGACCTGGTCCACAAGAGGGAATTCATGCCTAGTTCTGTAAAGCTGGTCAGAAGTCCATGTCTGGGGAGGTCATAGGCCCTAGGCCATACTACTACTACTACTACTGTTTTGCTAATTGCCTTTTAAATATATAAATACAAATATATTTATATTCATAGATTAGTGCTGCTCTCAACTGCAGTCGGAGAGCTTCTTTTTGCTGTAGGCAAGTTTATGCAGAGACTTATAACTGTTCATACTGTTGAAAATAAGTGACTGTTGAATGCCTAGCTTTAAATGAGATGTGTATCACCACTAGTCCAAAGTTCAAGGAACACTGTGTTAGAAGAAGTGGGAAGGATGTAAAGAGCTGGAGGATGGGGAGGGTACCATGAGATGCTGTCTTTCATACACGACACGGCCATGCACTCATGAATTCACAGCAGCTGTGGTTATCTGGATGAGACCTGTACAAGAGCAACCCAGTGAATCTTCCAGCCTGGATGGGTAAGGAGCTCATGAGACTCCAACCCTAGTTGAAGGACTATTAGAAGTTGATGATCGCTGACGTAAGTTTTCTTGCAGGACATACCATGCACACATGGGCAGGACTAATTGGACTCTGAGTTACTAAAGCAAAAGGGGGATCTGATGAGGATTTAGAGGGCAGAGACGTTGGAGAGGGGATGGATATGGACCATATTCGTTGGTATCAAATATGAAAGTAGAAAAGGATTTTTAAAAGACCAGGTATGGTGGCACATACCTTTAATCCCAGTATTTGGGAGGCAGAGGCAGGTGAATCTCTATGTGTTTGAGGCCAGTCTGGTCTTCATAGTAAGTTTCAGGACAGCCAGGGCAATGTGGAGAGACCCTACCTCCTCAACAAAAAGAACTAAAATATATTAAAACCAACCAATCAACCCCCACCTAAAACAAAATTATTTCCCTAGTCGAAATTCATAGATATTCTCCTAACATTCTTCTACAATTCTAAAGTTTTTCCTTTATTTTTTAATCCATTTGAAACTGCACTTTGTAAATATTTAGAAATAGGGATACAGTTTAATTTTCTCCTAAGCTCCATCTCATCTTTGAAAATTAAATAGTAAAATCTTTTAAATTATATGCAATTACGGCCTTTGGTTATTTTATTCCCTCTTGTTGATTGTGACTGTTTTTCCAACAGAGCTTCATTTTCAGCTTTCATATCAGATTCTATCAACCGAGTTTTCTCACTTTCTTAGACTCTTTAGGATTCTTCCCAGCTGTTAGACATTATTTAAAAACAGCTACAGAAATAGGACTGGAGAGATGGCTTGCTGGTTAAGAACACTTTCCAGTTTTCCAGAGTATCAGAGATCTCTCAGTACCCATCAGGTGGTTCACAAACACCTGTAACTCTGGTTCCAAGAAATCTGATGCCCTGTGTCTGTGGCATACACACATATATAAACATACACACACACAAATAAAAATGAATCTTAAAATAGTTACAGAGCTGGGTAGTGGTGGCACATGCCTTTGTTTGATTCCTGCACTCAGGAGGCAGAGGCAGATGGATCTCTGAGTTCAAGGCCAGCCTGGTCTACAGAGTGAGTTCCAGGGCATCCAGAGCTACACAGAGAAACCCTGTCTGGCAAAACCAATTCCAGGACAGGCTCCAAAGCAACAGAGAAATCTGTCTCAAAAAAAAAAAAAAAAAAAAAAGAGAGAGAGAGAGAGAGAAAAGAAAAAAAGTTACTGTAATAGCTGTGGAAACGACCTTCTGAAAATGGCGCTAACCCCAGTCTATAAATTCAAACTGTTGCCATACTATAAGGCTGCTAAAGGGATGACTCAGTAGACACCTGGGTTGCTAAGAGCATGACTTAGTAATGAGCAGATATAAGGTAATAGAAGGTGGTTGAAAGGATGAAGAAAAGAGATTGAAAATGAGAAATGGGTATAAAGAAGAGGAGGGAAACAGGGACGCCAATGAGCGAGTCAGACAAAGGCAGAAACATAAGATGCAGTGGGAATGGGATTGGGGAGAAACGGATGGGGGGGGGAGGACAAAGCTGGAGCACTGGCTTAAGGATTCGGACCCCTGGTGTTCACACAAGATACCTTTCTCAGTACACAATTCCAACTTTGAAGCTCCTAAGTGGATTGGGTCCAAGTTGGTTCTAGGATTTACGACGGCAGTCTTTGAATCTGCTTGAAGAATTAAGAGAGGGGCGGGCGATAGAGGCAGGATCTCAGACACTACTTTCCCCAACTTCTATCTCCGTTGTCTAGGAGTCCCCTCATCCTCCTTCACACTCTAACCTCACCTAAGTCCTCCCTAAGATCCGTCCTCTTAGTCCAAACCGCCCGCCCCTCCGAAGGTGCCTCCTTCTAACTCCCGACTGAGCCCTTTGCTGGAGCCCCCAGACTGGCTAGACTCCAAAACAGCAGAGCGCTCGCCTCCTACTCGCCCTGGGGAGCCGGGAGGGCATAACCACGCTGTAACTTCCGACCGGTCTCAATAAGCGTGGGCTCATGCCCCGCCTGCCTTCACTTCTCCCCTACAGCGATCCGTCTGGGCACTAACGCTTCCCAAATCTAGTCCGCGGTTGCTTAGACGGTTGCGAAGCAACTACAAAGGGGGGCGGGGTCCAAACTCCCGGCACGCGCACGAGCCAATCAACAAAAAACGCTCTTACAGGAGGAAGTGACTGCTCCCTGGCACCGGAAGCCGGAAATCTGATTAGCTTCAACTTATTATCGCGAGGTTTACCGTACACCCGGCTTGCACCGCGGTATTTCCCGCGCGGGCTAACCTCGGTTCCCGGGAGCGAGGGGCGGCCTCTCCTACGGTAGCGCCGCTGCCATGGGTTTCCTGAAACTGATTGAGATTGAGAACTTTAAATCGTACAAGGGTCGACAGATTATCGGACCATTTCAGAGGTTCACCGCCATCATTGGACCCAATGGCTCTGGTGAGATAAATCCGGCTGCGGCCCTGTGGGTGTCCCGGTCAGGTCCCCCTGTCTGTCTCCATAGTAGTAGAACCTATCCCATGCAACCTGAGACGTTGTGAACCCTCAAATGTCCTTTGCTCCTCTTGGTATTTTTCATCTCGATCTCGCTCCCCCTTCTGCCATGCACTTAACTTGAGTCTCTTCCCAGATGTCAGTTGGCCGAGTTTTGTGCAGACCCCTCGGTCCGGAATGGTATGGGCCGAGCTGTGCGTTGCCCCGCCCAAACCCCTCCCGCCAAAAGAGGCGTTCCTGGAACTTGCTGCCAGTGTTTGGCTGGTGGCTCCTTTCCGGTCTGTATTGTTCCACCTTCCTTGTCTTAAATTTGACACCTCTGGGAAACTTTGGGACCGTTATCTCTGCCGTGCGTCGGATCTCTAGTAGTATACTCTCTGTTTTAGCCAGCCTCCTCCACACCCGCGCGTCTCACTAGAACACTCCAGTTCCTTTTTCCTTCTTTTCAGCTGCGGCCCTCTGCTCAACAGAGTGCAATTCCGACCTTCGCACCCTACGCACTTAAGACATTGTTGCCTCCATTTGTTCCTTTCATATCAGGAAGCCGTAATGAACCTGAACTTGTTGGCTTGCCACATTTGTTGAATGTTTCGGGGTTTATCGGTTAAGTTTATGCGGTAAATAAGCCAAGTCCGTGATCGCAGCAAACTTACTTTAGAAGATAAAGTACAAAGTGTATTTAGGCTGTTATAAATGCTCTGTAGAAAAGGGGTTAAGCTGATAGCTTAAATTGACTTTGGTAGTCGATATATTGATTTTGGTAGTAAGTAAGCCTATTTTTTCATACTTAAGTCTACTATCTTAATATCTTGATAATCATCTTAATATCTTAGTAATATTAATCATATATAATTATATAAAATAAATTAATTGATATCTTAATATATCATGTCTTAATGATTTATAGCATGTGAACTCCTCTTACGTATTCCTAGAAATGTCATTTGGGAATCTTGGCTGTGTTCCTCCACTCCAGAGCTGCTCTAGTTTACTCTTTTTCTAGCCTGGCAGGCCAGTCTTTTTTTTTTTAATATTTATTTATTTATTATGTATACAATGTTCTGTCTGTGTGTATGCCTGCAGGCCAGAAGAGGGCACCAGACTCCTCTACAGATGATTGTGAGCCACCATGTGGTTGCTGGGAATTGAACTCAGGACCTTTGGAAGAGCAGGCGATGCTCTTAACCTCTGAGCCATCTCTCCAGCCCTGGCAGGCCAGTCTTGCCTTAAAGTAGCTTATAGCAAATATTTTCCCTGGACTCTTGCCTGTGTTTTGTTCTTTGCTTAGAGCAACGTTTCCCAACCCTGGCACTTGAGCAGCACACTTTGCAGTGGGGTTGGTCCTGTGTTTAGCTGTATTCCTGGCTTCTGCCCTCTAAATGACAGCACGTCCACTTCCCAGAAGTGGCCATCAAAAATGTCTCCTGACAGTGCCAGGGTCCTGGGATGGGGTGATGATGACATGTTACTTCCTTCCCCAACAAGATTTAAGAGCCACTGGCACCAGATGGTGGTTGCAGGCCTATAACCCCAGCACTCGGGAGGCAGAGGTAGGTGAAGCTTTTTGAGTTCGAGGCCAGCCTGGTCTACAGAGCTAGTTCCAAGACAGTTAGAGTTGTTACACAGAGAAATCCTGTCTCTGGGAAGAAAAAAGAACCACTGGCCTAGAGGGTTAATGCGACTAAGTTTCTTAGGGTTTTGATATCGTGCCACCTGTTAAAATCCAGTCCTCTCAGCATTTATTAGAATTATAACCCAGCTATTTTGAAAAAGCCCTTGACCTGAGTTCTTACCCTCTCTATTCTTTTGTTTTTTGAGACAGTATCTTGGGCTTCAAACTCTTAGTCATGCCTCCCCCTCCCAAATGCTGAATGTGTTATACCACACCTGCCTTCTGTCTCTCCATATCTTTCAAAACTTGGCTCTATAAAGCACTCCTTGATCTTGGTTCCCACTTTGTAAAATGCTCTCTCTGTCTCTGTCTCTCTCTGTCTCTGTCTCTGTCTCTGTCTCTGTCTCTCTCTCTCTCTCTCTCTCTCTCTCTCTCTCTCAGGCACAGAGTCCTTCCTTCCATCTGCCCATCCATCCATCCTTATAGCTTTCGAACCTGTCCTGGAACTCACTCTATAGACCAGGCTGGCCGGGAACTCACAGAGATCAGCCTGCCTCTGCCTCCCAAGTCCTGGGATTAAAGGTGTGCGCCACCACCTCCTGGCTCAGACTTTTATTTTCTGTCACAAATTTATAGTACCTGCTTTGTATCTTCACCATTAGAGTATGAGTGTCCTCAAGAAGCTATTTCTTGAGATGTTTTGTTAGTGTTCACACTGCACATTAGAAAAATGTTTGCAGCATTGAAGAATTGTGTGTAGTTGTGAGATGTTAATCCTTGAAACTCATGAAAGAAGCTCAAAGATTGGAAATTGGTGCTTGAAAGACCAAATTCCACTTTATGTTATGTGCTACTTCTGCTGCAATGGCGAGACAGTCTAGATTGTAGAGCAATACATCTGTCATTCATTCATTCGTCTATTTATTATTTATTCATTTAGCCAAGGCAGGATTTCTCTTTATAGCACTGGCTGCCCTGGATCTGTAGACCAGGTTGGCCTCGAACTCAGTGATATCCACCTGCTTCTGTCTCCAGAGTGCTGGGATTAAAGGCATGCTCCACCACCACCTGGCAGATCTGTTCTTTATTGAACACCAAATTGATCTTGGTGTTTGTTGTTCATTTGTTGAGATAGGATCTCATCTTCCATACTGGTGTCAAACTCTAGTTCATCCAGAGTGCTGGAATTAAAGGCGTGCACTTCCTCCTGGTTTAATACAGCGTTTGGATTTGAACTGCTAGATAAGCACACACTTCAGCTGGGTCACAACCTCAGGCTCGCAAGGCTGATTTTTGAAGGTCTTTAGCAAACAAGTAACAGAATGAAAGACAATGAGCAAGGATCTTGAAGCTGGATGTAGGTAGACTGCTTTGTCACCCTGTCAGCTGAAGGAAAGAACTGGCACGTTTAACTTGAGGAATGACGAGGTTTCTTCCTTTTTAAAGTAGAGGAAATGCCTATTTCCTAAGACTTTTGGATAAGCTAAATTGGGTAATTAATGTGAACATGAATCACAAAGTTGTATGAATCATGTGATGTAGTATTTTTAAGAAAATAGCTGATTATGCATTGGTATTTTAGTAAGTATTAAAAAGAGTCCAGGGTGCTGTCAGACAAAAGAGAAGGCTGCGGAGATGGCTCAGTCTGTCAAGTGTTTGCCACACGAGCATGAGTTTGGACTCTCAGCACCCACTTAGGAAGCAAGCTGGGTGTGGTGCTCTATACCTATAACCCAGCACTGGGGAGGAGGAGACTGCAGGATACCTGGGACTTGCTGGCCAGCTAATATAGCTCAGTTGGTGAGCTTCCAGGCCAAGAGAGATCCTGTTTCAAAAAATAAGATGAACAGTTATTTAAAAAAGAGACACCCACCATCAACCTCTGACCTCCTCATGCTTGCACACAAATTGGATGTTTAAAAGAAGCCAAGTATGTTAAAAATAGTATACTAGTGATATAATTTTGGTAACAAATTTTAAAAGTTCGAGAACCTGATACTTGCTAGGTGTGATGGCACACACCCATAATCTCAGTACTTGTGCAGTTAAGGCAAAAAGATTGCTATGAGTTCCAGGTCAACCTGGGCTGCATAGTAGAACCCTGTACCAAAAAAAAAAAAAAATCAAAAACTTTGTACTGGTTTTGCTACTCAAGTTTGTTTGTTTTGGTACATTTCTTTCTTTTTGCCTTGTTTAATCAAGAGACTGGACTGAGTGATTTCAAAAAGTACAAAAAGTTTTCCAAATGTATGATTCAGTGTACATATCTGAGCAGACTCAGAATTATATCAAGTTTCACTCTTTAATGCTTTCTTTCTTTTTTCTTTTCTTTCTTTCTTTTTTTTAAGACAGGGTTTCTCAGTAGCTAAGGACCCAATCCATAGACCAGGCTGGCCTCACACTCCACTTGCCTCTGCCTCCCGAGTGCTGGGATTAAAGGCGTGTATGCGCCACCACCACCCGGCTCCTCTTTAATGTTTTTATTTAATTATTTTTTAAAATGACATTTATATTGTGTGTGTGTGTGTTTGTATGGTTGATGTTAGTGTCTTTCCCCCCCACAATAACTATTTATTTATTTATTTATTTATTTCAAGATAGGGTTTCTCTGTGTAACAGTTCTGAGCCTTGCTCTGTAGACAAGGCTGGCCTCGAACTCAGAAATCCACCTGCCTCTGTCTCCTGAGTGCTGGGATTAATGGTGTGTGCCACCACCACCTGGCAACTCCAGCTTATTTTTTTGAGACAGGGTCTCTTATTGGCCTGGACCTCATCAACTGGGCTGTATTGCCTGGCCAGCAGACTCAGTACTTTGTCTCCACTTTCAATGCTAGGTGATGGGCATACACCAACACAGTCAGCTATTTTAAGTGGATGGTAAAGAGTCCAAACTCAGGTCCTTACGTTTGGGTGGCAAGCTTGGTACTTGTGTAGGGATCAGAGGACAGCTTTGCAGGAGTCAGTTCTCTCTTCCCTCTATGTGCGTCCTGGGGATCAAATTCAGGTTAGCAGGCTTGGTGGCTAGTGCCTTAATCTGTGGAGCCATCTCAATGGCCTGTTCATGGGTTTTCTTATTCCTTTGCTTCTTCCCAAGTTTTGTTATGAACATTGGCAAACATATATGTGGTAGCAGGGTGTGGTGGTGCACAACTTTAATCCCAGCTCTCTGGAGGCAGAGGCAGGTGGATCTCTGAGTTCCAGGCCAGTATGGTCAATATACAGAGCCTGTCTCTGTTTCTGTCTCTTTCTGTCTCTGTCTGTCTGTCTGTCTGTCTGTCTGTCTGTCTGTCTGACTCTCTCTCTCTCTCTCTGTCTGTCTGTCTCTCTCTTTCTCATGTGCCCACTTAAACATTTGAAAATAAAGACTTAGCATTTCCCCTTTAATTGCTTCAGCATCATATAAAATTATTATCCTGTCTTATCACTATTTCATTATTACAACAAAGGAAATTTTTTGTGTGTCATCGTTTATCCAGTTTTTCTTTAAGCTTCAAGCTTCTATAGTTGCTCAGTTTATCTAATATATATTCAAGCTTCCCTAATTCCTTCCCAAAATGTTCATGTTTCTTTTTTTGAATGAGTCCAATCATAGTTCATGCTCTCAAGTTGGGTGGGATTTCACACACTTGTAATCCTAGTATGTGGGAGGCTGAGGCAAGAAGCTTGTGACTGTAAAGCCAACTTGGACTGTGTAGAAATTTTTTCCTATAATGAAATAAAAGATTAACCTATAGTAACATCCATGTTTTATTTTGCCTTTATTTAGTAATGGGGATGGAACCCAGGGTCTTGTGTGTGCTAGTAAAGCCCTACCTCCTCTCCTGGTACAGATAGCGAGTTTTTTAAAAGAGCAGGCCCTTTGTGTTGTGGAACATCCTATAGTCCTGTTTTTTTTTAATTTGTTTTTTTAAAGATTTGTTCTTTTCTTTTTTTTTTGTAGTGTCATTCTTTTTTGTATTGCTTTATAAATAATACCATTCAAAATTTCCACTTCCTCCCCTCCTCCCATTTCCCTCCCGCTCACCCACTCTCCCTCCCCTCCCCCTCCAGTCCTAAGAAAGGGCAGGGTAGCCTGCCCTGTGGGAAGTCCAAGGCCCTCCCCCCTCCATCCAGGCCTAGGAAGGTATGCATCCAAATAGAATAGGATCCCCAAAAGCCAGTACATGCAGTAGAGACAAATCCCAGTGCCATTATCATTGGCTTCTCAGTCTGCCCCAATTGTCACCCACATTCAGAGAGTCCAGTTTGATCGCATGCTCGTTCAGTCCCAGTCCCCATGCTCGTTCAGTTCCAGTCCAGCTGGCTTTGGTGAGCTCCCATTAGAACAGGCACACTGTCTCAGTGGGTGAACCAACCCCTTGCAGTCCTGACTTCCTTGTTCATATTGTTCCTCCTTCTGCTCTTCAACTAGACCTTGGGAGCTCAGTCCAGTGTTCCGATGTAGGTCTCTGTCTCTATCTCCATCTGTCTCCGGATGAAGGTTCATATTTGTATTTTTGGGTCTGGGTTATCTCACTCAGGATAGTGTTTTCTATTTCCACTCATTTGCATGCAAAATTCAAGATGCCATTGTTTTTTTACTGCTGAGTAGTACTCTAATGTGTAGATGTGCCACACTTTCTTTATCCATTCTTCAGTTGAGGGGCATCTAAGTTGTTTCCATCTTACACCTGTCAGAATGGCTAAAATCAAAAACACCAATGACAACCTATGCTGGAGAGGATGTGGAACAACGGGAACACTCATCCATTGCTGGTGGGAACGCAAACTTTTGCAACCACTTTGGAAATCAGTGTGGCAGTTTCTCAGAAAATTGGGAGTCAACCTACCTCAGGATCCAGCAATACCACTCTTGGGAATATACCCAAGAGATGCCCAATCATACTACAAAAGCATTTGTTCAACTATGTTCATAGCAGCATTATTTGTAATAGCCACAATCTTGTTTTGTTTTAACTCATAAAGCTAAGGGAGATCTTGAATTCTTGCTTTTTTCAAGATAAGGCTTCTCTAACTGTCCTAGACCAGACTGTAGACCAGACTGGCCTTGAACTCGGATCTGCCTTCCTCTGCCTCTTGAGTGCTGGGGTTAAAGGCTTTGACCTTCAACTCTTATGTGTGTTTTGTGTGTCCATCTGTGTACCGCGTGTGCTTGGTGCTGGTAGAGGCCAGAAGAGGATGTTTTATCCCCTGAAACCTAGAGTTTCAGATGATTGTGAGCTGTCTTGTGGGTGCTGAGAGCCAAATCTGGATACTCTGGAAGAGCACTGAGCCAATCTTGAACTCTTAATCCTTAATTTTCCTGCTTTAGTCCCCTGAAGGTGGGCTAGGGTTAGAAGCAAGCTACTATACCTGTTTTCCTTTTAGTCTCTCTAGTCTTTGGGGGGTTGTTTTGATTTGTTGATGTTATTGCTTGAGACAAAGTCTTACTATGTTGATCTGACTGGCTTAGAATTTACTATGTAGACAAGGCTGGCCTGGAATTCAACAGAGATCTACCTGCCTCTTCTTCCCAAGTTCTGGAGTTTAAAGAATGTACCATTGCACCTAGCTACACAATTTATTTTTATCTTAAGCTTTTCTTGTATTGTTTACCAGGTTCCTTTATTTGCTATATTTCCTAGAGGTTTGAGTGTGATTATAATAACTTACTTATTAGGTTGAATGTGGCCACATATTTCATTTCATAACCAATGTTGGTGCTTTATAATGTATTATAACTGGAACATGCACTTTTAAAAATTTACCAAATTAGCCTTTCTTTGTTTGTTTATTTGTTTGTTTGGAGACAGTTTTTGTTCTCTGTGTAACAGCCCTGGCTGTCCTGGAACTCACTTTGTAGACCCGGCTGGCCTTGAACTCACCTTGATCTACCTACCTCTGCCTCCCAAGTGCTGGGATTTAAAGGCAGGTAACAATACCACCCAGCCAATTTAACCACTTTTAATGTACAGTTTAACAGTGTTACATTTTAACAGTCACACTTTTTTTTGTGCAACAGATCTCTAGAACTCTTCTGTCTTGCCCCCTCAGTCCAGCCTGCTTTTATTTTTGCATGGTTGAGGTCAAGCTACTGGGTTTACAAGGTAAAAATAATACCTCTATGTTATCATAGTAAAGGTTGTAGAACAATCCATTCTATGAATACCTGTTTCTTTATATGGGGTTTTAGTGTCTGGCTCAGCTCCTACAAGTAATTTATTTAACTGCAAAGGAACTATTTTTCCTAAGTCATTGACCCAGTTTTCTGACAACAGTTTATTTTCTCTTTTCCATTAGTCTGATATTAGAAAATAGAATAGAAAAGAACACATTTCTATTCTCAATGTCCTTTATTGCTTTTCTCCTTTCCATCTTCCTAATGTTCCCTCTTCTGCTTCATCCCCTTCTCTCTTAGGTAAGTCAAATCTCATGGATGCTATCAGCTTTGTGCTTGGTGAGAAAACCAGCAACTTGCGGGTAAAGACTCTGCGGGACCTGATACATGGAGCTCCTGTGGGCAAGCCAGCTGCTAACCGAGCCTTTGTGAGCATGGTCTACTCTGAGGAGGGTGCTGAGGACCGAACTTTTGCCCGTGTCATTGTAGGTGGGTAAGGCTGATCAAAAGACTCTTTGAGTCCAAGGAAGCAGATAGACTCATTTGCTAGGATGGGAGGACTATCTGACCCTTGCTAACTCATTCATTGTCTTGTAGGGGGCTCTTCTGAGTACAAGATCAACAACAAAGTTGTCCAGCTACATGAATACAGTGAAGAGTTAGAGAAGTTGGGTATTCTCATCAAAGCTCGTAACTTCCTTGTCTTCCAGGTGGGCTATTTTTTTTTTAAGACAGGTTCTCATTGTATAATCCTGGCTGTCCTGGAACTCACTATGTAGACCAAGCAGGCCTTGAACTCAAAAATATCTGCCTGCTTCTGCTTTCTGAATAATAGGATTAAAGGTGTGCACCACTGTGCTCAGCAAATTACTTTTATTTTTTATCCTTAAAAAAAATTTTTTTTTTTGTATTTTCGAGACAGGGTTTCTCTGTAGTTTTTGGAGCCTGTCCTGGAACTACCAGGCTGGCCTCGAACTCACAGAGATCCTCCTGCCTCTGCCTCTCGAGTGCTGGGATTAAAGGTGTGCGCCACCACCACCTGGCTTCCTTAAAAATTTTTATTTGAAGATTTTATTGCTGTATTGCATCCTTTCCACGTTCCCTCTCTCCAACTCTTGTATCTCTCTAACCACCTCCTCTGGAATTTATGACCTCTTCTATCTGTCTGTCTGTCTGTCTATCTATCTATAGATTTTTTGTTGTTGTTTTTTGTTTTTCGAGACAGGGTTTCTCTGGCTTTGGAGCGTGTCCTGGAACTAGCTCTTGTAGACCAGGCTGACCTTGAACTCACAGAGATCCGCCTGCCTCTGCCTTCTGAGTGCTGGGATTAAAGGCATGTGCCACCACCGCCCAGCGTCTATAAGATTTTTTAAAAAGATTTTTATTTTATATGTTTGAATGTTTTGTTTGTATGTATGTATGTATGTATGTATGTGCACATGTGTGGTATGCCTGATGCCCACAGGCCAGAAGGCAGCATCAGACCCCCTATAAATGGAGTTACAGATGTTTGTGAGCCACCCTGTGGGTGGTGGTGGGAACTAAATAAGAGTCCTCTGCAAGAACAAGTACTCTTTACCACTAGGCCATTTTTCTAGCCCCTATATTTGTTTTATTAGTATTTGCTCTTATTTGTATGTTTTAGGGCTGAGATCTTGTTCCTATGGGGATGGGGTAGGCAGTGTGGAAATTGGTTCACCTTTGAAAGTAAACCCCCGTCCATATTGGTGTGTCTATTGATGTAGTAGTCTTCACAGGTCTTGTGCTGACAGCCATCTTGTTGAGAGTTCTTGGGAACACCATGTTTGTCCTGTCAGGAAGAAACTGTTATACAGCAGTCATCCTGGCCCTCGGGCTCCTGTAATCTTTCTGCCTCCTCTCCTGAGATGTTCCCTGAACCATAGATGTAGGGGCTCTCTTATAGATGATACATTTGGGGCTGGGCACTCTGATCATTTATTTTCTGCATTTTGACCAGTTATTGATCTCTCTGATTGTCTTAGTTAGAAAATAAGAAGAAGCTTCTTTGATGAGATGTAAAACTTGAACTTATCTCTGGGTATATGGAAAAGTATTTAGAAGGCAACTGGAAATGTATTACTTTAGTAATGTGACTGTAGGTAGTTCTCCTCTGTGGGCTTTCTTTTTCTTTTTAAAGATAGGGTCTCACTGTGTAGCCCTGGCTGGCCTCCTAAGTCCAGGATTAAAGGCATGTGCCACCATGCCCAGACTGTGGGCATTTAAAAATATTTTTGTTTTATGTGTATGACTGTTTTGCTTGCACTTATATATGTCCACTGTGCATGGAAGAGTGTGTTGGATTCCCTGGAACTAGAGTTACAGATAGTTGTGAGCCTCCATGTGGGTGCTGGAAATTAAACCTGCATCCTCTGGAAGGAAGAACCACTAGTGCTCTTAACTGTTGAGCCACCTAGTCAGCCCCCTTTTGGTGTTTTTAAGTCATTATTGACTATTTGCTGTTTTTTTTTTTTACCTTTCCTGTCCCACCTAGGCCTGCTTTATCTCCAAGTTCTTTTGTCATAGCACATTCTTTAGTGGGCTTCCATATTCCATTCTGGCCTCTTTCAGTTTCCCCCTCAGCTGGATAAGGAAAGAAGTCTTTCTTCTCTGTCTTTCTGTAAAGCAGTTCAGTGATTTCCTTTCTTCTTGTCTTAGAATGGTTGTTCTTAAATTATAGTTCCTAGACCAGTGGTATCAGCACTACTTGGGACTATGTTATGTTCCCCAGCCTGCTTTCCTCTTTTTTTGGTTAGTTTTCCCATATATTCCAACGTCAGCATAGATGTCACCTATGTAAGGTCTTCCCAAATAGAGTTCCCTACTTAAGGTTTTTTGCCTCTCAAGCTTGAATTTTCTGGGCTGCTTTAGTCATTGCATATAATATACCACTGTGTTACCTTTGTGTTTGTCTCTTTATGTTCAGAGGCAGAGAATGTGGCATTAAATCCCAATATGGCTGATCTGGTAGCACAGGCTCATACCACCACCTAAAGCAAGAAGATTTTAAGTTCAAGGTTTGCCTGGACTACAGAAGAAGTTCAAACCCAGCCTAGACAGCTTAGTGAGACCCTGTCTCACAATAAGAAAAGTAAACAAAGGACAGGGATTATACCTCAGTGATGGAGTACATACTGACCTTTAATCCTTAGTACTTATTCTGTCTCCCATCCTTAAAAAAGCCTTGAAATGTGGCACTAGTTGGGGAGAAGAGGGTTGATAAACTTCTGAAGTGGGCAGGGTGAATTGAGCCAGCAGAGGTCTAAATGGGGCAGTGTGCTTTGACCTTTGTTAGGGTGCAGTGGAGTCTATTGCCATGAAGAACCCTAAGGAGAGGACAGCTTTATTTGAAGAAATAAGTCGCTCTGGGGAGCTAGCACAGGAGTATGACAAGCGAAAGAAAGAAATGGTGAAGGCTGAAGAGGACACGCAGTTTAATTACCATCGCAAGAAAAATATTGCAGCTGAACGCAAGGAAGCCAAACAAGAGAAGGAAGAGGTTGGTGGCCTGGCTGCCTCTTAGATCTAAGGGACCAAGATAAAGGCAGTGTCTTACTGATCCCCTGTCCCCATTCCTTTTTGCATAGGCGGACCGCTACCAGCGCCTGAAGGATGAGGTGGTACGAGCCCAGGTACAGTTGCAGCTCTTTAAGCTGTACCATAATGAAGTGGAGATCGAGAAGCTCAACAAGGAACTGGCCTCTAAGAACAAGGAGATTGAGAAGGACAAGAAGCGGATGGACAAGGTAGAGGATGAGCTGAAGGAGAAGAAGAAAGAACTGGGCAAAATGATGCGGGAGCAGCAACAGATTGAGAAGGAGATCAAGTAAGAGGCGTGCCCAGGCCTGGAACCTGTGGGAAACTAGCAATTGTGCTATCTCTTGGGAACTTTTGAGCTCAGAGTCTAGTATTTCTACTAATTTGTTTTTTTTCCCCTTGACCCATGCCTATTTATTGGCTTTCGTTAATACAATAGAGTATTAAGAATTCAGGCTTGGGACAGTAAGGTAGCTCAGCTTTGACATAGCTCATTGGGTAAAGGTGCTTGAGGCCAAGCCTAGTGACCTGGGTTAAATCACTGGGATCCATATGGTGGAGGAGAGAACTGAGTTCTACAAGTTGTTCTCTGATCTCTGCATGTGGGTACACATGTGCTCACATATACTAACGAATGTGTGTGCTTGCTTGTGTGTCTGATACAAGTAATTAAGAAAGAATAAAAGAAGCGGCCTCTGTGTTGATAACTTAGCATATAAGAGGAAGCAGTGGGAAGTGGGATGAACAAGAGGGCCGACCTTTGAGACAAGCACTGTATCTAGGAGTTTAAGGAATCGGATGAGAAGTGATTCGATCAGATGAAGGCAATTCGGTAAACGTAGGCTTTTTGTGAAGTTTTTAATGAGAGACTTGTCTTAGGGTTTGCTTCGACCTTATGGGACAGTATTTGACATTTATCAGGATTCAGTGAAATCTGTTGTCATGAAGAACCCCAAAGTTGCAAGGGTTGAAGCAGAGGTGGTAATTTTGTCTTTTGGCATGACAAGAATGCCAGGATGATGGTAGGTTCCAAGAAGTACTCAAACTGCATCCTTCTGGTTTTCTCTTTTGTTGTTGTTTGGTTGTTTGGTTGGTTGTTTTTTTCGAGACAGGGTTTCTCTGTGTAACAGGTCTGGTTTTCCTGAAACTTTTTCTCTAGACCATGCTGGCCTCAAAACTCAGAAATCTGCCTGCCTCTGCCTCCTGAGTGCTGGGATTAAAGGCGTGCACTACCACCTCTGAGCTGTTGGTTTTTGAGGATCTCTAAGGCATTAAGCCCTTTTTCTTTACAGTGTTTCCACGAGGTTGGCAGGGAATACCGAGGCCCCTCTTTTGGTATGAAAAGCCTGGGAGCCTACCTTCTGCAGGGCTGATTATCTTTTTTTCCTTTGGCAAAAGGGAAAAGGACTCGGAGTTGAATCAGAAACGTCCTCAGTACATCAAAGCCAAAGAGAATACCTCCCACAAAATCAAGAAGCTTGAGGCAGCCAAGAAGTCTCTGCAAAATGCTCAGAAGCATTACAAGAAACGTAAGGGTGACATGGATGAACTGGAGAAAGAGATGTTGTCCGTGGAGAAGGCCCGACAGGAGTTTGAAGAACGGATGGAGGAAGAGAGTCAGAGTCAGGGCAGAGACTTGACCCTAGAGGAGAATCAGGTAAGTCTTGAAAGGGTTGCAGGTGAAAAGCTCAGTAACTTAACATATGCTAACTGAGTAAGCTGTCCTCTTTTTCCTGTTCATAACACAGGTAAAGAAATACCACCGACTGAAAGAAGAAGCCAGCAAGAGAGCAGCCACTTTGGCTCAGGAGCTGGAGAAGTTTAATAGAGATCAGAAAGCTGACCAGGACCGTCTAGATCTGGAAGAGCGGAAGAAAGTAGAGACAGAGGTAGGCAAAAATTAAAGGATGAGGCATGGGGGTGTAACTCTGCAGCAGTGTGTGCTTAGCATATTTACCCTGAATTCAGTTCCCAGCATCAACAACAAGCAAAAAGATCAAGGGTGATAATCCCTAAATAAAGAAATAATGATAGTTTCAATAACAACAGAAGTTTTTATCTGTCAGGCCGCTACTGTGTGTTAAGCACTATGCTTTATGTATATTCTTCATTTATGATTGCCTTTAGGGGATAGTTGCTATTATCCTCACCTTCCAAATGAGGAAACTGCATCACAGTGGTAGAGTAATTTGCTTAATAATAATAGTAATCCCATAATTACTTAGCTACAGGCTTAGGATATGAACCTGGGCAGGCTGGCTCTAAAGCTCACACTATTACCAAATATACTTTGCTTACTGCCACTCTAATATTAGTAATAATGATAGAAAGTTCTTATGTTATCCCAAGAGCCTATAATGATCTAGGCGTTCAGCTAACATTTATTTTAGATATTTAAGAGAACATCGTAGGCATTAATATTAATGCACACCCTGTATTAAGTACTTACTGTGTACTCTGTGAAGTGGAAATTACCTACATCTTACAGATGAGACAGCAGGGTCAGAGAGGTCTGTGAAGCTTTACTTTGCGTGTTAGATTGGTGAGGAAACCTGGACTGGATACAATACCTTTGAGAGGTTTTGGAACCCTTGGAAGCCTTATCTATTAGTGGATTGGACTTTATATATGTTTCTGCTTTTTTTAAAGTTATAAATTTATTTATTTTATATCCTGACCACAGTTCTTCCCTCCTCTCCTCCCATTCCTCCCTTACCTTCCCTCTGCCCTCCCTCACAATACACTCCTCCTCTGTTTCTATTCAGAAAGCAGCAGGCCTCCCATGGATGTCAACAAAGCATGGCATATCAAGTTGCAATAAGACTATATACATCTCCATGTATTAAGGCTGGGCAAGGCAACCCAGGATGAGGAATAGGGTCCCAAAAGTTGGTCAGAGTCAGAGACAGCCCCTGCTCCCACTATTAGTCCCACAAGAACACCAAGCTATACAACCATAACATATATGCAGAGGGTCTAGGTCAGTCCCATGCAGGCTTCCTAGTTGTTGGTTCAGATTCTGTCAGCTCCTATGAACCCAGATTGATTCTGTGGATTTTCTTTTAATGTCTTTAACCCCTCTGCTGTTTTGGGAGGCCTCCTGCATTAGTGACAGATTGTGTTGGGCTATTGGAATTTTGGATGAATGAGGTCAATAAGGGTGTAAGCCAATACCACATGGGCTTGGGTTAACTGACTCACCCTTTAGTAATGGAATGTATTTATTGCCCAGGCCAAGATCAAGCAAAAACTCCGGGAAATTGAAGAGAATCAGAAACGGATTGAGAAGCTAGAGGAATACATTACCACTAGCAAGTATGTGACTGTGCAATACTTCTCCTCTTCTCCTTCCACATCTCCTTTCTGCTTATCTTGCTCCTCTTCAAGCAGGTCTACCAGAGTCCTTCAGTTACAAATAGTATCTCACCAGACAGGCTAACTCTTGTACTTTCTTTCTTTGCAGGCAGTCCTTAGAGGAACAGAAGAAGCTAGAAGGAGAATTGACAGAGGAAGTGGAGATGGCCAAGCGTCGTATTGATGAGATCAATAAGGAGCTGAACCAGGTGATGGAGCAATTGGGGGATGCGCGCATTGACCGTCAGGAGAGCAGTCGCCAGCAGCGAAAAGCAGAAATAATGGAAAGCATCAAGCGTCTCTACCCTGGTTCTGTGGTAAGACTGGAGAGTCCTCTTTCTGAGCATGTATTCAGACTTCCTGTCAACCTTCTCAGTCACCCTGTGTTATATGATAGACTTTCCTTGGGGAGACACGATACACACATATCTACTCACCTCAGAAAGGAAACCCACGACACAACTAAGTAATGGTTGCTCTAAAGTCTAACATGGTGAACTAATTAATGACTTTTTACTGGGGTTACTAACAGGAGTATGAGTGAAGGGTAACTTAAAAGAGCAGGAATGACTCAAAAAAAAAAAAACACCCATGACACCAAAAAGCCCACTCCAGTGGCATGTGACAACTCACAAAAGTGACAATCTTGGAGCTTTTGGCACAGTTTTTGGACAACTCAACAGTTAAGAATCTCTTATTTCTGCAGTTGTCTGTCTGAGACTTCTTCTTTAGCAGGTGTTTACTTCTTCTATAAAGCTGAGAAAGGCCTTCCACTTGCCCAAAAAGGAAACTAAAGTGTCTACCTCATGAGGCTCCTCCTTCCTTCTGGGGGTAGTGCCAGTGGGAAGAAGATTTGCTGTTGAACACTATGAAGACAGGATAGCTAGTCCTACTTTTATATCTGGGAAAATGGAAAGTCAGCTAAAATATCCTATCCAAACAAACATAGCTTGGGCTGGAGAGGTGGTTCAGAGTTAAAACCATTGTCTGCTTTTCCATAGGACCTGAGCTTGGTTTCCAGCACCCACGTGGTTATTCACAATCTCTGTGACTTCAGTCCCAGAGAATTCAACACCCTCTTCTGGACTATGTGGCCACTAGTCACACATACACACATATGTGTAGATAAAACACATACATATAAAATAAAAAATAAATTAAAAAAAGAAAAGAAGCAAAGTTTGTGAGAGACCTGCTGTTCATGCTCAATTTATCCTGACTTTTTTTTCAGTTTTAAAAATTTTGATGATTGGGGCTGGAGAGATGGCTCAGTGGTTAAGAGCACTGGCTGCTCTTCTGTAGGTCCTGAGTTCAATTCCCAGCAACCACATGGTGGCTCACAACCATCTGTAATGAGATCTGGCTCCCTCCTCTGGTGTGTGGGCATACATGGAGGCAGAATGTTGTATACATAATAAATAAATCTAAACAAAATTAAAAAAAAATTTTGATGATTAATGATTAAGAGCAGTTGCTGCCCTTTCAGAGGACCTAACATATCAGCTGGCTCACAACTGCTTATAACTACAGCTCCAGGGGATCTGGTGCTTCTGGCCTTTGAGGGCATATGCACATACATACATACACACACACATAATTGCAAATAATAAAAATAAAAAAGTTAGTGTGTGTGTGTGTATTTGTGAGTATATGTGCCACAGCAAGAATGGATCCAACTTGTTTGAGACAGGGTCTTGTGTTGGGTTTTGCCTGTTTTTTTTTTTTTTTAAAAAAAGATTTCTGTGTATGATTGTTTTGTCTTCATGTATGTATGTACACTACATGCACAGACAAAGAGTAATTGTGTTTCCTTGAAAACCACAAGAAACTCTAGCAAATTAACCAATGGAGTAGTACATAGAAACTTAATTTTCAGTTGGATGGTCAAAACCATAGGTCACAGTCTAGGCTTATAATTGTAATCCGAAGTGAAAGGCCATCTTATGGGACTGAGTCTTAACATGTGATATCTGTCTGATGCTACCTCAAGATATGCGTCAGAACTGGATTATAGGACACACAGCTAGTCTATTGGTGTGTGGAGGTGTCTGTGTCTTTGTTTGCATTTGTGGGTATATACTTGTGAGTGAGGGTGCCCAAGGAGGCCATAAGATCCTTTGGAGCTGGAGTTACAGGTAGTTGTGAGCCATCTGACATGAATACTAGGAACTGAGCTCAGGTTCTCTGCAAGAGCAGCAAGCACTCTAATAGCTGATGCATTTCTCCAGTCCTGAGCTTATGAGTTTCTTTTTTTGTTTGTTTTGTTTTGTTTTTCAAGACAGGGTTTCTCTGTAGCTTTGGAGCTTGTCCTGGAACTAGAACTTACAGACCAGACTGGCCTTGAACTCACAGAGATCTGCCTGCCTCTGCCTCTCGAGTGCTGGGATTAAAGGCGTGAGCCACCACTTCCCAGTGCTTTTGAGTTTTTATGGGGAGTTTGGTTCATAGACGCAATAAATTAAATCATTGGCTGTTGACGATCAACCCAACTTTTAATCATTTCCTATTAGGTGTGGGACAGGGGACTAGAAGGCCCAGTCATCTAAGCCTGCTTTGGTTTCTGTAATGACTAGCTCTCATGGGAAAGTTACCTAGGAGTAATAAGTGATCCGTCAACTCATTATGATTTTAGTTTTTGGAACTGTATCAGGAACCTCAGTCTGGCTAAATGTATATTTCATAATGTTATAGTCCTCCCTTGGTCTTTTAACACAAATCTTTTACATCAAAACAACCGTAAGTCAAAAGATATACTGGCAGGGCTGGAGAGATGGCTCTGCAGTTAAAATCACTGACTGTTCTTCCAGAGGACCCTGATTCAATTTTCAGTGCCCACATGTCAGCTCACAACTGTTTGTAACTCCAGTTCTAGGGGATCTGACACCCTCACATAGGCATACATACAGGCAAAACACCAATGCACATTAAAAATGAAAAGGAATTATTAAAAACTTTTAAAGATATACTGGCATATTGTTACAATCTCATGCAGTTATCAGTTAATAAGTAACCAGTGTAAAGCTAGGTGCCATGTTGCATATCTTTAATATCAGCAGTTGGGAGGCAGAGATAGGAGGGTCATGAGTTTGGCTTCAACCTGGGCTACATAGGGACATTCAGGTTAGTCCCAGATAAATAATGAGACCATGTTTCAACAACAGAAAAATTAGCTAGTATCATATTAAATAATGTCTTCTAGGGTGAGGCTGTAAAGGCTAGTGGCATTTCAGTCAATCTTGTCTGGTTCCAAAAGCAGGCTTAGAAAACCTGTAGCTTCATCTCTTAAGCCTCTGATGTAATTGATCATCAATTACAATGTGATTTCTTTCTCTGAGTTGCTTTTGGGTTGTTAATTGTGTCTTCCATCATGTAACATGCTTATTCAGTCTTTAATCCTCCTTTAACCAAATTTCTGTTTTTGGAAGGGACATTAGAATTGCCTGCTGTGCTGGTCTAAATAGCTTATAGCCTTATAAGTCTTAACAAATGCCTCCCCTCAATCCATTCCCATTTTCATGGTATTATACAGGTGCAAAATAGAGGACTGACTTCAAAAATAAGCAGTATACATGCAGTCATTGTTTTTTATACAGATTTTTATCTTGCCATTCTTTGTGAACTAGTAATTGGGATTCTCAAGCCTTATGCTTCATTTTCCCCTTCTTCTTTTACTCAGTATGGCCGCCTCATTGACCTCTGCCAGCCTACACAAAAGAAATACCAGATTGCTGTGACTAAGGTTTTAGGAAAGAACATGGATGCTATTATTGTAGACTCAGAGAAGACTGGTCGGGATTGTATTCAGTATATCAAGGAACAACGTGGAGAGCCTGAGACCTTCTTGCCTCTTGACTACCTGGAAGTAAGGCTTGTGTGTGTGTGTGTGTGTGTGTGTGTGTGTGTGTGTGTGAGAGAGAGAGAGAGAGAGAGAGAGAGAGAGAGAGAGAGAGAGAGAGAGAGAGAGAGAGAGAATGTCAAGGCAGTGTTGGGTCCCCTCACCTTGGTTTTATGTATTCTATTGCTTCATAAGATTCTTCACACAGGTGAAACCTACAGATGAGAAACTCCGGGAGCTGAAGGGGGCCAAGCTAGTGATTGATGTGATTCGTTATGAACCACCTCACATCAAAAAAGCTTTGCAGTATGCTTGTGGCAATGCCCTTGTTTGTGACAATGTGGAGGATGCCCGACGCATTGCCTTTGGAGGTCACCAACGCCACAAGGTATGACCCCTTTTTCCCAGGTTGGAGTTGAGCAGGCGCAGTACTGGAAATTGCTGTTTTCACCATCTCCTCTACCTCTTCTCTCCCTGTTGTTTATAGACAGTGGCCCTGGATGGAACCCTTTTCCAGAAGTCAGGAGTTATCTCTGGTGGAGCCAGTGATCTTAAGGCAAAGGCACGGCGCTGGGATGAGAAAGCAGTAGACAAGCTGAAAGAAAAAAAAGAACGCTTGACAGAGGAGCTGAAAGTAAGCGACAAGTAACGCTGATCCTTAGGAGTAGGGTTGCTAAGCTCAGGTTGGCCACTTATCACATGGCTCTTTTTCTTTTCCTCTTTAGGAGCAGATGAAGGCGAAACGGAAAGAGGCAGAACTGCGTCAGGTGCAGTCTCAGGCCCATGGACTACAAATGAGGCTGAAGTATTCACAGAGTGACCTAGAACAGACCAAAACAAGGCATCTTGCCCTGAATCTACAGGTAGGGCCTGGCCTTCAGCCCTGTTCTCCAAGGCCATCCTAGGTTGCACTGAGGGTGAAGAACTATCTATCCACTTTCCTTCTGTTCTGTTCAGGATAGCATAACAGAGAATCAGACACTGGGATGTGGTGGGGATTGGGGCTCCAGATCATCTATCAGCTGTATTTATTCCATTAAGCAACTTACTTCTTTTTGTCAGTTTTCCCATCTTCATCTACCAAATGGAAATTACTGTCTGTTTTGTATGATTATTGCAAAGATGGAACGAGTTAATATCTGTAAAATTCTTAGAACATTAGGCACTCAGTAAATGTTAGGTGCTGTTATTAATGCATTTCATTCAATAAGTATTGGAACTACTAAAAGCCAATTGAGAATGAGTTATAAGAATTTCAGTGTCTTTAGGTTGGGGTTCTAGATATGTAAGTGTGGTTGGTAATTCTACCTTTTCCCAGTTTACCCAAATTAGAAGTGTTACATAATGATTAGATTCACCTTGTGATAAACAGTCTAAATTCTAAAATATCTTTGACTCAGGGCTTATCAATAAGGGATTGTGGACCTATAACTAATGATGTTTACGGTGCGCCCAGCCATATGAAATAAAGGTTTTGGAACTTGACTGGGATATTGGTGCTAAGTCAAGTTTTCTCAGTGTTTGCTGACCATGGGACTGGTACTGGCAAGGAAGTTCTTTTCCTCCATAGATTCTAGTCTCTTGTCTTCCAACCTATTGTCTGTAGGAAAAGTCCAAGCTGGAGAGTGAGCTAGCCAACTTCGGGCCTCGCATTAATGATATCAAGAGAATCATTCAGAGCCGAGAAAGGGAAATGAAAGACTTAAAGGAGAAGATGAACCAGGTTGGTAGACGGTGGGCCACAGCAGCATGTTTATCAGGACAAGACTAGGTTTGGAAGTAGGACTATAATCAATAATGTCACTGCCCTCCCTGACTCTTCCCTCAGGTGGAAGATGAGGTGTTTGAAGAGTTTTGTCGGGAGATTGGTGTGCGTAACATCAGAGAATTTGAGGAAGAAAAAGTGAAGCGACAGAATGAAATTGCCAAGAAACGGTAAGTGAAAAATATTGTTATAAGATATTAGGATGCCTGCCTACAGCCTGACATCCTTGAGAGTTATGTGTGTCTTAGGACAGTGGCCAATTCTTGGGACCATACAAACTTATTGTAGGGAGGCCTGAAAGAACAGCAAAAATCAGATAGATATTATGACAGGATAATGTTTGAAAGTGCCAGCTTTAAATCTGGTTTACCTGGATTCAAATCATTACCTTGAACAATAGTTTTTATAAAATGAGGCAGTTATGTCTATCTTTTGGCATTGTGGGGAGGATTAGATGAAATAATGTTTGTGAATTATTAAGCATAAATAGCACCTACAAAGAACAATGAACACTACCTTTTTTTGGGGGGGGGGGCGCTTTCAAGACTGGGTTTCTCTGTAGCTTTGGAGCCTATCCTGGAACTCACTCTATAGACCAGGCTGGCCTCAAACTCCCAGAGATCCGCCTGTCTCTGCCTCCCAAGTGCTGATATTAAAGGCGTGCACCACCACTACCAGGCTAAACACTACCTTTTGTTTTGCTATTATCCTTGTGTGTTGGAGGTTAGGAATGAAAAGAAGTTCTAGTCTGGAAGAATAACCAGAAAAGAAGCAAGCTTCTCTCTTTTTATTATATATTATATTATACTGTATTTAACTTTGTTTTTTTTGTTTTGTTTTGTTTTTAAGGTTCGGTTTCCCCTTGCAGCACAGGCCTGCTCATTTTAGTTTATTCATGGCATATGTGCACTTAATCATTCATTCAATAAATCTTTTTTTTTTTTTTTTTTTTTGATTTTTCGAGACAGGGTTTCTCCGTAGCTTTTGGTTCCTGTCCTGGAATTAGCTCTTGTAGACCAGGCTGGCCTCGAACTCACAGAGATCCGCCTGCCTCTGGTGCTGGGATTAAAGGCGTCAATAAATCTTTTTGCTTTTATTTTTTTTCAGATAGAGTCTTGCTTGGAACCCTGATTTGTCTGGTATTTACTATGTAGCCCAGCAAAAAACTCAGCAATCCTCCTGCCTCAACCTCCCCAGTGCTGGGATCATAGGCATGCATCATTATACCTCACTTTAATAAGTCTTTTTGAATATCTGCTTTGTACTGGGCTTTCTTGTGCTAGATATTGAAAGATGTAAGGGAGATGGAGATGAGGCAGATGAGCATGATATAGTCACCATGGAAGGAGATCACGTCCTAGACCCTGGGTCTCACTTAAGAGTTCATCTAGAGGCAGATTCTACAGGCATATGCCTGCAATCCCAGCTACTCAGGATTCCAAATTCAAGGTCAGCCTTGAATTTAACAAAACCCTGCCTCCAAATACAGTAAAAAAGAAAGAGTGCTGAAAGTGTTATTCAGTGGTAGAGCACTTGCCTTTAGAATAGCAGGTATGAGGCCCTGGAGTTCAACTCTTAGTACCACTGTTTCTATGGTAAATATCCTTTGCTTTCCTATGGCAAGCTAGGTTCAAAAGATATAAAATTGAATCTGGTGCTGTATTTTTCCCTCAGGGAACTTACAGAGTTCTTGAGGAAAAAAATAGATGATAAATTTCAGGACAGTATGGTTGGTAAATAAAGAGGAGATTTTTAAGAAGGCAAACAAGAAACCTAGTTTAAAAAAATGGTCAAAGAAAGAAGAGTTTGAATCTCTGCAAACTGTAGGAGTTGTTTGGTTTCTGCATCAGAGAAATGCCAGTTAAAATAACATAGTAGTTGTATTTGCTGAAAATAAGATGTCTTCTTTAGTATATGGAGGTACACATACACACTTACTAGCTCTGTGGGTGTATGTCCCAGAGAATCTTGTTACAGGATCAAAAGAGACACCTTTAAGGACTGTTCATTTAGGCATAATCTGTATTATTGAGTTGTTGATGGCAATATAGATGGCCACCATTGGGGTGAAAGTTTAAATTAAATGTGGTAAACATAGACTCTGAAGTACTGTGGAGCAATTCAAACAAGAATAGATCTATAGGCAGTAACATGGATAACTTACAAAACTGTTATAGATTGGAAAAATGAATGAGATAGATAATGTGCATTTAAAATAGTGACGTTTTGTAAAGATGTGCATTTTTAAAGACTTGTTTTTGTGTGTGTGTGTGTGTGTGTGTGAGAGAGAGAGAGAGAGAGAGAGAGAGAGAGAGAGAGAGAGAGAGAATACCATGTATTAGTGAGAGAGAGAGAGAGAGAGAGAGAGAGAGAGAGAGAGAGAGAGAATACCATGTGTGTATTAGTGCCAGAGAGAGAGAAAATGAGAATATGCCATTGCCATGAGAATATACTATGTGGGTGCTAATGCCCACAAAAGCCAGAAGATGGTGTCAGATTCCCTGGAATTGGCATTACCAGTGGTTGTGGGTCTCTTGGTTTGGGTTCTGGGAACCAAACTCAGGTCTTCTGAAAGAGCACATTGCTTTTAACCACTGAGCTGTCTCCCTAGCTCACTTTGAGATATGTAGTCACAGTAAGGGGAGATAATGGGAGTAGAAATCAAAGGTTGAATAAAGGAAATAAGGAAAGGGTCTTGCATAGAGAGTAGTGACCGAGCTGTTATCAGCTGTGACATTTGACCAATGCAGCTCATCTGAAATTCAAAAAGGAATGTTACAAAAACTTAGACCCTGCCCTGAGCTATGAGGAAAGCCATTATAAAAGAACAAGGAGTGATGAATTAGAGATCTGAGAAGTGAGTAGGATTTAGCCAGCCAAGCAGGGACAAAAAGGAGTTTCAGCCAGTGAGAACAACGTGTCTAGAGATGTGACAGAGCATGCCTGCATGCCTTGCCTTGTTCTGAATACTAAGTAGCTTTGAATGCCTGGAACATAAAAACCGGATCAGGAGGAAGGCAGGGGAGGTGAAAAGGTCAGTAGGGGCCAGATCACCAAGGGCTTTATAAGTTATACTTAGGAGATTGGCCTAAAAATTACATACCTCGAAACTGTAGAGTTAATTACATTCCATTTGGATTATAGTGACTAGTAGGTTTAGTTGCTAGCATGACATCTGGCAGCATCTATCACACTATATTGAAGATTGGTGGGGCAGTTGAAAGCTAGCCCTGCTTGACTGCTAGTGTCTATATGCTGTTAATGTACTTTGAGTTTCTGAAGAGGTAAGGGAAAGAACACTAGCAAAATAGCAGGAATTCAGTGTTTTCTTTGTCTTATACTACCAAAGCTCTGCCCCTTAGGAGCTTCTAAAATCTTGCAGCAGAGCTTAGGATGCTAGAAAGAATAGAAACTGTTGGGTAAAAATGAGCTGATTATAGCCAATATTCCTCACATTGATGATGGTAGCTAAAGTATACTGAGTGGTTCCTTTATACATAATTAACTCAATAAAAAAATCTGCAGATGAGAAATATAGAGAATATAACTGAGTTTGCACTCCGTCCAGGTGGAAGGATTATAATAATGATGTAGAGGAAAGACCATAGGTTCTGATGTTAGACTTGGATCCCAGTCCATTTGTGATATTTGCTTAGCTGTTAGCTTTGCGGCCTTAGGCACAGTTTTTTCCCCTCCCTTTAGCCTGTTTTCTGTGTAAAAGTAAGGGCATTAGTTCCTAGTTATGGGAGTTGTTGAGTAGAGAAATAGAGATAATCTACATAAAGTACATAGAAGCTTGACAAATCAAACTCATAACTGATGGTTTTAGATGAACCTTGTTTTTTTCTTTTTCATGTCTTCTAGTAAATTGGGAAGGTGGTGGATTTTCCTGTGTTTAAAGGGGGATAGATGGACTTTGGCTTAGATTTCTCTGTCTTATAATAGAGTTCCAGCTTCTGGACACAATTTGGTGTACTTGTGAGTGGATAGAGCCATGGCAACTGAGACTTTGGTAGTAACTGAGAGGCCCTGAGTGCTGAGTCTAGTTCCTTTTTCTTTCTCTAGCTTGGAATTTGAGAATCAGAAGACTCGCTTGGGCATCCAGTTGGATTTTGAGAAGAACCAGCTCAAGGAAGACCAGGATAAAGTACACATGTGGGAGCAGACGGTGAAAAAGGATGAGAATGAGATAGAGAAGCTTAAGAAGGTGAGGAAGGAGAAAGAAAAAAGACAAGGCGAAAATTGGAGTAGATATGATGCACACAAGTAAATACCTATAATTTATACATTGTTCATTTAATGACGAACACCAAGACCTTAATGGGGAGAAATGAGTATGTGAAACAAACATTCCAAAGGATAGTAGCTCACAAGAATAATGTATTTTTTTTCCGGGAATCAAAGAAATACAAATTAAAGCAGCATTGGGTATACTTTATATTCTGTCATTTAAAGGTTTGTGGGTTTTTTTTGTCCGTGTTGGGTATATGTACATGAGGTGCTCATGGAGGCTAGAGGCCTTGGGTACCCTAGAACTGGAATTACAAGCAGTTGTGAGCTGCCTATTGTGGGTGCTGGGAATTAAACTTGAGTCTTCTCTAACAGCAGTATGCCCTCTTAACTGCTTAGCCATCTCTCTCCTGCTCTGCATTATCTAAAAGTTTTTATTTTACATTGCATGTATATGCCTCTATGTGGTTATGTGCACATGTGTGTGTTGGTTCCCCCAGAGGTCAGAGATGTTGGATCCCCTTGGAGTTGGAATTACAGGTAGTGTTTTGAGTTGTCTGATGTCGGTGCTGAGAACTGAAGAGCAGTACATTCTCTTAACTACTGAGTCATCTCTCCAGCCTCACACTGTCCAAAAATTAAAAACAAACCAAAAACACTTCTCAGTACCTCATATGGCGCAGGAGACCAGTATTCTTTTTTTTTCTTCAAAGAACTCAGGACCTCTGGAAGAGCAGTCAGTGCTCTTAACCTCTGAGCCATCTCTCCAGCCCGAGACCAGTATTCTTATATAACATTTTGCCATCTCTCAAAAAGTTTCACAGTGTGTTTATGGCCTCTCAGTAATACCCGAGGAGGTAATACAGAGTACTGAGAAAGCTTTGTGCAAACATATTGATGTTTATTATAAACATTATTCATAGTTCCAAGTTGGAGACTACCCAGTGCCCCTTGAAAAGTAGGAATTTAGAAAATTATGTGGCATTATGTACTTACATAATTTAGTGGTCTTTAAACTTTAGTAACATACAGATCTCATTTAAAGCTAAAGTGTTTTTCAAGATAGCCAGAGCTGCTTAAATCCTGTTATTACTTAAATATAAAAATGAGTGTTTGTGTAGTGGCACACGCCTTTAACCCTAGGCAGAAGTGGGAGGACTCTGAGTTCAAGGCCAGCCTGGTATAACTAGTAAGTTCCAGGACCATCAGGGCCATGCAGAGAGACCCTATCTCAAAAAAGTATGTGTTTGTAATGCCTAACCAAAAGCCAAGACTAACTTACAAATTAAATACTAGCAAAATGAATAAAATTTGGATTTTGAAAAGGGTAACTTGTACTTTTAATAAATGTTAGAGGAAAATGACTTAGAGAAGGTCAGTAATCGTTTCAGTCTTTAATCTGTTAGAACACTGTCCTAAAAATCTGATTGTTTTTGTATTTTTGATCAGTATATGGCCTCACCAACCAGCTGAGTGAGCCATAAGATATTTTCATTATTTCAGACATCCTGTATTTGATAAAAACAAGAAATTGGATTAGTCTAGGTTAAATGCCTGGCTGGCAACCAAATTAATCTCTTAATATTCATTTTTTTAAGTCTTCTACTTTGTCAACAGAAGCTTTTATGCATTTTCCTTAGCAGTTCTACTGATTCCACTTAGCCTTGCTTTTGAGGTCTAATGGACCTGAGTTGTTCTGTATTTCTGTTGCCCACAGCCACTTGTTTCTAGTGGCTGCAGGTGAACAGCATTTCATCATCTGCTCGCTTCCTCTTGAGATTTATAATAAATGCCCTCAACAGCTTTCTCAGATTTAGCCTGGAACATGCTGGTGGGGGTTTAAGGATTTCCGGGAGCCCACAAAGAAGGTGACGAGCAGGAAGCAGCAGTGAAAGAACAGGCTGGCAAGTACCATTAGAGGCATAGCTCCAAGTGTTCTGACCCTAAATTCAGATTAGCCACATAAACTGAGTGCAACAGATGATGTTTTACTGACACACAGCCATCTCATGGTATGACTATGCTAGTGTCTGTCGCAATCATGCTGTTTGGCATGCCTGTATCACTGTGGTTTTTGTGATGACTTTCCTTATATTCTTTCTCTTTAAATTACTGTGAAATCCTTGTTCCTTATAGCATTTCTTCCTGAGGTGATTTGGTTTTCTTGGTTTGAACTACCACTTGACTTCTGTATCTGCCTGTATTTGTTGCTTGTGTATCTTCTTCATTAACCCTTGGTGATCTAGAATAGTGTTACTGCAATCTTACATACACTTGCAGATTAGGTAGTAAAATAATGGACAGGACTAAATTTGCATTTAGATGCTCCAAGATATGTGACTTTTTACTTCATTTTTTTAACTTCATTTTGAATAATTGTTGGTTAGCAGAAAGATGTTAGAATAGTACAGCCTTCGCTTGATACTCACAGGAGATTGTTTCTAGGAACCTCTACCCCACCCCCAGCACTAGAATGCCAGTGCCTTGTATAAAATGCTGCATTGTTTGTCTGTAAAATATACACATCCTCTTGAATGCTTTAAATCATCTCTGTATTATATCTAATGCAGTCTAAGTAGTTGCTATACTTTATGATCTAGGAATGACAAAAATATCTAAACATTCAATACATTTTAAAAAAACAAACAAAAAACCCCAGTCTCACTATATATCCCTGGATGGTTGGAACTCTATGTAGACCACGCTGGCCTCAAACTCACAGATATCCAATTGTCTTTGCTTCCTGAGTGCTGAGACTAAAGGTACGCACCTGCACACATAGCATAGTACAGCTTTTTGCCAAATGCTGATATCCCATTGAATCCATGAATATAAAAATCTGTATGTAGAAGACTGTCAAAGAACTCTCACCCACAAAATTGATTA
Organism: Microtus oregoni; assembly: GCF_018167655.1. Classification (NCBI taxonomy): domain Eukaryota; kingdom Metazoa; phylum Chordata; class Mammalia; order Rodentia; family Cricetidae; genus Microtus; species Microtus oregoni. Next base: position 256,537 of record NW_024544867.1, read on the forward strand.
GTTATTGTGTTGCCATAATTTGCTTTAGTGTTCTGTGTGTTTATTATTTTTAGAAGTTATTTGAGGATTAAATTCTAGTTGTATTTTCTTTTTCTTTTTTTGTGACAAGGTCTCATGTCCTATACTGACCTCATACTCAATACATATCCTCCACATGTTGGGATTATAGGCATGTAGCATCACTCAGTTTTGTGTAGTGCTAGGGATCAAATCCTTGGCTTTGTGCCTATGAGGCAAACACTCGACCAACTGAGCCATGTTACCAGCCCAACATGTTTCCCTTTATATGATTCTTATAAAGATTAAAGGGGAGAAGAAAAGAAAGAAAGAAAAAGAATTTTCTTTGAAAAAAAATTAAAATGTAGGTTGGAGAGATGGCCCAGCAGTTACGAATGAGTGCTACTCTCCCACTTGACCTAGGTTCTGTGTTCGCACCTACATCAGCTGTCTTACAACTGTCTAGCTTCAGCTCTAGGGAGGTCTGATACTCTCTTGTGACCTCTGAGGGTACACATGTGATAAATACAATCATACAGACAAGGAAAAAAAATTTTAAACATTTTAAATCAGAACATTTTACGTAAGACTGTAATTCTTGTTTTATTGATTACTCTCAACCCCAGTCCTCTTCTGCTTTCTAGTGGTAATCCCAGGTTAGTATCTATTCAGAAAATACACTATATTGCTTGTATAAATTTAAATATACAAATGTTGAGGACTGGGGAGATGATCCATTTGATAAAAAGCTGGCTCCACATGCATGAGTTGAGCTCCCCAGTACTTACATAAAAACCTGAGTATGGTGCTCCACTTCTGTAATCCCGGTGTTGGGGAGGCAGAGACAAGAGGATTCCTGGATTTGCTAGATAGCTAATTTAGCAGAATGAGTGCTTGGTTCGGTGAGAGACTTTGTCTTAAAAAATAAGGTAGAAGGGCTTGAGAGATGATTTGGCAGTTAAGAGTGAATACTGGCCTGGTGTGGTGGCACATGCCTTTATTCATAGCCCTCAGCAGGCAAAGACAGATGGATCTCTGAGATTGAAACCAGCCTGATCTACAAAGTGAGTTCTAGGACAGCAAAGGGTACACAGAGAAACCCTTTCTGGAAAGACCTTAAAAAAGTGCATACTGCTCTTTTATAGGACCTGAGTTTGGTTATCAGCACCCAGGTTACATGACCGCCCCCCCAAATGTCTGTAACTTAAGCTACAAGACATTCAGTTACTTTGGCCTCTTTGAACACCTGAACTCACATGTACATGCTCAACACACATAAACATAATTAAAAATAAAGCAAATCTTTAAAAAAATAGATTGTGGAAGACACTTGATATAAACTTGTGGCATATAAGGCCAGCCTGACCTACAGAGTGAGTTCCAGGACAGCCAGGGATACACAGAGAAACCCTGTCTCAAAACCAAAACAAAAAAGAAAATCATTGATTATGATACAAAGATAAAATGTAATTTCAACCCTAAAGTTGTTTGTAAAGGGAGGCAATATGCTAGAATGTTAGCTGTTTCTTTCTGGCTGGCGGGATTATGAGTGAATCCTCCATTCTTTCCCCTTTATTTTTCCATAGTTTGAACTCTCTATAGTAGACAATTTACATAAGGCCACCAGATGATGTAGGAAAGGATAAAAGAAGTCTGAGGGGTTGTGTGAAAGCAGAGATCATTGACACACAACTCCAAGAAACTGCCTATTGGGAAGGGTGACACAAAAGGAAAAAGTTCAAGGTGAATCTTCACTTCTTGTCTTATTCCCCTGACGAGACCAGGAGGAGCAAAGACACATGAAGATAATAGATGAGACCATGGCTCAGCTACAGGACCTTAAGAATCAGCACCTGGCCAAAAAATCAGAAGTGAATGACAAGAACCATGAGATGGAAGAGATTCGCAAGAAGCTTGGGGGAGCCAATAAGTGAGTGGATTGCAGCCTGGGCGGGGTGAAAGTAGGTAAAGCAGGCAGCCTTCAGATTTGGATCTTAACATCGCTACTTGGACCTTTTTAGGGAAATGACTCATTTACAGAAGGAGGTGACAGCCATTGAGACCAAGCTTGAACAGAAACGCAGTGACCGCCACAACTTGCTACAGGCCTGCAAGATGCAGGACATCAAATTGCCACTGTCAAAGGGCACCATGGATGATATTAGTCAGGAAGAAGTGAGTATTATGGTGGGTGGTGGGAGTGATCTGTGAGCAGCTTACCAGTGATAGAAAAGGAAAAATGGCTGCGAAGGGTAGGCATCAGATAGAAGCACAGGCAAAGAGTTGGCAGGGATGTAAGTAAAGATGGGTGCAAAAGAGATGTCTTAAGGTGGAGGTAGTGAAGTCAGGCTTTGTTATGAGAGGAACATTGACTTGAGAGGAGAGCTTCAAGCTAGTGATTGGTCAGAAAGATAATGAAGTGATTGAGTAATCTTAAGGTCTTAAGCTCATAGCTTTATCAGATACTGAACATTGGTTGGAGTGAGAACTAAGGAACATAAGTCAAGAGCAGAGGAAGATTCAGGAAACTGGAGAACCTGAGGAGACTTAGCTGCAGTGAGGGAGGTTGGCCAGAAGAGGGTTGGAGAGGGGACATCAGCAATGCAGAGGTAAGGAAGTTTAGGTGTAGGGGAAAAAATCAGAGGAACTGTGGCATTTTATCAATTGGAAGCGAAAGATGGTCGTGAGGAGCTCTTCCCAGATAGCCTTTCAGTTTAATTTAGTAGAAGTTTTGAACACTGGTATTGCAGACACTGATAGGCCATGACAATCATTCCTAATCGTAACTATAGCTCTGTTAGCTGGCCATTGTCCTCACATTAGAAATGAAGAAACTTGGTGAGCTATAGAGCCCAGTTTTCAATTTGGACCTTCCTGTTGGCCCCTGCCTCTGTCATCTAGCAAGGTGCTTTCTCAAAGATATTGAAAGCTTCAAAGGAACCCCTATTCTCGAAAGGGATGCAGATGGTCAGTCTGCTTCATCTGCCTCTCCTTCCGTCTCAACATTGCAGGGTAGCTCTCAGGGAGAGGAGTCAGTGAGTGGTTCCCAGAGAACATCCAGCATCTATGCTCGAGAGGCCCTCATCGAAATTGACTATGGTGACCTGTGTGAGGATCTGAAGGTAAGAGCTCTGGCTGGGAGGCATTGGCATTTTCTCAGCTGTCCCAAGAAATGTTTACCTATCTGGGGCCAATGAAATCTGTTGCTAAAAAGGAAAGATCTGGTTAAGGATGACTGAGTTGGGAGTCTCTTGCACCCTCAGTTGCCCATATCCCTACTTGTATGCATGTATGTGTGTATATGTGTGTATGTATGTACTAGCTAAGACCAGGTGCACACAGAACTAGAAGAAAACTGCAGCAAACAGGTAGACCTTAGGTGCTCCTTGGGGCTCTGCTTCAGGTACTGCTCTCCCTTAGCATTGTGATTATCTCCTTCACTGTCTTCACCTCTGCTGGCATCTCTACACTTAGTCCCACAGCTTACCTCAAACTCCAGCTTTCTTTCCCAGACTTCCCCTTCAGTACATCTCACATGCTCAGAAACAAAAATCTGAGCTTCATTCTTGACATTCACTTACTCTGCATGATTGACTAATTTACCAAGTTCTATCAATTTAGCCTTCTAAAGACGGTGAGCATTCTGTATTATTTGCTTGCTTATTGTTGCTGCATCATCTCTCCAGTGCAGGCCACATAGTTAGGAATCTCCTCCTTGCATTCTCAGCACTTGTCCACCCAGCTGTCTTCTATCATTGTGAGTGTGAGTGTAAGTACATATGGTTTGTTTAGTCTGTTGTGCTTATGCTTGGTGCTCTGTCTGCAGCCAGTGGGAATGCGTTTAGGTTGGCTTCTGCATCATCTTGGCATTAACCCTTTGTAGTCTTTGTTCATCTTCCTTAGTTCCTGATATGTCTAGGCTCAACCTCTATACATCTTATCCCAGACCAGGAATGAGCTATTTCCCTGAGAAGTTCTTGACTCTTTTATTCAGTGGGAAATGCTACTATTTAGTAACTACTGTCTGGACACTGAAGTGCTCAAGACAGCTGACAGCTTAGTGTTTCTATAACTCTTAAGTAGATTTGAAGAAAAAATAAAATTATTGCAGGATTCACATTGGTACTTCTAATTAAGATTGAAATTTTCAGTTTAACATCATTGTCCTTAAGTCTATGTCTCTAATTCTCACTGAAAAATCTTGTTTCCTAGCACCCTTTTTAAAAAATTGTGCCTATGTATGTATATGATGTCTGTGTGAATATCACATCATGAGTGTGAAGTCAAAGCACAGCTTTATGGAGTCCATTCTCTCCTGCCCCCATGTAAGTCCCAGGGATCAAACTTAGGTTGTCAATCTGAGCCAACTCACTGATCCAATTTATCATACTTGGTTTCTCATTTTGCTTCTCTCCTTGACTTTCACTCTACATGCACACTTATTTTCTTTTTTTCCTGAGCCTTGTGAAGAAAATACAGATGGTAAGATAGTTCAGCTCTAGGGCTACATGTGAGGGCTCACACCGTAATCCTTGCAGTTAGGATGCAGAGGTATTGTGTTTTATATTGTATTTCACCATGAGGTACATCCTATCAGGATTTGTCCATTACTAACTAGTGATGCTGAGTTTAGTCCCATAGTTAAAAGTGTCAGTTGCCAGGTTACTCATTGCTGAGCATACACTTTTGTCTTTGTCATTAATTAGCAACTAATCATTAGAGTGGTTCTTTATCATCTTCTGAACATCTTGTACCCCAATAATTTTTTTTACCTAACATAACTATGCAGGATCACACGGTTCTAAAATGAAAAGAATAAAACTGGGTACATGAAGAAAATTCTGGCTTCTATTTTTGTTCCCTTCTCTTCATCACTAGGTCACTTTTTAATTGTTTTTTTATTGCCTCTTTGTTGTGGTTTTAAAATGCAAATATGTTTGCATGCAATTGAATTCATAGTCTCACCTTCTTTTAGATAATAGTAAACTCTTATATACTTTTAATTTTCGCTTAAAAGCCTATTGTACAGATTATTCATCAGCAGTATGTAGAGATCTTCAAATGGTATTCTATTTTCTTTCTTTCCATAAATTTTTGTTCAACATGGCTGTAACTTTTCAGTGTAGGGTTTTTTTTAACCATTATGGCATTTTTCTACAAAGTTTGTTTTTGTTTTCCCATTCTTTCTCCCCATTTCTGCTCTCCCCCCCCAGTAGCCTTCTTTCCACTCTCATGTCACATGTTGTTACCTTCCCCCATGCTTCCTTTCTGTTACCTTTTTGTTGTTGTTGTTGTTGTTTTGGTTTTTCAAGGCAGGGTTTCTCTGTGGCTTTGGAGCCTGTCCTGGAACTAGCTCTGTAGACCAGGCTGGTCTCGAACTCACAGAGATCCGCCTGCTGTCCAAGTCCTGGAATTAAAGGTGTACCCCACCATGCCCAGCTATCTTTAATTTTTTGAGGGACCATATTGATTTCTTTAATGGCAATATTTATACTCCTGGTAGCACTGAGTAAAATTTGTTCTTTTCTCATAGCCTCACCAACATTTATTGCTTTCTTGGTCATAATCATTTTGACTAAGGGTGAGATGGAATCTCAAAGTAGTTTTAATTTGCATTCCTGCTGACTAACAGTAGTGAACATTTAATATAGATATATACTTGCATGGCACATGACACACATATGGTGGTCAAAGGACAACCTCCTAAGGTCAGTTGTCTCCTTTCACCTTGTGGATTTTGGAGTTTGAACTCAGGCTTGGTGACAAGTACCCTATTCACTGACCCATCTTGCTGGGCCTTTTGAAATATTTATTGGTCATTTGTGTTTCTTCTTTTGAGAACTGTCTGCTTATTACATTAACCCTTTTATGATTGGCAGTTTTGTGGCTTGGGTGTTTTACTCTTTGTAATTCTTTATATATTCTAGATATCTGTCCGCTGTCTGAGGCTTAACTGGCAAAGGTTTTCTCCCAGTGTATAGGCTGTGTGTTCTGATGCTTTCTCTTGATAAGCAGAATCTGTTTTTTTAATTTCATGTCCCATTTATTGGTTCTTGGGACTATTTTCGGTGCTGTTTCAGTCCTATTCAGAAAGTTCTTATTTATACCTGTAACTTCAAGTGTATTCTTGTAACACTTTCAGAGTTGGAGGTTTGAAAGTAAGTCTTTCATCCATTTTGATTTGTTTTTTTTTGTTTAGGGTAAAAGATATATTCTTTTTTTTAAAAATATTTATTTATTTATTATGTATACAATATTCTGTCTGTGTGTATGTCTGCAGGCCAGAAGAGGGCACCAGACCTCATCACAGATGGTTGTGAGCCACCATGTGGTTGCTGGGAAATGAACCCAGGACCTGTGGAAGAGCAGGCAATGCTCTTAACCACTGAGCCATCTCTCCAGCCCCTAAAAGATATATTCTTGATGCTTTTGTCAGAATTTAGGTGGCTATAGCTGTGAGTTTGTTTCTGGGTCTCTTGTCTTACTCTTTTGGTCTATGTGCTTGTTTTTGTGCCATCACTAAGTTGTTTTCATCGCTCTGTGGTCATTTTTTTTCCTTGTTTGAAAATTCCATGCCGTGTATTTTGATCATATTCACCCTCTCCCCTCAGTCTTTTCAGATCCAGCCATCCTTTCCTACTCAGCCAACTTGATGTCATCTTCTTCCTCCTCCTTTTTTATAAACCCATAAAATAAAGTCAGTGCTACCTCAGTATTCTTGGAGCTGTGGCCTTTTGCTACAATATGATCAGGCTGCTAGGAGAAAACTGGCTCTTCCTCTCCTAGCAGCTATCAACTGCCAATAGCTTCTAGCTAGGGGTGTGATACAGTTTTAAGTCAGATATTATAATACCCTCAACAATGTTCTTTCCACTTGGGATTGCTTTGATTGTATGTGGTCTTTTGTGTTTTTGCATTAATTTTTAGATTTTTTTTTCTAGTTCTGTGAAGAATGTTGTTGGAATTTTAATGGGAATTGCATTGAATATGTATATTACTTTTGGTAATAAAAGCCATTTTTACAGCATAAATTCTGCTAGTCCAGGAGGATGGAAGGTCTCTCTGTCATTTGGTATCTTCTTTTGTTTTTTTACGTGCCTTAAAGTTTTCATTGCATCCTTATCCCTAGGTACTTTATTTTTGGGGAAGTTATTATGTATGGGTTGTTTTTCCTAATTTCTCTCTCGGGAAGTTTGTTGTTGATATATATGAGAGCTACTAACTTTTGTATATTGATTCTGTATGTTACAATTTTACTAAAAGTGTTTATTTAATGTAAGAGTTTTCTGGTAGAATGTATATGGTCAAGAACAAAATCATCTGTGAATATGAGTATTTTCACTTGTTTCCTATTTTTATGCTTTTTTTATGGCTTCCTCTCACCTTATTGTTCTAGCAAGACTTTGAGCATTGTATTGAATAAGAGTGTACAATTGAGTTCTTTATCTCATTCCAAAATTTAGAAGAAATATTTTCAGTTTGTCTCTGTTTTATAATGTTGGCCATAGGTTTGTCACATACAACATTTATTGTTTTAAGGTATGTTCCATTTTTTTTTCTAATTTCTTTTAAGACTTTTATCTTAAAGGCATATTGAACTGTGTTAAATGTCTTTTCTATATTTTTATAGAAATAATCATGTATTTTTCCTTAAGATTATTTATATGCATGACTAGAAGGATGGCTTAGCAATTAAGAGTTCTTACTGTTCTTGCAGAGGACCAAAGTTTGGTTTCCAGTACCTATGTCAAGTGGCTCAGAAGCCCATAATTTCAGCTGGAGGGGATCTGACACTATTGGCTTCCTTGGGTACCTGCACTCACATGTGCACAGGCATACCCAGCAGCTGTGGTTCTTCTGTATAAGAGCAAGGCAGTCAGCATTCTAGCATGGTCAGCTAGAGAGATGACACAGCGGCTATGAGCCTGCATCACTCTTGCGGAGGGCCCGAGTTTAAGTCCTAGCACCCATTTCAGGCAGCTCAATGGGACACCTGTAATGCCAGCTTCAGTGGATCTGACAGCTCTCTCCTCCACTGGGTACCAGCATTCATGTGTACAAACCCATACACAAGTTCATACACATAATTAAAAAGCAAAAAATACATTCCAGTATAAAAGGCGCAGGAGCCCCCACATCTAGCTAAAGACCTGTTAGTGGTTGGTAAATTCTGAGGGAGAAAGTTAGTTTTCTTTAAGGAAACATAAATTTGAAAGGTGGACCATGTTCCAGTGGATGGTCTCACACTCATTAGTATATGGACAAAACATACTGGACTCAGTGGGATTTGCTGATGTTTCTTTTTTTTTTTTAAAGATTTGCTTATTTATTTTTGAGAGAGAAAGAACATGAAGTTGGCTAGGTAGGAAGAAATTGGGGAGGGGAAAGAATATGAACAAAATATATTGTAAGAAAAATTTTGAATAAATTTATGAAAAATGACAGGAAGTTGAGGGATGAAGGAGTGGAGTGGATCTAGGATAGTGGTTCTCAACCTTCCTAATACTTCGACCCAGCTAGTTTGTCATTATGGTGTCGCCCAACCATAAAATTATTTTCATTGCTATTTCCTAACTGTAATTTTGCTACTATTATGAACTGTAGTGTAAATATCTGTGTTTCTGATAGTCTTAGGTTGAGAACCATTGATCTAGAAGGAGTAAGGGGAAGAATGGGGTCAATATGATCAAAATACATTGTATGCATGCATGAAATTCTCAAAGAATTAATAAAATACCTTAAAAGTAAATCTAAAAAGATTACATTGTTACATTTATTGTGTGTTTTAATTATTAGTATTTCAGTTTTTCATTTTAACATTTAAAATAAATATTATTTGACAATTTCACACATGTATATAATTCATACTTACCACACACACCCCACTTCAGCTTTATAAGTCTTTTTCTTGTGTTCATGTCTACTTGTTTTGTGACTTAGTGAGTAACTGGGGCTGTCCAAATGAACAGATTGGAGCTACTTGCTGGAGCTTGGTAGTCTCAGCACTGGGTACATAGCTGGAGAAAATGATTTCACCTCTTTCAGAAGCTCAGTAAGCAGTAAGGGTCATGGCCCCATGAGCAACCACTATCACTGATTATTGTCGAGGACTGTCTCATGTGCCTCTGTACAGGTAGCCATAGTTATTGTGAGTTCATGATTGTATATGTTGAACTAGCCTTGCATCCTTGGGATGAAACCTACTCAGTCACGATGTATGATATTGATGTGTTCTTGAATTCAGTTTGTAAGTATTTTCCTGAAAATTTCTGTGTCTGTGTTCACCGGGGACATTGGAGCTATAGTTTTCTTTTGTCATCATCTTTACCTGATTTTGGCATTATGGTAGTGCTGGTTGGCTTCAAAGGATGAAATTGCTAATGTTCCTTCCCTTTCTAGTTCATGGAACAGTTTAACAAGTATTGACATTAGATTTTCCTTTAAAGTTTGCCAGGTATGGTGACTCATGCCTTTAATCCCAGCTCTTAGGAGGCAGAGGCTGGTGTATCTCTGTGAGTTTGAGGACAGTGTAGTCTACACAGTGAGTTCCAGGACAGCCAGGACTATATAATGAGACCCTGTCCTCCCCCCCAAAATAATAATAAGTTTGATTAAACTTATTGTTGAGTCCACTGGTCCTGGGCTTGTCTCCGTGGTTAATTACGGTGTCAGCCTCACTGTACGTGATGAATCATGTGCGTTTAGAAATTAACTTCATTTAGATTTTTGGTTTTTTAGATTTAATAGCTTACTAGAATATAAGTTTTGGAGCTAGAGACATAGCTTAAAAGTTAAGAGCATTTACCATACTTGCAGTAGATCCAAGTTCAGTTCCTCACACCCATGTGATGGCTCACAGCTATCTGCAACTTTAGTTCTAGGAGAGTTAATGCTGTCTTCTAGCCTTCAAGTATACCAGAGCTCTTCTCTGTTTTCAAAAGAGTTTTCTAAAATGTAAATAAATTCATGTCCTTCTTGCTCTCTAAATCACATTGGTCTCCTTTGAGATAAAAATATATGTTTTGTACAGCCTTTTATAATCTATCCTTTGCTTGTCTATCTAGCTTCTCTTTCTTTGTGCCTCCCCAGCATGCTTCTGTTAGTGCACAAGCGTGATTATGTCTGCACACAAGTTGTTAATAGTGCCATATTGGTTCTTTAAAGGGGGTGACTTCTAAAGTTGATTATTCCTGAATTGCTTTTAATTCAGTGACTAACCAATGAGGCACCTCCTCTCTCTCTTTTGACTGTGATGTTCTCAGCTGTATACAAAACCATGTCTGCTCTTTCATCTACTGTTCATCCTGTAGGCTTTAACTTAGACACACGCCCAGATGCTTTCCCTGACCGCAGAGTCTGAATCGGGTTCTCTTCTTGTGTGCTGATTCAACACTGCTTGTCACTGTCTTTACATTAATCCTGCACCATTCTGATTATTTACTTAGCTGTGTTCTCTGTTAGCGCCTTGAATTCTGTGAATACAGGAACAGCTCTTGGTGGCTATTCAGTTAAAGTAGTTATTAACTAAAAGTGGCAGTGAGGCACAAATTCAAACATGCATTTACAGTAGCTGTAAGGGGTCCCCAACCAAAATGGAATGGAATTTGCTCAGATACAATGATTTAAGAGGAAAGCATGAGTTGCATTAGTTGTCGTGGAGCTGTGAGTGGAGGCCAGAGCAGTCTGTGAGGAGTTTCAGGTCACCCTGGGATGGTGCTGACTCATGGTTCGGGCTAAGCCACAGAGGGCCCCTAGCAGCTGTTCCTCCAGAGACAAATAGGTTGGCAAGATCTGGAGGAAGAACTAAGGTGAGAAAGCCACATTCACTTAGAATTTCCAGTGACAGAACAGTTACTTCAAGCTGGATTTTGTGAAAGACGCCGAGCTGGAGAAGAGCTTGCCTTCTACATATAGGAGCAGGTCCCCAAGCTCTGGTCATCTCTCAAGTGGTCTGGACTTGGTTCGGGTGCTCCTTACTGTTTGCTGGCTGTGGGGTTACAGGATGCACAGGCGGAGGAGGAAATCAAGCAAGAGATGAACACACTGCAGCAAAAGCTGAATGAACAGCAGAGTGTGCTTCAGCGGATTGCTGCCCCCAACATGAAGGCCATGGAAAAGCTGGAGAGTGTCCGAGACAAGTTCCAGGAGACCTCAGATGGTAAGACCTGCTGGGCTTTAGATGGGAGCAGAGGACTGAAGGTGTGATAACGGTGTGCTGTGATAACACACCAGCCTCTGTTTTCACATACTTTGATATTCAAAATTGCTGGGTACCCTGAACAGTGGGGATTATCTACTCGCTTTCTGGGGAGCAAATGATGGTGCTAAGATAGCTGGTATAGCTCATGGAGGAATCCATGCTTGTGTGGCTCTAGGACTAGACTGCGGTGGCCAACTCACTGGATACTGATCCCTGTGGGGCTTTCTTCAGGCATTTTTCTCTCTAGGTTGTCCCTAGAATTTTCATTTACAGGTGATTCTTGGCACGGTGTGGTTCTCAACCCTGGCAGAACCCAGGGCCCTGAGCGATCATCATTTGATCTTCTTTTTTCTGGCAGAGTTTGAGGCAGCAAGAAAGCGAGCAAAGAAGGCCAAGCAGGCTTTTGAACAGATTAAGAAGGAGCGCTTTGACCGATTCAATGCTTGCTTTGAATCTGTGGCTACCAACATTGATGAGATCTATAAGGCTCTGTCCCGAAACAGCAGTGCCCAGGTAGACTGGAGCCCCTTATGCAACCAGCTCCTACCATTCTTTTTCAGTTGGTCTTCCCTCTTCCCATCACCATGCTCATGTACACATACCAGGTCCTCATCCCCTTTGTCATCCCCTAGGCATTCCTGGGCCCTGAGAATCCTGAAGAGCCCTATTTGGATGGCATCAACTACAATTGTGTAGCTCCTGGCAAACGCTTCCGGCCTATGGACAATTTGTCAGGCGGGGAGAAGACAGTTGCAGCTCTGGCCTTGCTTTTTGCTATCCACAGGTAAGACTCTGCCCCATAGGGCAGTTGGTGAAGAGGCAGAGCTGAGGCAACCAGAGACTCTGGGGTCAAAGGATATACAGAGGTCTACATAGGTGAAGGTGTTTTTGGGATTCCCTGTCTGTCTACTATAGCACTTAGTTTTTTTGGACCTGACCTCCCCATCTATCCTTATCCACTCAACCTAGCCTCCTGGTTCCTGCATGTATTTAGTTCCACTTCTAGGCTTTTCCTCACATGGTTGCTAGCTAATAGGCACTTTCTGTACATATCTGGCTTGACATACCTCTTCATTCTCCTCCCCTTCCTCTGGGAAGCCATCTTTGACGTCTGGCATACCTTGATACTTCCCCATCCCAGGCCAGTAGTGCTTAAACATGACCCCCTAGAACTTAGCGTTTGAGTATGCAGCATCACTTCGTGAGCATTTCTTGAGTGCTACTCTGTACCAGACTCTTATCGGGAGCTTGGGGACAGGTGAGTCTGATGTGATCTATGGCCTAAGGCGCTCAGAGACTAGAGGAAGCCAGACACATAAGCAGACAGTAGTGTAGGTGGCATGTGTACACAGAGGAGGGACACCTAACTTGTAGTGTGTGTGGGCCAAGAAAGGTTTTTAAGGGTAGGTGAGAAAAATGAGTAGTCTTTGGGTGTAGCGAGCTGCGTGGTGTCACACCTGATGGAGATGTATAATCAACTCCTGAGATGGCTAAGGCCTGACCTATGCTATGATCACGCAATGATTATCAGCTGCCTGCATATGCGTGCGCCTATGGGCAGTGCCCTCCTGGCAGTTCGGGGTTGGCAGCCCATGCCTACTTAAGGGCTGGAAGAGGTTTGCCCAGGGAGAGAGGGGAAGAGAAAGAGAAGGAGATAGATTGCTGTGAATAAAGTCCTGGAATAAACTGCAGTGAGAAGAGCTCCGGTGGTTGCGTCATTCTTGCGGGATTAGGGTGGCCGCGACATTTGGGGGCAGGAGAGGTGGCTCAGTGGTTAGGAAGAGCACTTGTGCTCTTGTGGAGGAGCTAGGTTTGGTTTCCAACACCCATTTGTTGACTCATCCATAACTTTAGTTTCAAGGAATCCAGTGCCCTCTTGTGATTTTTGTAGACATTAGGTTTACACATGGTACACACATATACATTCAAGAAAAGTACTTATACACATAAAATAATTTTTTTATATTTTTTTTTATTTTTTTATTTTTTTTTGGTTTTTTTCGAGACAAGGTTTCTCTGTGGTTTTGGAGCCTGTCCTGGAACTAGCTCTGTAGACCAGGCTGGTCTCGAACTCCCAGAGATCCGCCTGCCTCTGCCTCCCGAGTGCTGGGATTACAGGCGTGCGCCACCACCGCCCGGCCATAAAATAATTTTTTAAAAGAAAAGTTTGCTAAGGAACCCAGCAAATATTCTAGGCTGAACCTGCTGTTGCATGTATGGAGGTAAGGAGGCATGGCAGAGTGTGATATGTTGGGATATAGGAGACCCACAGGTAGCTTGCTCATTGGAGACAGTTGTCTTCCCAGCCAACCTGGAAGTTCCTGGAAAAGGCCCTGTTTTTCATGGTCCTGGGGGGACAACGGCACACAGAACCAGATAGCGAGGAGGGAATTCCGGGGGCCTAGGCCACTGTAATTTTCAGAGTTGGATTATTTGGTCTCTGAATGCAATTGCCCTATTCCGGCTATGGGAGTGGCCTACTCTTGTTGCTACCCTCTTTCTGTAGTATTAGCTCACCTATTCATTCCCTCTCAGCTACAAGCCAGCCCCCTTCTTTGTCCTGGATGAAATTGATGCTGCCTTGGATAATACCAACATTGGCAAGGTGAGTGCAAGGAAGGTGAGGTCTGGGCGAGAAGCTCCCAAATTGGGACTGGGTTTCATTCAGAGATCAATTCCTGACTGTGCTCTAGCTATTCATCTATTCTATGTGCCTGGAAGACTGGGTCATCCTTGTTTTGATAATCAATAGCCTTTTCTTAGTCTCCCTTACTTTGACTGGAAAATGGGAGTGTTAGGTCTTAAGCCCTGCTGAATACCCCTCCCACAGGTGGCAAATTACATCAAGGAGCAGTCAACTTGCAACTTCCAGGCCATTGTCATCTCTCTCAAGGAGGAATTCTACACCAAGGCTGAGAGCCTCATTGGAGTCTATCCTGAGGTAGTGTGGGCTGGGCTCAGGAGCCAGCCCTTTTCCTGCCCAACTCTCCAAGGCAGGAAGAGAGAGCAGCAGTGGGAGGGTGGAGGAGTGGAGGTAATCAGGTCCTGAGCAGCCGTGTAGGCTTCTTGGAGCCCTGCCCTGAATTTTTAGCCAGGCAGTAAAGACAGAGGAAAGTTTAGAGGTAGGAAAAGAAAGAAGGCACACAGGAGTGAATCCTTTCTCCATACCCAGAAAGAACCATTGCCTGGCCTTTGAGCAGATACATAGGGAGGCAGTTTCCGCCCCTGGTTCCAGGCTGTATACCTTTCTTAATTCTCTCTTGATATTTTTTTTCTCTTTCAGCAAGGGGACTGTGTGATCAGCAAAGTTCTGACCTTCGACCTCACCAAGTACCCAGATGCCAACCCCAACCCCAACGAACAGTAGCAGGAATTCTACCCTCTTGTCTGGATCTCAGAACTGGCCTTCTGTGTATTTCCTGGATCTCTCTCATCACCCATTATCATGAATTCTCTGGGCACCATGCTCCCTTATGTATGTGGACATGTGTCATTATGTATGCATGTGATTTGTTTGCAAAATAAATATTGGATACCAGACTTAAAGGAGCATAACTGAATTTTATTTCAAGGGAGTACAGGGTGACAGCACACCAAGTGGACAAAAGTACCTGGGACCTCATAGGAGTCCTGGGCAGCCACTGAACTGCCCTCGTTCACTGTTTCGTGTGCCTGTTCATTTGACACAGAATGAACACCCTCTATTTGTCTGGGTCTGTGTTTAAAATACTGAATCGAATCAGTGAACATCTCTTAATGGTAAGGAAATGGTAAGGTAACCAGTTACTCTGGTTAGTTAAATATCACAAGTTCCTTGAGAGGAGGATTATCACTTCCATGCTTTGTGGGAAAGCTCACCTTTGAGCCAGACCTTGACAGATTAGTAAGGTTTAGTAAGGGACTAAGTAGACCATGGTTCTACTTTTTTACTTTTTAACACTTAACTAATTGTTGCTGGAGCAAATCATTTGACCTTATTTTGCCTTAGTTCCCTCATTTGTAACATGGGGCTTACATTTACCTATCTCATAATGATGTCAGACTCTCACTAAAAACCTTATCCATGTGTGGAGCACCACCAGATAGCAGCCCCTCCGAATATAAGTTTTGTTATTGCTGGGCCTGGAAGGGCTTCTGACCCTCGTTGAAAAGGAACAGAAGGCACCATCACCTCTGGGAGGTGTTGGATGCTCTGGTTATCCGGAAAGGGCCAGGGCACAGATAGGGCTTATCTGATTAATAGAGAGCCTAAGGAAGCCAGTAGTTTCAATCACACATGATAACTGTGCTTGGGCCCCAAGCTGGGCTGTCAGGAACTAAGACCTAGTAGGCACTTGTCAGCCTAGCGTGTTTAAGATCTGGGCAGGAACTAACCTCATTGGCTGTCGGGACTGCTGAGGAAATAAAGCCTGGTACGATGACTTTAACATTTGCTCAGTCGCAGAGGTCATCACATTTGGTTTATCCTAAATCTCTGCATTGCTTTTTTGTTTACTTTTCAAAATTAAGTCAGACTGGATGTTGTTGCACGTGCCCCCTTTTTCCCAGGCTTACTTGTATTGTTTTTATTTATGGGTATACTGTGTGTGTAACACAGATGTGCATCAGATCTGCTGGAGCTGGACTTACAGGCAGTTAATGAGCTGCCCAACATGGTTACTGGGAACTGAACTTAGGTCCTATGGAAGAGCAGTAAGGACTCTTAACCACTGACCTATCTCTCCAGCCCCAGTGACTCCAGCCTTTAAGCCCAGCACTTGGGAATCTGAGGCAAGGGGAGTGAAAGTTCAAAGGTGATCTATTACCCTGTCTCAAGGAGGTAAGGTCTAATTGGGACTGGTTGCTCAATGGTGCTCAGTGTGTAGGGCACTGGCTCCACCATAGTGTCACTCGGAATTTCTAATTATGCAGGGAGTAGATGAATCCATTCTCATTTTCAGAAACATACTGTGGGATAATGAGATGGTTTGGTGGGTAAAGGTACTGCTTCTAAGTCTGATGTCCTGAGTTGGACCCCTGGGGCCCACAGGGTGAAAGAGAAGACCTAGCTCCCTACAAGTTCTCTGACCTCCATGTATGCCATACATACATACAAGCATACAATAACACCTGAAATCGCAGGTTTGATGTGCTAATTATTTTTCTAATACACATTAGAAGGCATGACTAAACAAGCTGATGTTTAATCAAAGACATATACCATCATTGTCCCATGTGCCATCATTTGGCAAATGCAGGCACAGTTTGAGGACCAGACTCGGTTCTAGTCCCAGCTATAGAAATTAAGATGAGTTATTTACGAGCCTCAGTTTCTTTTATTGTTGTTGTTGTTGAGACAGGGTTTTATTCTGTAGCCTTGGCTGTCCTGGAACTCACTTCTATAGTCCAGACTGGCCTCAAACTCACAGAGATCTGCCTGCCTCTGCCTCCTGAGTGCTGGGATTAAAGGCGTGCCCCACCACACCCTGCTTATCCCAGATTCTTAAAGATAGCAGTTGCTGTTCTCTGCCTTAAAGGGAAAACTGACATACAAAGGGGTTAAATGCTCTGGATAACACTGAACTTGAACCCAAGTTTGTTTTCCTTCAATTCATTCCAGTGCTTTTTCCATTGCAGAGGTGGTTAGCAGCCTTGGCTATACATCAGAATCACTTGTGAACTCCACCCCCCCTTTTAAAAGATAAAAGCAGTATATACACAGGTAAAAATTAAAATAGTACAGAAAGGCTCGTAATGAAAATCAGCAGTTACCTTCCACACCCCCATGTTCCAAAGGATATGGAACTTTTCAAAACTAAATTGCTCTGCTTCCACCTCTGGAAATAAGATTCAGTAGGTGTGAATAATAATCCAGATAACTAGCCCTTTCCGTTGTGGGATAGGGTTACGTGAGACGCCTTAGACATGGCCCTGGCACACTGGAACACAAGTGCTTCAAAGTCCTCAGGATCAGGGAGGTGAGATTCGAATGGATTAGTGATAGAGCCTAGACTTCCACTTAGATCTCCTTTCTTTTTGCTCACTGTTTCCTGATGGACAGCATGGGGTGTTTCTAAGGAAACTGAACCCAAGGAGAAGGAACTAGGTTGACTCCATCTGAGGAGTTGAGTGCTTCCCACCCTAGTATCTGCTTTTAATCAGACATTTTATTCTGGAAATCTTAGTATTGCACACCTAGAATATAAAGATGAGTCAAATATTTATCCTGCCTTTGAGTGGTTAAGTCACTGTCTACTTGGAAGCCAAGTCATAAGCACCGTGGGTAATCAGCTCTGTCAGAAGCATAGGAAGGATGTTAGGAGAAATCCAGAGAAGACATTTTCCAGCCCAGGAGGTGATACCTGAACGGAAACTTATATAGGAATTCACTAGTTCCAGTAGAAGGGAACTCCAGGCGGTGACAATGGTATGTACGAAGATCTGGAGGCCAAACCCAGCAATTAAGGAGCACTGAAGCATACGGATTGCAGGGGTGGGGAAAAGCAGCAAGAGATGCTAAAGGTAATCAGGAACAAAACAGGAACAAAATGATTTTTAAAAGAATGTTTAACGTTAATTTTTATCTTATGTGTATGAGTGTTTTATTTGCCTATGTACCATGTACATGCCCAAGAGTTATGAGCTGGAGATCAAACCTGGGTCCTCTGGAAGAGCAGACAGTGCTCTTAACTGCTTTGCCATCTCTCCAGGCGACCAAACAATGAGTTTTATGTATTTGGTTAGAATTTGGGCTTAGGGGACATTACAGTTGCCTTATTTGCTTGTACCTAAGAAACAGGCCATCCATGGGTTCCAACTTCCAAACCTTCCATTTTAGCATGTGGGGTAAGCTCTCAGCCTTTAAGTGCTTACTCACCAGATGACTAAGGTCCTGTAGCCTTAGGAACCATACCTTAAAGGTCAGGGGGGAGTGGGGGAGCTATGAAACCAGCTCTAAGTAGAAGATACTCCAGAGCCAAAGAGACAAGACAGCTTGGATGGGAATGACTTGTGTTCATGTTCTACGCAGCTGTGGCTACAGTGTCCTTTCCAGCCAGCATCTTATGAATGGTTTCTTATTTTGTCTCAAGCAAATGCACCAAACCACCAGGGTGGGCCTGGAGATAGCTTGTTTACTGGCATAGTCCCTGCAGAAATCTCAGGGACTGATACAGAAGTCACCTGGTAAGATTTCAAGTGGATGAATGTGCATTTGTGAAGAGGATGAAGATTAGGAACGGTGAAAAAACCAGTCTGTGTACCATGGGCAAGGACAGTGGGGATGGATTGAATGTGGTCAGATACGAGCTAGGATGAACTGAGGGGCTTAGCAGCTAAGCGCACTGGCTGCTCTCCCAGAGGATGAAGATTTGATTTGCAGTACCCACATAATACTGCAAGCTGTCTAATTCCAGTTTCAGGGATCCAATGCCCACTTCCGGCCTCTGTGAGCACCAGAGGTGCATGTGGTGCGTGGACGGACATACATGCAGGCAGAACATCCAGACACATTAGTTCCCAAAAGATATACTTTAATGAATTTTGGTGTGGTTGGTTGGTGACTGCGGAGCTATGTGAATAGCCATGTTCCTACTCTATCCCAGTTATGGGTTCCTCACCTATCTCTGAATCAGAATCCTCTTTTAGCTTCCTCAGCACCTAGAACTCCCTTCAAGCTTTCTGTGTACAGTATAGTCAGTCCCCTGCATCCCCCAGTCATGGATTCACCCATCCAGTTCAATCAATTTTGGCTGAGTACCTTCTGTGTACCTCTAAGCCAGGACTCCAACTCCCTCTTTAATCCCATAAAATAATCTGAGGGTGTTCCCCCAGGTAAGATGCGTCATTATCCAATAGCATATAAAGAGATGCCCAGTATACTAAACCTATAAAAGAATTTAGAGACTGATAATTCCTAAGGTCCTTGAAGAGAAATTAATTTCCCAAAGGGCCTACTACTAGGAAGTATTGGAGCCATAAATGGAACCCAGGTTCTAGTCAGGAGAGGTAGAAATGGTAAGGAAGGTGGGATTTAGGCTGAGCTTTGAGAGTTGATGTATGTGCAGGGCAAACAATGCTTGCCAATTATACCATCGAAAAACTTGCCTCACTCCTTCTGAGGGGTTTCTCTATGTAAGTTGCCATGTGACTTCACAGGCCTAACTGCAGTTGACTAGATTGGGATAGTATCAGAACCAAGGTAACAAATTTCTAGGCGGCTTAGCAGCCTACTAAGTGGACTGGAGTAAGGATTCCATCTTGTGGGGATTCCATCTTATGTGAATGGCATATCTAATGGCATATAGGTATAAAATAGGAATTTCAGGGAAGTGAATCAGTGGTATTCAAAATAAGGGGATAATTAGAATTCACTGAGGCTGGAAGCTACACGGCAACAGCAAAACTGTAGAAGTCATAAATCCTAGGGCTGGGGAGCTGACTCAGCAGTGAAGAGCCTTGGCTGCTCTTGAAAAGGACCCCATGTAACTCTAGTTTCCAGGGGGTCGAATGCCCTCTTCTGGCCTCTGTGGACACCAGGCACACACATGGTGCACACATATACATGCAGGCACTCAACACATACATAACAAAAAAAATCTTTTTAAAAATTGTAAGTTGTGAGATATTAGTTAGTTCATAGGGCTGGCCATCAAGCAGCAAGACACAGAGGGCCAAAAGGATGCAGTAGCCATAAAGCAATAGTAGCCGTGCTATAGCAGGAGCCGCAAGACAAACTGATTATGTAAAACCCATGGAGCAGCAGAAGGCTTGGGTACATATACAAGATCCGTGAGGCAGCAGAGGTGATGACACTGTAAGAGGAGCGAGCGACCTGGTGACTTGAACCATGTGCTACAAAGCAACGGAGTAGGAGGAGCAGTGGGGGAGACCGACAAGTAAACCAAGAGAGCACATGGATTAATAGAAGCCAAAGTCCCAAGAGCCACAAAGCAGCACAAGCAGAAAGTCCTAGGAGAGGTGAGGCAGGGAAAGCCATGGGCTAGAGACAGGGGAGCAGAGAGAAGTTAGTCAGTAGCAGTAGGAGGAGAATAAATACAGCCAGAAAGTAGTTGAGTCACCATTTTGGGAGGCACCAGAGAAAGGAGCAACAGATGCCTCAACTGAGGGGGTGACAAGATAAGCCAGGCTCTGAGCTGCTTTGGAGCAAAAGCCATTTTCAAGTTTGCCTGTGAAGCCCTTCCTGTCTTGTTTGCCTGTGGACGCTTTAAACGTCCATCACCAATGCAAGCGTGTCTGTGTTCCTTGTAATCTAAAAGAGGTCAACACGTGTGCAGTTCCGATGTGTGATGGCCAGGGAAGTTCTTCCTGGTGAGTTTAATGCAAGACATGGAGGGGAGGATCCATTCTTCCCCTCGTGCCCTCATTTTCTCATGTGCTTTTCACTCGTTTACTTGTTGATTTTTCTAGTGTGTCTAGTTCATTGTTTTTGGTTATTACTCTGTACATTGATTTGAACATTTACTCATTCGTTCTTTCCTGCATTCCCCTTTTCCATTCATCTGCTCTACAAGCATATATTGAGTTTCTTTCTGTGTATCAAGCCCTCAACTAGACTCAGTTCTCCGGCCTCCAGAAATTCACAGCTTAAGTAGTGACTCAGAGGAGCGCACTAAATGCAGCAGATGATATAACAGAAGTCTAGATGGGGCAGGGCGAGCTTATAGAGAGCATTGGGTGGTTCTCCCTGGAGTCTGGTGGGTTGGAGGAATTGCTCAGTAACACCTTTGTAGAAGAGGGTGTACTTCAACCGAGTCTTAAAAGAGGAGTTGGTGCTTGCTATCTGCGAAGGGACAAAGGAACATTATGGGGAGCTGCCTAAGCAGAGAGAGAATGTGTGAGTTTATGGTTTCAGAGGGTAGTTAGTATTGGTCCTTGGTAAAACTGCTGGAAGCCGTGCAATCCAGCTTAGCTTTGATATTATGAGCAGTGGGGAAGCTGTAGGAGGCTCTGAAACAGGAATGAGACTACAGATACATTAGGGATCTCAGTCCGGCACCTGATATTAAAGAAGACTGGGGGTGGCCAGGCAGTGGTGGTACACACCTTTGATCCTGGCACCCAGGAGGCAGAAGTAGGTGGATCTCTGTGAGTTCGAGGCCAGTCTGGTCTACAGAGCTAGTTCCAGACAATCAGGGTTACACAGAGAAACCCTCTGTCTCGAAAACCAACCAAACAACCAAACAGAAAGATTGGGGGCATAAAGTACTGACCTAAATTGTATATGTGAATAAAGTGTACATTGAGTGTCATTAATAGAAAGTTGTTGGCTAGAGGCCAAGATTTTTTTTTCCAGAAGGTAGGATTTCAGTTAAGAGTTTAAGAATAGGGGTTGGAGAGATGGCTCAGCAGTTAAGAACACTGACTGCTCTCCAGCATCCACGTGACAGCTCACAACTGTCTAACTCCAAGATCTGACACCCTCACACAGACATACAGACAGGCAGAACACCAATGCACACACAATAAAATAAAAGGATTTTAAGTGGATATGGGAGAAGGGAAGAAGATATCTTAACTAAGGAGCCATTTTAGGGTTGGCAAGAGACTTGGCTCTAGAGGGGTTCCCAGGTGTCCAAGGGGATGTCCCCAGCTAGGGTCCTTGGGCAGCAGAGGAGAGGGTGCCTGAACTGGCCTTCTCCCGTAGCCACACTGATGAATATCTTGCATATCACCATAGAATCTTCATCTGGCGAGGGATGGAGATAGAGACAGAGACCTACATTGGAGCACTGGACTGAGCTCCCAAGGCCCAGATGAAGAGCAGAAGGAGGGGGAACATGAGCAAGGAAGTCAGGACCGCGAGGGGTGCGTCCATCCACAGAGACAGTGGGACTGATCTAATGGGAGCTCACCAAGGCCAGCTAGACTGGGACTGAACGAGCATGTGATCAAACTGGACCCTCTGAATGTGGCTGACAATGAGGGCTGACTGAGAAGCCAATGATAATGACACCGGGTTTTGATCGTACTGCATGTACTGGCTTTATGGGGAGCCTAGTCTGTTTGGATGCTCACCTTACTAGACCTGGATGGATGGGGGAGGGCCTTGGACTTCCCACAGGGCAGGGAACCCTGACTGCTCTTAGGACTGGAGAGGGAAGGGGAGGGGGAGTGGGGGGAGTGGGAGGGAAATGGGAGGATGGGAGAAGGTGGAAATTTTTAATAAATAAATAAAATAAAATAAATATAAAATGTTGAAATAGCACAAGATGTATGTGAAATAAATATATAATTATTAAATGCTAAAAAAAAAAGAACAGGGAGGATTCTAACTGGTGAAAATGAGGATGGGCTTTCTGAGCTCAGGAGCTAAGCAGGGAGCTAGCAGTAAAAACATATTACGGTTTGACTAGAGCAGGGACTATGTTTCAGCCAGAGAGAGACTGCAAAGTTTTCCAAACTCTTACATGAAGTCTGGAGGGACAAGGAGATCTGGGGGGGGCACAGAGAGCTCATGGGCAGGAGTAGCCTTTATGCTTTTCAGCTTTGTTTTTTCTTTTAATCAAGCGTTTATTTGAAGATGAAGTAAGGCAGGCACGGTATTTAGAAAATCATCCAGAAAGAAGGTCTTATAGAGAGCAAGAGCCCACTGCCCCGCATATTCTCAGTGTTGGTACCTAATTTCAGGGTTGTTTTTTTTCCTGATTGTTAATCCGCACCTAACTAATGTGCTGTGAGAAAATTTTTAAAGCGATATTTTAAGTTTACCTTTTATTTATGTGTACATGTGTGCCTGCCTCTTTGTGTGTACAAACATGTGCAGGTTCTCATGGAGGCCAGAGGAGGAACTTGATCCCCTGGAGCTACAGTTAAAGGCACTTGTGAACTGTCTGCTGTGGGGTCTGGGACTCAAATCCTCTGTAAGAGTAGCAAGGGCTCTTGACCACTGAGATATCTCTTCAGAATCCTTGTGGACACATTGGTGTTTGTTCTTCAACCAATGAGAGGTGAGGACAGTCGCACCAAGTTCAATTTTTTATCTTTCTCATTTCTAATATAATTTCATTTCACTTTTGGATAACATTCTGAATTTCAGTAACGTTTTATTTTTTTTTTATGAACTGGAGACAGTCTTTCCCTTCCCATTGTTTGTTTTTTGTTGTTCATAGTGCTTTTGAGATGGAGTCTCTTATCACCCAGACTGGTTTTGAGCTCACTGTGTAGCTGACACTGGCCTTGAACCCTTGATCCTTCTGCCTCCACCTCTCAAGTGCTGGGATTGCAAACAGACGTCATTATACCTTGCTTGAGACAATATTTCTTGATCCGAGCTTTGTTAAATAAGAAAATAGTCTTTCCTTTAGCTTTCTCCCTGTTGATGTTCCAACTTCTGTCACATGGACAATTATCTATTTTGAGACTTAAATTTTAAAAAATTATTTATGGCTGGGCGGTGGTGGGGCACGCCTTTAATCCCAGCACTCGGGAGGCAGAGGAAGGCGGATCTCTGTGAGTTCGAGACCAGCCTGGTCTACAAGAGCTAGTTCCAGGACAGGCTCCAAAGCTACAGAGAAATCCTGTCTCGAAAAACAAAACAAAACAAAACAAAATTATTTATGAGGACACACACCACAGTCCATGGATGGTCAGAGGACCATTTTCAGGAGTCAGTTCTCTCTTCTTCCATGTGGATTCCAGGGGTTGTACTCAAGCCTCAGGCTTTGTGGTGAAAGCTTTATCTACTCAGCCGTGTTGAAGGCACTCAATTTCATTGTTGTTGGGTTTCATTTATTTATTCATGTGTGTTTGTTTTATTTTGTTTTGAGGCAGTGTAGCCCATGCTGGCCTCGAACTTGCTTTGCAGCTGGAATGACTTGGGATGCCTGCTCTTCCTGCTCTATGGCCACCACCATCACATTTTGTCTTCTGTGCTTTTATATTATCGAAACTGGTCTAGCAAAGTGATAGTGGTAGATTAAATTCTGCTCTGTTATCATTATTGCTATTTATGATTTGTGGTGTTTTGTCTATAATATGAGTGTCAAAATTAAAGAGCAATATACAGCTATTGATGTGACTAAATAGTCTTTCTTCTAGGGCCAACCAGTATATTTTGATAAATTTTTGCTTTGTAGCAAGTTTAGTTTTTCCCAGCTTCTATTTTTACTTCTTCCACCTCATTGCTTTATCACATAGTCTCTTCTTTTTCATTTCAAAATCTCCACTGCCTTAAGAATTATACTTTTTAAAAATATTCCACCAAGTCTGATTTTTGTCTCCATCCTCCCCCTGAGACTTTTTTCTTAGGGACTTTCATTCCTTTTTCAAGTATGGATTGTCATTTTAGAATCCCTCTTTACTACTTTCTATGGTTACATCTACCATTTATTCGATCTTAGGGTTTTGGTTTTGAATGCTTGTTCCCCTCCCCCCCATTATTTTGAAGGATCACATTCTCAAATAGCTTTTTCAGAAAGGCTGTGAAGAAAATAGATTTCTTTTGTTTTATTATTGTTGTTGTTGTTTTTAATTGAATTAGAATTGCATTACTTTTCCTCCTCCCTTTCTCCCCGTCAGTCCCTCTCAGCTACACTGCATTGAACCTCACTCAAGCTGCCAGCCTCTTTTGCTTCATTGTTTTATATATATGCGTATGCTCAAAATAGATAAACACAAAATACAGCTCCGTTTTTGTTGCTTGTCTGCACATGGTTTGAAGGCTCACCACTCTACGTTAGACAAGCAATGAGGGGGCTCATCCGTGGGAATGGTTAATAATCCCTCTCCCAGCAGTCATTAGTTGCCTGGAGTTCTCTGTCTAGGGATGAGAACCTGTGGGATTTTATGCCTTGTGGTAGTTTGAATATAATTGGTCCCCAGAATCTCATAGGGAGGGGCACTATTAGGAGATGTGGCTTTGTTGGCATGGCCTTGTTGGAGAAAGTTTGTCACTGTGGGGATGGGCTTTGAGGTCTCATATATGCTCAAGATATCACCCAGTGTCTCAGTCAACTTCCTGTGGCCTGCAAGATGTAGGACTCTCAGCTAGTACTCCAATACCATATCTGCCAGCAAGCTTCTTCTCCAGTCCCATGTCTGCCTGTACACCGCCATGCTCCCCACCATGATGATGATGGACTGAACCTCTGAAACTGTAAGCGAGCCACTCCAAATAATGTTTTCTTTTTAAGAATTGCCTTGGTCATGGTGTCTCTTTCACAGCAATAGAAACCCTAAGACACCCTTCCTACATTAACCATTAACATATCCATTCATCTCGCCATTGTTCCAGCCTGTTTTATACAGTCCTTTCTAGAAGAGACTCTTCCACAGCAGACTTCCTGGTGTTCTGGTTCTTACACACTTTCCACCTCCTCTTGTTCCCCATGGTGTTCGCTGAGCCATAGATGTAGGAGCTGTGATGAGTTGTTTCTGTTGAGGCTGGGCTCCCCGTGGTCTATTGGTCTCTGCATCGTGTCCAGTTGTGGTTTCCTGTGCTGGTCTCCACTTGTTGTAGAGAAGCTTCTTTGATGAGGGCGGATGGCTGCGCTTATCTGTTGGTTTAGGGATAATATTTAGAATGAAGTAAGGAATTATGGTGCTTTAGCAAAGCAGTGGTAGTAAATTTGTTTCTAGGGTACATGACCACATTAGCCTGGAGAATCTGGCTCAGTTTCCATACCAGGCATGTTTTTTTCTCCTGTTGAGTACTCAGGTCCTTACCTCCAACATGTGAGTGCCATTTCTTATTGAAAAAGTCTCCCTTTACATTCTGAAAATATCTTTATTGTGATACTTGGCTATAAATTTGAGATTTTGTATCATTTTCCTATTCAACATTGAAGGCACTGCTCCATCATGTAGAGGGTGGATGATGGGAACTTCTCTCACAATGTTGCCCAGGCTTGTTTTGGATTTCTGAGCTCATGTGACTCTCCTACTTAAGGCTCCCAAACTTTGGGACGACAAGTGTGTGTCAATATACCCAGCTCTCTGCATGTCTTCTAATACCCAGTTTTATTTTGTTTTGTTTGGTTTTGCTTTTTGGTTTTGGTTTTCTGAGACAGGGCTCTAATACCCTGTCTTGATGGTGTCTGATGAGTAGTGAGTCTGATTGTTTTAGACATAACAGTTTATATTGATTTTTCTCCTTTTTTATTTATTTTTATTTTATAAGCATTAGTGTTTTGCCTGCATGTATGCCTGTGTGATGGTGTTGGATCCCCTGAAACTGGAGTTACAGACAGTTGTGAGCTGCCATATGGGTGCTGGGAATTGAACCCAGGTCCTTTGGAAGAGCAGTCAGTGCTCTTAACCACTGAGTCATCTCTCCAGCCCCTTCTTTTCTTTCAGAATCCTAAGGACACAATGTCATATCTTTTATAATAGCCTTATAGGTCCCTAAAACTGTTCTCATTTTTTCCAAGTCTATTTTCTGTCTGCTTCCCAAATTGGAAAACACCTATGTTTCTGTCTTTAAGTTAATTCCTTATTCTGTCCCCTCCATTTTCTATTGTCATATCCACTGTGGATTTATTTGGGGTTTTATATTTTTTAGTTCTAAAGTTTCTATGATTTTTCCCGTATATATCTATTTTTTGCTAACAGTTACTATTTTTAAAATATATTACATTGATTATTGTTTGTGTGTGTGTGCAGGCGTGTATAAGTGTTCCACAGTGTACATGTGGAGGTCAGAGGGCAACTTATGGAAATCAGTTCTCTCCTTCCACCACGGGAGCCTTTGGGATGAAACCCAGGTCAGCAGGCTTGACAGCATGTGCCTTTACCCGCTGAATCACCTCAGTTGTTTTGAGACTATTCCTGATTGTTGAGGTATTTTTATGGTGACTCCTTGTCCTCAAAAACTATTCAGATGATTTTAACATCTCTGTCATCTATTGTTTTGTTTTGTTTTTCTCATTCAAGTTAAGATTTTCTTGGCTCTTGTTATGGTGAGTGATTGTCATCTGAGAGCTGGGTGTCTTAGCTACTGCGTTAGGAGACGTTGAATCTTATTTCAGTATTCTGTTTTAGCTTTCATTGTCAGACACTATTATTACTGTGGAAGAAGAGACCCTGCCTCGTTAATTTAGTGGGTATAGAAATATTCAGGTCTCTCTATGCAGCCCCTATTGGATGCCCCCACCAGGGGTTCCTCACTGCCAGGGGGAAAGGGGCGTTCTAGCTGTCCCGCCCCAGTGGGAAGAGAAGGGCAACACATTCTCCAGTGAGAGTGAAAATCTGAACTCCCTGTTGGCCTTTGTTAGTGTAGTGGGAGTAGGACCACAATTTTCTTTTGTTACGTGTGGCTAAAGTAGAGCAATTATCATCTGATAGATTGTGCTCGGAAATATCTGAGGTGAAAAACAAATTCCGAGCCCTACCACTGTGCCGCTCATTTCCTGACAAGTTCTCTACCCAGTCACTCTGCTTATTTTGGAATAGTTCTTTCATTTGCAGTCTTTTCTCAAAGAAAAGCTTGCGACCTGGGCTTCTTTGCTGATATTTTTCTTTAATGTAGCAATGGCTCTTAGCCTTAATCAGAGAAGCCTCTCTGTGGTGATTTGGGTGAAAATAACGCTCATAGACTCATAGGGAGTGTGGCACTATTAGAAGGTGTGACCTTGTCAGAGTAGGTGTGGCCTTGTGGAAAGAAGTGTGCCACTGTGGGTGGGTTTTGAGGTCTCAGAAGCCCAAATTAGGCCTAGTGTCTACTCGCTCTTCCTGATGCTTGCCAATCTGGATGTAGAATTCTCAGCCGCCTCTCCAGCATCGTGTCTGTCTTCGTGACACCATCCTTCCCACCATGACAATACTGAACTAAACCTCTGAACTGTAAGCCAGCCCCAATGAAGTGTTTTTCTTTATAAGAGTTGCCATTATCATGGTGTCTCTTCACAGCAATAGAAACCTTAACTAAACCAGAAGCTGGCGCCAGGGACTGAATGGGGGTATTGTTGTGACTGGCCTGACCGTGTTTTCGTTTGGAGGAATATGGAACACTTTGGAATTTTGGACAAGAAAAGCCTTTGAATGCTTTAAGTGGGGCTTAATGGGCCATACTAGTAGGAGCATATAAGATAGTGGGGACTTGAACTGTGGGGGCCTGACTCAAGATGTTTCAGAGGAGAATAATATTGGTATGTGGCCTAAACATCTATCTTGTGATATTTTGGAGAAGAATGTGGCTGCTTTCTGTCCTCATCCAAAAAAAAATCTTCCTGAGGCTAAATTGAAGAGTTATGGATTAATAGCTTTGGTAGAGAACATTTCAAAACAGCCTAGCATTGACTGTGTCATGTGGCCAGTCTTTTGTGGGTCTATAATGAAAATGAGCAAGCTGAGCAAGGAAAACTATAACATGTAAAATTCGAGGAGAAAAGGGGCACCAGGAGGTTTAATGGAACTAAATCCTGTGTCCAAAGGGATAAAAAGATTAAAGAAAAGTCTGGTGATAGACGAAGTAAAGGGTCTTGACTTCAGGGCAAGACCACACCCCCGTTAAGCTTCCAATTTGTGAAAAAGAATTAAAGAAAAACTTGGACTGGATGTGGTGGCAGACATCTTTTTTTAAAAAAAAAATATTTATTTATTTATTTGTTATGTATACAATATTCTGTCTGTGTGTATGTCTGCAGGCCAGAAGAGGGCACCAGACCTCATTACAGATGGTTGTGAGCCACCATGTGGTTGCCGGGAATTGAACTCAGGACTTTTGGAAGAGCAGGCAA
Organism: Microtus oregoni; assembly: GCF_018167655.1. Classification (NCBI taxonomy): domain Eukaryota; kingdom Metazoa; phylum Chordata; class Mammalia; order Rodentia; family Cricetidae; genus Microtus; species Microtus oregoni. The sequence continues at coordinate 285,409 of NW_024544867.1, forward strand.
TGCTCTTAACCACTGAGCCATCTTTCCAGCCCCAGTGGCAGACATCTTTAATCCCATGATTTGGGAGGCAGAGGCAGGCAGATTTTCAAGAGTTCAAGGACAGCCTGGTCTACAGAGCAAGTTCCGGGACAGCTAAGCTTAGAGAGTGAAGGAAACCATTGATAAGAGAAGGCTGATGAAAATATAACTGGACAAGGGAGCCGCGTTCCAGCCTCAGCAAGCAGAACTTGACAGCTTCGGCCATGCAGTTCTGATTTTAAGTCAAGGATAGAAGAGAGGCGTTCTGGAATCTCCCTCCGCAATTAAGGGAAGCTGCTGAGGAGTATGCCAGGGCTGTCCCTACGTGGAGACCTTAGGTAGGCCATTGTGTGAAGCTGTGAAGGTGAAGCCTGCATGCCAAAGATGATGGAAATACCGGAGCAGTGGGATACCTGCCAAGGAAAGCTGCTGATAGGGAATGGAACCAGCTCAAGAGAAAGAAGTGTTTTGCAGTCAACAAAGATGAAAGGAGTTGGAGATCTGAAGAGTGTTTTGACATCAGACATGGAGATGCAGTGTTTGGAGTTTGTTCAGCTGGTTTTTGTTCTTGCTTAGGTCCAATATTTTCTTACTATGCTCCCTTCCCACCCTTCTGGAATGGTAAGATATATTCTGTGCCATTATATGTTGGAAGTATGTGATCTGCTTTTTCATTTTGATTTTACAGAGGATTACAGTTAAAAGATTGACGTGAGTCTCAGAAGAGACTTTGACCTTTTAAACCGTGCTGAGACTATGTGATAGACCATGGGAACGTTTGAAGTTGGACAAAATGTATTTTGCATTATGATATGGCTACAAGTCTATAGGAGCCAGGAAGTGAAGTGTGGTGGTTTGAATGAAAATGGCCTCCATAGGCCCATAGGGAGTGGCACTATTAGGAGGTGTGGAGTGGATGTGGCTTTGTTGGAGTAATTGTGTCACTGAGGAAATGGCCTTTGAAGTCTCAGATACTCAAGCCAGACCCAGTGTCCCAGTTTTTTCCTGTTGCTTGCAGATCAAGATGTAGAACTCCCAACTGCCTCTCCAGCATCAAGTCTGCCTGCATGTTGCCTTGCTTCTTGCCATGACAATAATGGACTAAACTTCTGAACTGCAAGTGAGCCACCATAATTAAATGTCTTTTTTTTTATAAGAGTTGCTGTAGCCATGGTGTCTCTTCACAGCAAAAGAAACCCTAAGACAGTCTCTTTCCAGTGAACTATGGTGGGTGCAGAGATTATACCACCATCTCTAAAGCTCAGGGAGTCTTGTGGAAGAAGGGATGGAAGGAATGTAATAGTCAGAAAATAAATAGAAGAGCTATAAAATGTCATTTTCTGGGCAAGGCACAACCATTGCGGTTACAAACTCCCAGCTGCTGAAGATGCCGTCACTGATTCTGCACAAATCACAAAAGGAGGAACTCAAGAGGGCCTCAGCCTACACTGCTGGACTATTTCTGACTGATTGATTCAGGGGAAATCACTGCTTTCACTTGCATACCCACTCAAACCTCATCAGACTTCAATGGATAGTTTGAATGCAATGGCCACATAGATGGTCCTGGTTAAAATGAGTCACAAAGAGTTCAAGGCCAGTCTGGTCTACAAAGTGTGTTCCAGGACAGCCAGGACTGTTACACAAAGAAACCCTGTCTTGAAAAAAAAAAAACCAAAAGAAAAAAAAAAGAGTCACAAAACCAAACCAAGAGTCTTGAATCTGGGAAAGATTAGCATGGGTTGGAGAGGGTGTTGACAGGGATGAAAGGGAGATAAGAGAGTGTGTGAGGGGAGCAATCAGTATGTGTGTGTGTGTGTGTGTGTGTGTGTGTGTGTGTGTATGTGTGAAATAGTCAAATAAGCAAAATGAACCAGTAAAAGTTTTAAAAAATATATAACAATGAAAATCGTATTGCAAGTTTGGGGTGAGGAGGGACTAGGCAAACTGACAGATTCCCTGTAGGACGAGAAGACAAGTTCTGACTCTTAAGCTGTAGTCCCCAGTTAGCAGAACACCAAGATCCTGTCTCTGAGATGGTTCAATTCCTTCATAGAGCCCCCTGTCTTTGTCTAATGAGTAGACACCCATCTGCTGGACATTGCATAGGGGTAGATAGTTGGGCATACAGTCTTCCCATTAACCTCCTTGTTTTCAGCCACACATCTCCCTCCCACCTTTCACCATACCTGGCGTTGTCAAGACCCCAAGCTCTTCAAACTTCCTGCAAAGAAAGGGCAACTTCTTTATCAGAGGCACCACCTTCACACAAGTTCCGGGCTGTGGCTTTGTCCGCCATGCTTCCTCAATTACCAACTGTCTCAGGGTTCCCACTTCTGTGAAGAGACACCATGGCCATGACAACTCTTATAAAGGAAAACAGTTCATTGGGGTGGCTTGCTTACAATTTCAGAGGTTCCGTCTGTTATCATCATGGTGGGGAGCATGGCATCTTGCTGTCAGATATGGTATTGGAGGCCTACATCTTGCAGGCAACAGGAAGTTGACTGAGACACTAGGTGGTATTCTGAGCACAGGAAACCTCAAAGCCCACCCTCACAGTTACACATTTCCTCTAACAAGGCCATACCCACTCCAACAAAGACACACCTCTTAATAGTGCCACTCCCTATGAGATTGTGGAGGCCACTACAAGTCAAACTACTACACCAATTCTCCACTTGATTCCTATCTTCCAGAAATTTATTGAAACCTCTGTTTTGTTGACAGATGTTCTCCTGGACTCTTCCTCATAGTAATTTATATAGTATCAAGGTGTTTTATACCTTTATAATTCCTTTACTACCATTTTAGCAGGCTCTCAGTATAAATCTCATGGTAAATCTGTCATCTTGACTTTGAAATCTACTTACTAATCTACCTGTTTTCCTTTTTTCTGATAATTATCTTCACATCTCCAAATAATGCTGTTTTTCTATTTATCAGTATATAAGCAATTTTAGTCATTATCTATAGTCATGTCACCAATTATATATATATAACCTCTGTACCTCTTCTGTCATCTGTATTTTGTTGTTTGACATAGGTGTCACTTGACTGGCCTGGAGCTGCCTTTGTAGACCAGGCTGGCCTTGCATTCATAGAGATCCACCTGTCTCTGCCTCCAAATGTTGGAATTAAAGTTATGCACTGACAAACCTGGCTTTTATTTTATTTTTATTAACAAGATTGATAAAACTTACATTCTATTTGTGACCATAATTAACTCATCCATGCTTTGCTGATTGATCGTTCTAAAGAGTACTTAGCTGTCCGTGCTATGTACATAATTTTATGTACGCATGTTTGTGTTTGGGTGCATATGTGTGTGTACTTGTGTGTAGAGAGAATAAAATAACCTTTGGTGCTGTTCTCCAGGTACCATCCACTTTTTTTTTTTTAAAGACAAGGTCTCTCCCCAGCCTGGAACTCAGAAAATAGGTTAGGCCTACTAGCTCAGGGATCTTCCTGTCTCTACTTTCCAAGTAGTGGGAATGAGCACATCACCAAGCCTAGCTTTTTCTTTAATATGGTCTTTAGTGATCTAACTCGGATTTGCATGCTTGCAAGGCAAGCACTTCACTGACTGAGCTGTTCTCTCGGGCCACATTTCTTTTCTTATACAGTCCCCGACCTTTGGAGTGCCTTCAGTTTTTTGTTTTGTTTTGTTTTGTTAATACAGGGTAGCCATGCCTGTGCTGGACTCACTACTTAGACCAGGCCGGCCTTGAACTCAGAGATCCACCTGCCTCTGAGTACTGGGATTAAATGTGTGTGTTAGCACTGCTCGGCCTCTTGGGGTTTCTAATTGCTTTCTTTTCTTTGCATTGTCTGATTTTGGAACCTTATTAAGTTATCCCAAGTTCCCAGGAAAGCATAATAATCATTTGGAGCCCCCCTTTTCTGTAGAAATCTTTCCTCCTGGAGCCTTTCTTCTTTCTGCTCCTGTGTGGACGGTTGCTCTATAGAACTGCTGCAAAGCCGCCATCCTGGGATAGCTCTTCATTGCTCTTCTAGGTTGGACAAAATCTTTCTTGGACCCCATAGCTTCCTGTTCTTCGTTACACCTTTATAGTGTATATTGTGGTTTTCTCCAGCATTTATTCCATCTGTCCACTTTATAACATCTATAGAATTTGAATTGACCCCAGCGCCTGATCTAGGTATCGCTCTTTATAGGTATACCGGCCTGAGTAATTTCATTCCCCAGTCACAGTGATGATTGGTTCAGAGATGGTCCAGTCACAGTGAGTCTTAGGACTACATTCAGCTCTTGAGGGGCAAGATGGCTCATCTTCCCTGAATAGGAACAAAAAAGCATGTAGTCCCTCTGCCGCTGCTAGCCGTCTTCTGAACACATGGAATACTTACCTGAGGGTGGTGCTGAAAAGCAGAGGCGGCAAAAGCAAGAGAGCCACAGAGAAATGGCATCATAATCCAGATCGTACCATCCCGATGTCTTCCCGTCTGTGGTCCATCAAGTGAGGCAATAATTTGCATTTACCATTTGAGCCCGAGTGAGTTTTCTGCTGTTTCTGCCTGAAAACATCCTAATTTTTGTTTTTGATTGCCTTCCTTCGGGAAGGAGGCGAAGTGCAATTTTGGTGCTATCAAGTGTAGTTGTACTATATTAATAAGGGAGGTTTTTTTAGGGTGTAAGTACAGGGAAAAGACTATATATGGATGGTGGAGAACTGAATGAGTCAACTCTAGCAGCTGCCCAATATATAAATTAGGGTACCCTCTAATGGATGGCTTGGTGGGGGCCCCTACTTACTACTATGCAAAGATGGTCAATACTTTCTCTCCCTGCCCATCAGTCAACAAATCCTGAATATTATCTTCATAAATTTGATTCTGGTGCCAGCAATACAGAGGAGCCAGGAACATATGAAGTGGGCTAATAATAGACTGGAAAGTGTATTTGTAGTGTATAAAACAGAGGATTAATCAGCAGGCAGTAAAACTAGACATGGTAGTGTCCTATAATCCCTGCACTCTGGAGGCTGAAATAGGATGATCTCTATGAGTTCAAGGACAGCCTGGGTTGCAAAGTGAGAGTTTGCATCAAAATAAGTAGAAAAATAAATTAAAACAAAGAAAATGAAAAAGAAAATTGTCAGCTCAACAGATATATGAATTCAGATAGTATATTCAGATAGTAATTTACACAACAGGAAACTTGAACATGTTGAGACTTTCAGCTTCACTGATACATAAATGAAAATGAAAATAGCAGTGAGAAATGACTACAGTGTTGGTAGAAGTGTAAAAGCTCGGGATGCTCTCACGTGCTGGTAAAGGAAAAAGCAACTGTGAGTGCATTGAGAGCTGTTCAGTAGTTCTGGAGAGTCGTTTGCTTGTCTCTTGTGGAAACATTGTATGACCTGGTGCTCCAAATCCTGGGCATATACTCTGAGACATTATCACATGTGTCCTAAGGAAATACATCTGAGCTTTTCGTTGTATCAGTTTCTGAGGTGGTAAATCCTTGGAATCACCCTAGGTGTCCATCATAATGGAGCTAGAGAAGCAAGCTATAGAGGTTCCATAGGATAGAAAGGCATAAAACAAAAATAGTGGCTAGATTTACATGTAATAACATGGACAAATAGTCTCCCAAACTTAGTGTTGAAGGAAAAAAGTAAGAAACAGAATGAGATTTATACCATGATATCATTTATGTGTTTATATGGTGTATATTTCCACAGGTATGCATATGTTTAAATAAACATAAGAAAGGAAGGATAGTTAGATAGACTCACTAACATGATCAAGAAAATGAGAACAATAGAGAAAGGAAGATGAGAAAAGAAGGCCGTCTTTACTGGATTCGTGTTCTGACTTGATCGTTATGAGTAAGGAAGCCCTGATGTCCACAGCAGCAGACTTGGGTATGCAGAATTCATTTGCTATGGTGTGAGGTGTAACATCACACACACCGTGACCAACTGTGAGAAGCTGTACCAATGACTGCTTTTTATCCAGTAAGGACCTTAGCTGTGATTCCTCCTGCTGGGCCTTTCTAATTCATATCCTATTGTCTCAGCCAGATTCTTTACACTTGCATCAGCTAATGTCATAACAAGCCTCCCTTTCCTCCTTAACTTTATTGAATTCTATTTCTGTTATTCATATTCAAGAGTCCTGACTGATCTAAGAATCCTGAGTTTTATTGGCGATGTCTTGAAGTAACTTTCATTTTGTGTTTAGAGACAGGGTCTCTCTGTGTAGCCCTGGCTGTCCTGTAACTCACTCTGTAGCCCAGGCTGGCCTCTAACTCATATAGATCTGCCTGCCTCTGCCTCATGAGTGTTGGGATTAAAGGTATATGCTACTACCACCCTGCTTTGAAGTAACTTAAGAAAGGTAAATTTTGGGGATCTTTGGGAATCTGAAAATGTAGTTGTTACATTTACCTTCATATTTCAGTTATACTTTTACTTTAGAATTCTGTGTTAGAAATAATTTTCTTTGATTTTTGAAAGTATTACTGTTGGCAGAGACTGCTCATTCATTCCTGGCCACCCAGATCCAAAATAATCACACAGAAACTGTATATTTGCAATACTGTTTGGTCAAAGTTTAGCATATTTCTAGCTAGCTCTTACATCTTAAATTAACCCATTTATGTTATTTTATATTTTACCACAAGGCTCGTGGTTTACTGGCAAGGTTCTAGCACATTTGTCTCCTGTGGTGGCTCCATGGCTTCTCCCTGACTCTGCCTACTTTCTCCTCCTCTATCTGCTTGAAATTCCCGACTTGCTCTACTCTGTTAAGCCACTTGCTGAAACAGCTTTATTCATTAATGAATAAAAGCAACACATATGCAGAAGGACTTCCCACACCATTTCCCCTTTTCCATTTAAATAAAAAGGAAGTTTTTTGTTTTTTTTGTTTTTTTTTTTTTTGGTTTTTCGAGACAGGGTTTCTCTGTGGCTTTGGAGCCTGTCCTGGAACTAGCTCTGTAGACCAGGCTGGTCTCGAACTCACAGAGATCCGCCTGCCTCTGCCTCCCGAGTGCTGGGATTAAAGGCATGCACCACCACCGCCCGGCCAAAAAGGAAGGTTTTAACTTTAACATAGTAAAATTGCATATAACAAAACAGGTATCAAGCAAGAATTACAATTACAATATTTATATCTACTTTATCTTTAATTATAACTAAGAAAAACTCTATCTATTCTTAACTCCATTAAAGACACCAGAAGAATATAATATTACCTAAGTAAAGAGGAAGTTTATTGTGAGCAACTTCCAAAACTCTAGAATTGACAGAGACATCTTGTTGCCTGGACAGTCACCCAAAGTTCTTTTGTAACATTGGGGCATCCATCTTCAGCCTACAGGCCCATAGTATCCAGCAGACTTTTCTATGAAGCAGGAAATTTCAAAGACAGTTCCACCTGCATTGGCAGTTTGTCTGTGGGTTCTGCATGTCCAGTTCATACAGCATAACATTAAGCAGTCCAAGAAAAAGCAGTTTCTTGCCCAAATGGCTAACAAACTCCATAAGGAGCCGCTTTGATGCCCAACATCTTCTTGAAGTAGCTGGTGCTGCCAGGAGCAGATGTGTCTCATTGTCATGAAAAGTCCTAAGTTCTTAGAACATTTTAAATGCCATATTCTGTTAGTCTTTGAAAGGTTTGAAACAAACCTATCCATCTGAAATATATCTCTGTACATCTAGAAAATTAACTAACATGACTATATGCTTGACTATTATAGATGACTATCTATTAAACTGTATTTCTTAATTATACATTACATTTTTAAAGGAGCTGTACAAACACAATACCTTAATCAAGAGCAGAAATATACATATAACAAAATTGACCTTAAATTTGTATAAATAAACCAAGATCCATACCAATGCAAAGTATTTATCTCTATATCATATCCCCCTTTAAATGTAAACAAACATTTAGGGAATTTGGGCATAGTTCTCTCCAAACCACTTCCTGCTTTTTGTTAGGCAAAGGATTTTCTTTTGAGGGGGTTCATGGAGACCTTTCGAGGGGTCTTGTTCCATCAAATCACATTAGTCTGGAAGGAATTCACAGGTTCTCATCCTCTGTGGAAACAAAAGCAGAACTTCTTTTCCAAAGCAATATTTATATGCTTATCTTAGCAGTCCCCAGAATTAAATGTCTCTCTGCAGTCAAAAAATTCAAAGAAAACACAATAATATACACAATCCAGACTCTCTGTGTATAGTCCATCTTTACGTGGTTTATTTTTCTTTACTCCTTTAATCTATGACTGTCTGTACTTTGTCTCTTTAAAGACTTTACTTAAAAAACATTTACTTCTTTTTTTTATTAAGAAAAGAAGAAGAAAAAAAACATAAACAAAAAACAAGTTTCCACTTCCTCCCAGCCTCCCATTTCCCTCCCCCTCCTCCCACCCTTCTCCCCCTCCTCCCACCCTTCTCCCCCTCCCCCCACTCCTCTCCCCCTCCCTCTCCAGTCCACAGAGCAGTCCGGGTTCCCTGCCCTGTGGTAAGTCCTAGGTCCTCCCCCCTCCGTCCATGTCTAGGAAGGTGAACATCCAAACTGGCTAGGCTTCCACAAAGCCAGCACATTAAGTAGGATCAAAACCCCGTGCCATTGTCCTTTGCGTCTCATCAGCCCTCATTGTTCGCCATGTTCAGAGAGTCCGGTTTTATCCCATGCTTTTTCAGTCACAGTCCAGCTGGCCTTGGTGAGCTCCCAGTAGATCAGCTCCACTGTCTCAGTGGGTGGGTGCACGCCTCGTGGTCCCGACTTCTTTGCTCATGTTCTCCCTCCTTCTGCTCCTCATTGGGACCTTGGGAGTTCAGTCCAGTGCTCATGTGTGGGTCTCTGTCTCTATCTCTATCCATCACCAGATGAAGGTTCTATGATGATATGCAAGATATTCGTCAGTATTGCTCTAGGATAGGGTCATTTCAGGTTCCCAATCCTCAGCTGCCCAAGGAACTAACTGGGAACCTCATGTTGGGCACTTGGGAGCCCCTCTAGGGTCAAATCTCTTGCTCACCCTAAAGTGGTTCCCTTAACTAAGAATTGTGGTTCCGTGCTCCCCTATCCACCTTTCCTTTATCCCAATTCTCCTGATTCCCCAAGTCCCCCCTCCTTCCCTTCTACCTTTTCTCTCCCCATCTCCCCTTACCCCCATCCCACCCCACCCCCAAGATCCTAATTTTCTCCCCGGCAATTTGGTCTACTTCCCTTAGCCAAGAGGATAACTATATGCTTTTCCTTGGGTTCACCTTCTTACTTAGCTTCTTTAGGTTCACCTATTGTAGACTCCGTGGCCCTTATTTATGGCTAGAAACCAATTATGAGTGAGTACATCCCATGTTCATCTTTTTGGGTCTGGGACACCTCACTCAGGATAGTGTTTTCTATTTCCATCCATTTGCATGCAAAATTCGAGAAGTCATTATTTTTTACCGCAGCGTAGTACTCTAGCGAGTATATATTCCATACTTTCTTCATCCATTCTTCCATTGAAGGGCATCTAGGTTGTTTCCAGGTTCTGGCTATTACAAATAATACTGCTATGAACATAGTTGAACAAATGCTTTTGTCATATGATAGAGCATCTCTTGGGTATATTCCCAGGAGTGGTATTGCTGGGTCCAGGGGTAAGTTGATCCCGAATTTCCTGAGAAACCGAAACACTGACTTCCACAGTGGTTGCACAAGATTGCATTCCCACCAGCAATGGATGAGGGTACCCGTTCCTCCACAGCCTCTCCAGCAAAGGTTATCCTTGGTGTTTTTGACTTTAGCCATTCTGACAGGTGTAAGATGATATCTCAAAGTTGTTTTGATTTGCATTTCCCTGATTGATAAGGAAGTTGAGCACGACTTTAAGTGTCTTTTGGCCATTTGAACTTCCTCTGCTGAGAATTCTCTGTTCAGTTCAGTGCCCCATTTTTTAATTGGGTTAATTAGCATTTTAAAGTCTAGTTTCTTGAGTTCTTTATATATTTTGGAGATCAGACCTTTGTCTGTTGTGGGGTTGGTGAAGATCTTCTCCCAGTCAGTAGGTTGCCTTTGTGTCTTAGTGACTATGTCCTTTGCTTTACAGAAGCTTCTCAGTTTAAGTAGGTCCCATTTATTCAATGTTGCCCTTAATGTCTGTGCTTCTGGGGTTATACATAGGAAGCGATCTCCTGTGCCCATCTCCTGTAGGGTACTTCCCACTTTCTCTTCTATCAGGTTCAGTGTGTTCGGGCTGATATTGAGGTCTTTAATCCATTTGGACTTGAGTTTTGTGCACGGTGATAGATAAGGGTCTATTTTCATTCTTCTACAGGATGACATCCAGTTGTGCCAGCACCATTTGTTGAAGATGCTTTCTTTCTTCCATTGTATACTTTTAGCTCCTTTATCAAAAATGAGGTGTTCATAGGTTTGTGGGATAAAATCCGGGTCTTCTATACGATTCCATTGGTCGACTTCTCTGTTTTTATGCCAGTACCACACTGTTTTCATTACTGTAGCTCTGTAATAGAGTTTGAAGTCAGGGATGGCAATGCCTTCAGAAGATCCTTTATTGTATAGGATTGTTTTGGCTATCCTGGGTTTTTTGTTTTTCCATATAAAGTTGATTATTGTCCTCTCCAGATCTGTGAAGAATTTTGATGGGACCCTGATGGGGATTGCATTGAATCTATAAATTGCCTTTGGTAGAATTGCCATTTTTACTATGTTGATCCTCCCAATCCAAGAGCAAGGGAGGTCCATCCATTTTTTGGTATCCTCTTCAATTTCTTTCTTCAATGCCTTAAAGTTCTTGTCAAATAGATCTTTCACTTCCTTGGTTAGAGTTACCCCAAGATATTTTATGCTGTTTGTGGCTATTGTGAATGGTGAAGCTTCTCTGATTTCCCTCTCTGCTTCCATATCCTTTGTGTATAAGAGGGCAACTGATTTTTTGGAGTTGATCTTGTATCCTGCCACATTACTAAAGCTGTTTATCAGCTGTAAAAGTTCTTTGGTGGAGTTTTTGGGGTCGCTTATGTACACTATCATATCATCTGCAAATAACGAAAGTTTAACTTCTTCCTTTCCAATTCGAATCCCCTTGATTCCATTATGTTGTCTTATTGCTATTGCTAGAACTTCAAGCACTATATTGAAGAGGTATGGCGAGAGTGGACAGCCTTGTTGTGTTCCTGAGTTAAGTGGGATGGCTTTGAGTTTCTCTCCGTTTAATTTGATGTTAGCTGTCGGCTTGCTGTATATAGCTTTTATTATATTTAGGTATGACCCTTGTATCCCTAATCTCTCCAAGACTTTTAACATAAATGGATGTTGAATTTTGTCAAATGCTTTTTCAGCATCTAATGAAATGATCATATGGTTTTTTTCTTTCAGTTTATTTATATGCTGGATTACATTGATAGATTTTCGTATGTTGAACCAGCCCTGCATCTCAGGAATGAAGCCTACTTGATCATAATGGATAATTTTTCGGATGTGTTCTTGGATTCGATTTGCCAGTATTTTGTTGAGGATTTTTGCGTCGATATTCATGAGTGAGATTGGCCTGTAGTTCTCTTTCCTGGTTGAGTCTTTGAGTGGTTTTGGTATCAGAGTAATTGTGGCTTCATAAAAGGAGTTTGGTAATGACCCTTCTGTTTCTATCTTGTGGAATACATTAAGGAGTATAGGTATTAGATCTTCTTGGAAGATCTGGTAGAATTCCGCATTGAAACCATCTGGTCCTGGGCTTTTTTTGGTAGGGAGGTTTTTGATAACCTCTTCTAATTCTTCGCGACTAACAGGTCTATTTAGATTGTTCACCAGGTCCTGATTTAACTTTGGTATATGATATTTATCTAAAAAAGTATCCATTTCCTTTACATTTTCCAATTTTGTGGCATATAGGCTTTTGTAGTAAGATCTAATGATTCTCTGAATTTCCTCTGTGTCTGTGGTTATGTCCCCCTTTTCATTTCTGATCTTATTAATTTGCAAATTCTCTCTCTGCTGTTTGATTAGCTTGGATAGTGGTTTGTCAATCTTGTTGATTTTCTCCAGGAACCAGCTTTTTGTTTCATTGATTTTTTGTATTGTTTTCTGTGTTTCTATTTTGTTGATTTCAGCCCTCATTTTGATTATTTCCAGTCTTCTACTCCTCCTAGGTGAGTCTGCTTCTTTTTTTTCTAGAGCTTTCAGGTGGGCTGTTAAGTCTCCAATGTGAGCTTTCTCTGTTTTCTTTAAGTGGGCACTTAGTGCTATGAACTTTCCTCTTAGGACTGCTTTCATAGTGTCCCATAAGTTTGAGTATGTTGTTTCTTTATTTTCATTGAATTCCAGGAAGACTTTAATTTCATTCTTTATTTCTTCCTTAATCCAGGTATGGTTCAATAGTTGACTGTTCAGTTTCCATGACTTTGTATGGTTTCTGGGGGTAGCATTATTGTTGAATTCTAACTTTAATCCATGGTGATCTGATAAGACACAGGTGGTTACTAATATTTTTTTGTAACTGTGGATGTTTGCTTTGTTACCGACTATGTGGTCGATTTTCGAGAAGGTTCCATGAGCTGCAGAGAAGAAGGTATATTCTTTCCTATTTGGATGGAATGTTCTATAGATGTCTGTTAAGTCCATTTGATTCATTACCTCCATTAATTCTCTTATTTCTCTGTTAGGTTTCTGTCTGATTGACCTGTCCGTTGGTGAGAGAGGAGTGTTGAAGTCTCCTACTATTAGTGTGTGCGGTTTGATGGCTGCCTTGAATTTTAGCAATGTTTCTTTTATGTACGTGGGTGCTTTTATATTAGGGGCATAGATATTCAGGATTGAGACTTCATCCTGATGAACTGTTCCTGTTATGAGTATAAAATGCCCCTCTCCATCTCTTCTGATTGATTTAAGTTTAAAGTCAACTTTGTTAGAGATTAGTATGGCCACACCTGCCTGTTTCTTAGGTCCATTTGCTTGATAGGCCTTTTCCCAGCCCTTTACTCTGAGTAGGTGCCTGTCTTTGTGGTTGAGGTGTGTTTCTTGTAAACAGCAGAATGTTGGATCCTGTTTTCTTATCCAATCTCTTAGCCTGTGCCTTTTTATAGGTGAGTTGAGTCCATTGACATTAAGTGATATTAATGACCAGTGGTTGTTAACTCCGGTCATTTTTTTTTTAGTCGTAGAGTTTGTGTGTTTCCCTTCTTTGTTTTGTGTTGGTGAAGGGTCTCTAGATGTCTGAGTTATTGTGGTCATTGTTGGACTCCTTGGTTAGTGATTTTCCTTCAATTACTTTCTGTAAGGCTGGATTTGTGGCTGCGTATTGTTTAAATTTGTTTTTATCCTGGAAAATTTTATTTTCTCCATTTATAGTGAATGAAAGCTTGGCTGGGTATAGTAATCTGGGCTTGCACCCATGGTCTCTCAGTTTCTGCAGTACATCTATCCAGGACCTTCTGGCTTTCATGGTTTCCATGGAGAAGTCAGGTGTAAGTCTGATAGGTTTACCTTTATAAGTAATTTGGCCTTTTTCCTTTGCAGCTCTTAATATTCTTTCCTTATTCTGTATGCTTTGTGTTTTGATAATTATATGGCGAGGGGATGTTTTTTTTTGATCCAGCCTATTCGGTGTTCTGTATGCTTCTTGCACCTTCATAGGAAAATCTTTCTTTAGGTTGGGAAAGTTTTCTTCTATAATTTTATTAAATATATTTTCTGGACCATTGAGCTGCCCTTCTTCTCCTTCTTCTACTCCTATTATTCTTAGGTTTGGTCTTTTTATTGTGTCCCATATTTCCTGAATGTTTTGTGATGAGAGTTTGTTGGACTTGCTGTTTTCTTTGATCAGTGTGTTTATTTTCTCTATGGTATCTTCAGAATCCGAGAGTCTTTCTTCTATCTCTTGTATTCTGCTGGTTATGCTTGTTTCTGTAGTCTCTATTCGTTTACCTAGATTTTCCATGTCCAGCCGGCCCTCTGTTTGTGTTTTCTTCTTTGCCTCCATTTCAGTTTTCAGGTCTTGAACTGTTTCCATTATCTGTTTGATTGTTTTTCCTTGGTTTTCTAGGGTATCATTCACTGATTTATTCAATTCTTCAAACTTTCTGTTATATTTCTCATCCATTTCTATAAGGGCGTTTTTTACATGCTGTTTAAGGGTGTCAATCACTTTCATGAAGTCAATCTTTTCTCCTTCCTCTTGATTAAGGGGTTCTTGTCCTCCCGTTGTGAGGTCGCTTGTTTCTGGTAGCTTCATGTTGCTTTTCAGCTTGTTGGGCGAATTCTTGCCTTGACGTCGGCCCATCTCTTCTTCCAAATGCTCCCTATGGATCTTCTTTTACCGGATCAGGTCTCCTTGCCTACCAAACGCTGTCTCTCCCCAATGTTGGCTCTCTGGCGATGAGAGATCAGGCCTCCGTGCTGGTTGGGCAGCTCGCAAACAAAGCACCTACCCCGCTTGGTGCAGGCAGGCCACAGAAACAAAGGAACTGCTGCCTGCCCGGGAGCCCCGGGTACTCGGACCCAGCGCCCAGATAGGCTGGGCTGGGCGATGCCACGCGCCAAAAGAGGGCAGTGGGGGCGAAGTGGGGAGGGCTCTGGACGGAAGCTGGGTGGGCCAGGAGGAAAGAGGCAGCACCCGGGGAGTAGAGGCCCTGCGGAGAGCCCAAGCAGGACAGGGGGCCAAGAAACCCCCGAGCTCCCCGTCCCAGGCTGGCGCCTTGGGCCAGAAACTCACCCCAATGCTGGGTCTCCTGGCGCCGAAAGATCAGGCCTCCGTGCTGGTTGGGCAGCTCGCAGACAAAGCGCCTACCCCGCTTGGTGCAGGCAGGCCCCAGAAACAAAGGAACTGCTGCCCGCCCGGGAGCCCCGGGTACTCGGACCCAGCGCCCAGATAGGCTGGGCTGGGCGATCACATTTACTTCTTTTTATAACTATTTCTCTCTCTTAAGCCCATGTACATTTATCCAACACTTTGTTCCATTTAGAGGTCTTTTTAATCAAATCTGTCTTTATTGCATATCTGTAATTATTTTCTGACCAGGAGTGCTTTTTTTAAAAAATTCTAAGTGGGCATGGCTAGGACCAAGGCTTCTTCTTTGCTTTTTGACTCTACCCAGTCCAATGTGGCAAAGGCGTGTTCATCACCTCTGCAAGTGGTGTACACCTCCCCAGTTCCAGGTATGCAGCACATCTATGTCACACCATTAAGCAGTTTGTAACACGTTGCTCACAAACCCCATTTAAGTGCTCAGTCTCCTGAAAAAGTCAGAGTTCATGCTGCCAGCACAAACCAGGAAGCCATCACTGCACTTTTTTTGCTGCTAATGCTGAATCAGGAAGACCTCTTTTTTTTTTTTTTTTTTTTTTTTTTTTTTTGGTTTTTCGACACAGGGTTTCTCTGTAGCTTGGAGCCTGTCCTGGAACTAGCTCTTGTAGACCAGGCTGGTCTCGAACTCACAGAGATCCGCCTGCCTCTGCCTCCCGAGTGCTGGAATTAAAGGCGTGCGCCACTATCACCAGGCAAGGAAGACCTCTTTTAAAGGAGCTGCAGCACCTCTGCTTGTTGCCAGCAAACAGAGATCATCTGAAAAAAAAAATGCAGGCTACCAAGAAGCCCTGCTTAACTCTGTTCTTTTGTGTCTAGAACTTCTTTCCAAGCTTTCTCAGGTTTTATGTGGATTTAGCTAGCACATGTTAGCATGCCAATCTGTTGGCAAAGACTGCTCATTCATTCCAGCCACCTAGATCCAAAATAATCACACAGAAACTATATTATTTGCAATACTGTTTGGCCAATAGCTTAAGAGTCTTTCTAGCTAGTTCTTACATCTTTTATTTATTTATTTTTATTGCTTTATAAATAATACCAATCAAAATTTCTACTTCCTCCCCTGCTCCCACTTCCCTCCCATTCCCCCTCCCCTACCCCTCCAGTCTGAAGAGAGGGCAGGGTACCCTGTCCTGTGGGAAGTCCAAGGCCCTCCCCCATCCATCCAGGTCTAGGAAGGTGAGCATCCAAACTGGCTAGGCTCCCACAAAGCCAGTCCATGCAGTAGGATCAAAACCCGGTGTCATTATCATTGGCTTCTCAGTCAGCCCTCATTGTCAGCCACATTCAGAGGGTCCAGTTTGATCCCATGCTTGTTCAGTCCCAGTCCAGCTCGCTTTGGTGTAGCTCTTGCATCTTAAATTAACTCATTTATATTACTTTATATTTTACCATCAGGCTCATGGTTTCCTGGCAAGATTCCAGTCTGTCTCCTGTGGTAGCTACATTGCTGCTCCCTAACTCCACCTACACTCTCCTCTATCTGCTTGGAATTCTTGCCTTGCTTAATTCTGCTAACCCACTGGCCAAAACAGCTTTATTCATTAATGAATAAAAGCAACACATATACAGAAGGACTTCCCACACCATATTACCTTTTAAAACACAGTTTCTGATTAAGTCATATGCTAATATTATTATCATACCTTTGATTCTGACCTGTTTTCCCCACTTCTAGGAGCCTGAAGGCTTAAAAACTCTATTGCTGCTTTTTTTTCCTTTTTGAAATGTCACAATAATATGTGAAGACACATTCTTTCCTGCATCTATTTTTCTGGTCACCTGCTGTACTGATGGAGCGCTTTTGTCTGAAGACTCAGTCAAGTTCCTCTTGGGTAATTTTCTCCTTCCCTGTGCTTTGTAGATCTGCCATTTGGCTGATGAATCTCCTACATAGTACACTGTCTGTTCTCTCTCCCTTACTCTTCCAGCCAAAATATTTCTAATTGATACATAATAATTGTGCACATTTCTGTATAGAAATTCTTGGTTTATAGTGTGGTGAAGCACTGCATGTACATTATCATTTCTTTGTGTTAAGAACATTCAAAATCTCTTATTTGCAAATTTTAAGCATACAACCGAATGCTATTCTCCGTAGTTGCCCTACTGAACTTTCCCCTACTGAAAATTCTTCCTGCTTCTCTCCCAAATTCTTGTATACTCTCCTTCATCCTTTTCACATACCCCCACCTTCCAGCCTCTGTTAACCCAAGGTGCTTTTTACAGAGAATACTTTTATTATTTTGAAAATAGGTGCAACATCGTCTGTGTATGTATGTGTGTTTAATAGAACTTTACTAGCGTCTTGGTGATAGCAGAAGATAATAGTGAAAAAAAATCTTTCTTTTTTTTTAAGACAGGGTTTTTCCATGTAGCCCTGGCTGTCCCAAAATTTACTTGTAGACCAGGCTGGAATCAAACTCAGAGATCTGCCTGCCCCTACCTCCCGAGTTCTGGAATTAAAGGCATGTGCCACTATGCTTAGTGGAAAAAAATAATTTATGACAGATATTACCTTTATCATCCCCTAAAAGAATTCCACCCAGCCATGTCCGAGGGACACTACCTCCACAGACTCCTTGGCATTGGCAAGATGATCTCTTACTATTGCAGGCAGTTCAGAGAGACTCATTTTTCCAGTGTCCATTTCTAGATCAACTGTAGCTGGAGTGAGCTCCAGCATAACACTCCACATACCTATTTTCTTTCTGGAATATTCTCACACCTACCTTACAGTGACCCACAGCCCACAGAAGGTGATCACAATAGTCATTGGCACATTTTACAGAGCGAGTTGTTCTTAAAATTTGCACCAGTACTGGTGGTGGCGGCACACGTTTTAATCCCAGCACTCGGGAGGCAGAGGCAGGAGGATCTCTGCGAGTTTGAGGTCAGCCTGGTCTACAG
Organism: Microtus oregoni; assembly: GCF_018167655.1. Lineage (NCBI taxonomy): Eukaryota > Metazoa > Chordata > Mammalia > Rodentia > Cricetidae > Microtus > Microtus oregoni. Next base: position 303,137 of record NW_024544867.1, read on the forward strand.
AGCAAGTTCCAAGACAGGCTACACAGACAAACCCTGTCTCAAAAAACAAACAAAAAATGATACCAGAAATATATATATATATATTTTTTGGTTTTTCGAGACAGGGTTTCTCTGTGGTTTTGGAGCCTGTCCTGGAACTAGCTCTTGTAGACCAGGCTGGTCTTGAACTCACAGAGATCCACCTGCCTCTGCCTCCCGAGTGCTGGGATTAAAGGTGTGCGCCACCACCGCCCGGCCAACCAGAAATATTTTAATGGTATCAACAGTCAAGTCTCACCCCTCTCTACCTCCAGCAGGCATTGACAGCGATTTTAACCTGTAGGGCTGCTGATGCGGCCCCCCTCTGAGCATCTTCTGTGAGTAACAGTCTGGCAAAAATATGTATGTACCCTCTCTCAGAGAATAGGAGACTTTCAGGATACTCAGCTCTAAATGGGACATCTGTACCATATCCTATCCTCCCAAGGCTAAGGCATCATTGTGGGAGAGGGTACAGAAAGACTATAAGAGCCAGAAGCAGTGGATGAATAGAAGCAAAGAGTGTCCTTCATATATAACAGGGCATATGAGCTCACAACAATTGAGACAACATGCATAAGCTCCATGCAACCTCAAGGCACACCAAATCTCAACATGGAAAAGGGAGGTGAACAAAGTTCCATGCCCAGCAAGGCGCTATTGTCGATTGATAGGTGCTGAGAGACAGAAAGTCAGTTTTCTTTAAGAATGTAGCCCCTTGTAGGGGCAGTGGTGACACAGGCCTTTAATCCTTGCACTTGGGGGGCAGAGGCAGGGGAATCTCTGAGTGTAAGGCCAGCCTGGTCTACAGATGTAACGGCGTAAACGAATGCAGACAGATTGTAAAAAAGTATATATCTATAGCTTTAATGTAGAAATACCATTCCCGCGGAGACCAGGAAAGCAGAAGCAATGGCTGGGAGCACGCTCGCCAAATTTATAGGCAGACATTAGCCCGAGGTGAACACGCCCCCCAAGGGGCGGAACTTATCCCTACATCTCCCCTTTTTGTCTAAATAAGACAGAACCAAACCAAATACAACTATATACAATAACAACAAATAATAAATATAACAAACAATATTGAGAACAAAATCTTTGCTAAACATTCTATCTCAAGGAGTCCAAATAATGTAGAGAGTAACTACAATTATATAATCTTCAACTCCATCAAAGATCTGAGAAGGGAATAAACACTACTCAACAAACGAGATATATCCACAATGTGCAACAATTGACAGAGACAACTGACTACCTGGGCAATCACCCAAAGTCTCGTTTGCAATGTTGAGTCAACCAATTTTGGCTAAGGCCTAACATAACTGACATACCATTGTCAAAGGCAAGGAACTTTTCAAAACTATCTTACCCTGTCTTGGCAGGATATGACAGTCCTGTTTTATCCATTGATGCACGCTCTGTATCTCTGTCAGTGGTTGAGGTATGGGCATTTCTTTGCCCAAAGGCCAGTTCTGCCAAATAGAAAGGCTCCAGATGGAGTGTCTTTGGTGCTCAACATTCTCTCGGGAATAGAGTGGTGTTGCCAGGAGCAATTGTGTCTCACTATCACGAAACTCTGAGTTAGATTAAAGGCCATTTTCTACAGCTCTTTGAAGAGGTCGAAGATTATCTATCTATACTGAGTATAATCTCTATATATCTAGAGAACCTGATTAGTCTAATTATAAATGACAAACTTAGATGACTATTAATCTATATAATTCTCAATATCTATCTAACTTAAAGACTAAGACAATAAACAACTGTGTAACAAATGAGGATAATGACCTCCAAATATAAACACTGTACAAATATACATTGCAATATGGCAAATATGTATCAATACACAAACATTATATAAGTATCTTAATCAGAGGTAGAAATGTAAACTGCAATATGGTAAATATAAAATATATACAATATATATTTATCAATACAATATATGTCAATACATAAAAATGTTTTTGTTTTTTTTTTTGGTTTTTCGAGACAGGGTTTCTCTGTGGTTTTGGAGCCTGTCCTGGAACTAGCTCTTGTAGACCAGGCTGGTCTCGAACTCACAGAGATCCGCCTGCCTCTGCCTCCCGAGTGCTGGGATTAAAGGTGTGCGCCACCACCGCCCGGCCATAAAAATGTTTTAAACAGACATAGAAACATGCATGCATACAATAGTGAATATAATTTAACTTTGTATCAATATACAAGAATCGATACCAATATATTTGTCTAAAAGCAGTAACTCACAATTATAAATCTATTATCCCATCATTCCCTCTTTTTTTTTTCCCAAAATGGTCCCTGAGCTTATAAAATTCCTCCCCCAACCTCCCAACCCCTAAATGATGTCCCTAACCCAGGGGTAAACTTTACTGGGAGAGGGGACGTCGTCCTCTAGAATTACTTCCAGCTGTCATGGGGGCGACGTTCTTTCTGGGGGATCCTGTGAAAGTAAAATGATGGTTAAATTTCAAGATCAATGTCTTTTAAAATTGCAAATAGTCTCTGAGTATTTTGTGCAGGTCTGGCCAGAATGTTGTACAAGATGTGCACCATTTCAGCTAACCAAGTTGGGATCGTCTTGTGCAGCTGGTATCCAAAACAGGTCTTGTAGTAGAGCTATCAGTATCATGACGTCATATCAACCAGGTAGAGTTGTTGTTGTGGGGCCCCATCTTCTTCCTGGAAACTTCAAATGTCACTTCAGGAAAAACTCATTGTTCATTGTGAAAAACTTAAACATTAATCATATAGACATATATAGACATACATATATATATATATTCAATGGAAGGCATGATAAATATATTCAATGAAAAGTATGATAGATATGAAGAAAAGTAAAGATGTTTTCTAAACTCATATTTCTTTCTGTCCCATATCATGGCTCTTGACATGAGACAGAAACTCCAGAAACTCCGGGTTTTTCTCTTACTAACAGGCTTGGAATTGGAGAGGGACTGAGCCAGAGTCCAACTTCAAAACCAGCTCTATATATTTATAAAGAAATGTTTAATAAAACACACACACACACACACACACACACACACACACACATATATATATATATATATATATATATAAATTAATACTTACAAAATGTGTCCATCCATCAGCTAGTTCCAAGACAGGCTCCAAAGCTACACAGAGAAAACCAATAAACAAACAAACAAACAAATAAATAAGAATGTTGGCACTTGTAAGTTGACCATGCTCTAGGAGGCCAGACATATAAGATAGATGGGCAGCAAAATTGGACTTGATGCATATAAACAAAACAGAAATGAAAGCAAAAACAAAAATTATAAAAGAGGATACAAAGTTGGGTAGGTAGGAGAGAGTGGATGTGTGAGGAGCTGGAGGAGGAGGATATAATCAGAGCACACTGCATCGAATTCTCAAAGAAATGATTTAAAAGGACCATGAAAATACTCAAAGGTAATTTAAAATAAAATTTGTTTTACCATACAACCTAGTCATTGTTCTTTTGCTGTGACAAGACACCATTACCACTCTTATAGAGGAAAGCATTTAATTGGGGCTGGCTCACAGTTTCAGAGGTTTAGTCCATTATCATCATGGTGGGTAGCATGGCAGCATGCAGGCAGACACGGTTCTGGAGAAGGAGTTGAAAGTCCTACATCTTGTCCAGCTTTGGCTCTATAGTCCTATGAGCCAAAATGCATACTTAGGGACATGGTATCTCACTGGAAAAGGGAAGAGGGGGTAAGCTGAGAGAGGTCAGGTCATGGTGTTAATTTCTTTCCTGTACAAAGACAGTCTCTTGAGGACAGAGGCCTGCCTCTTGTAAGGTAATGTCATAGTCCAGATGAGAGAGCTTCCTCCGAGGGACTCTCTTGGTAACTAGGGGTTAAAAAGATAAGCTAAGGGATGTGGTATGTTTCTAGTGTGCGATGGTAGAATATGGTTGTTAATGGTTGGATTTTGAGGGACCTCCCTAAAGAATCGGTTATGTATCTCCTCAAGGAAATCATGGGAAATTCTGTTATTTTTCAGTGAGTCCTTTTGAATTAATGTTCTTACATTTTTTTCTAAGTCTGTGTAAGTGCTTATGTATAAGTATATAATTGTATAAATATTTATAAATATATTTATATAATTACAATTTCATTAAAAAAAAAGAAAGTCCTACATCTTGACATGAAGGCAGAGAGAGAGGGGCAGGGGCTGGAGTAGGCCAAGCCCACACTCAGTGACACACCTCCTCCAATATGGCTGTACCTCCTAATCTTTTCAAACGGTTCATCAACCAGGGACTAAGCGTGCAAATATATGAGCTTATGGGGCCATTCTTTTTCAAACCTCCACAGCCATGTGTGAGGAAAGATGGTCATAGCCATGAAGTTAGATATTTTTATTCATAAATGTAAATCTGTACTCATAAAATAAAAATGTGTTCAGGCACAGAGAGAAACTCAAAGCCATCCCACTAAACTCAGGAACACGACAAGGTTGTCCACTCTCGCCATACCTCTTCAATATAGTGCTTGAAGTTCTAGCAATAGCAATAAGACAACATAAAGGGATCAAGGGGATTCAAATTGAAAAGGAAGAAGTGAAACTTTCGTTATTTGCAGATGATATGATAGTCTACATAAGCGACCCCAAAAACTCCACCAAAGAACTTTTACAGCTGATAAACACCTTTAGTAATGTGGCAGGATACAAGATCAACTCCAAAAAATCAGTCGCCCTCTTATACACAAAGGATATGGAAGCAGAGAGGGAAATCAGAGACGCTTCACCTTTCACGATAGCCACAAACAGCATAAAATATCTTGGGGTAACTCTAACCAAGGAAGTGAAAGATCTATTTGACAAGAACTTTAAGGCATTGAAGAAAGAAATTGAGAAGGATACCAGAAAATGGAAGGACCTCCCTTGCTCTTGGATTGGGAGGATCAACATAGTAAAAATGGCAATTCTACCAAAGGCAATTTATAGATTCAATGCAATCCCCATCAGGGTCCCATCAAAATTCTTCACAGATCTTGAGAGGACAATAATCAACTTTATATGGAAAAATAAAAAACCCAGGATAGCCAAAACAATCCTATACAATAAAGGATTGTCTGGAGGCATTACCATCCCTGACTTCAAACTCTATTACAGAGCTACAGTAATGAAAACAGTGTGGTACTGGCATAAAAACAGAGAAGTCGACCAATGGAATCGTATAGAAGACCCGAATTTTAACCCACAAACCTATGAACACCTCATTTTTGATAAAGGAGCCAAAAGTATACAATGGAAGAAAGAAAGCATCTTTAACAAATGGTGCTGGCATAACTGGATGTCAACCTGTAGAAGAATGAAAATAGACCCATATCTATCACCATGCACAAAACTCAAGTCCAAATGGATTAAAGACCTCACTATCAGTCAGAACACATTGAACCTGATAGAAGAGAAAGTGGGAAGTACCCTACAGGAGATGGGCACAGGAGATCGCTTCCTATGTGTAACCCCAACAGCACAGACTTTAAGGGCAACATTGAATAAATGGGACCTACTAAAACTGAGAAGCTTCTGTAATGCAAAGGACACTGTCACCAAGACAAAAAGGCTGGGAGAAGATCTTCACCAACCCCGCAACAGACAAAGGTCTGATCTCCAAAATATATAGAGAACTCAGGAAACTAGACTTTAAAATGCTAATTAACCCAATTAAAAAATGGGGCACTGAACTGAACAGAGAATTCTCAACAGAAGTACAAATGGCTAAAAGACACGTAAGGTCATACTCAACCTCCTTAGCGATCAGGGAAATGCAAATCAAAACAACTTTGAAATATCATCTTGCACCTGTCAGAATGGCTAAAATCAAAAACACCAAGGATAGCCTTTGCTGGAGAGGCTGTGGAGGAACGGGTACCCTCATCCATTGCTGGTGGGAATGCAATCTTGCGCAACCACTTTGGAAATCAGTGTTTCAGTTTCTCAGGAAATTCGGGATCAACCTACCCCTGGACCCAGCCATACCACTCCTGGGAATATACCCAAGAGATGCCCTATCATATGACAAGAGCATTTGTTCAACTATGTTCATAGCAGTATTATTTGTAATAGCCAGAACCTGGAAACAACCTAGATGCCCTTCAATGGAAGAATGGATGAAGAAAGTATGGAATATATACACATTAGAGTACTACCCTGCGGTAAAAAACAATGACTTCTCGAATTTTGCATGCAAATGGATGGAAATAGAAAACACTATCCTGAGTGAGGTATCCCAGACCCAAAAAGATGAACATGGGATGTACTCACTCATAATTGGTTTCTAGCCATAAATAAGGGTCAGGGAGTCTACAATTGGTGAACCTAAAGAAGCTGAGTAAGAAGGTAAACCCAAGGAAAAACATATAGTTATCCTCTTGGCTATGGGAAGTAGACAAAATTGCCGGGGAGAAAATTGGGATCTTGGGGGTGGGGCGGGATGGGGGTAAGGGGAGAAGGGGAGAGAAATGGGAGAAGGGGAGAATGGGGGGAACTTGGGGAAAAAGGAGGATTGGGATAAAGGAAGGTTGGATAGGGGAGCACGGAAGCACAATTCTTAGTTAAGGGAGCCACCCTGGGGTTGGCAAGAGACTTGAACCTAGAGTGGCTCCCAGGAGCCCAAGGCGATGTCCCCAGTTAGTTCCTTGGGCAGCTGAGGATAGGGAACCTGAAATGACCCTATCCTATAGCAATACTGACGAATATCTTGCATATCATCATAGAACCTTCATCTGGTGATGGATGGAGACAGAGACAGAGACCCACACTGGAGCACTGGACTGAGCTCCCAAGGTCCCAATGAGGAGCAGGAGGAGGGAGAACATGAGCAGAGAAGTCGGGACCGCGAGGGGTGCACCCACCCACTGAGACAGTGGGGCTGATCTATTGGGAGCTCACCAAGGCCAGCTGGACTGTGACTGAAAAAGCTTGGGATAAAACCGGACTCTCTGAACATGGCGAACAATGAGGGCTGATGAGACGCAAAGGACAATGGCACGGGGTTTTGATCCTACTTAATGTGCTGGCTTTGTGGGAGCCTAGCCAGTTTGGATGTTCACCTTCCTAGACATGGACGGAGGGGGGCGGACCTAGGACTTTCCACAGGGCAGGGAACCCTGACTGTGCTTTGGACTGGAGAGGGAGGGGGAGAGGAGTGGGGGGGACGGGGAGAAGGGTGGGAGGAGGGGGAGGGAAATGGGAGGCTGGGAGGAGGCGGAAACTTGTTTTTTTTTCCTTTTCTCAATAAAAGAAAAAGAAAAAAAAATGTGTTCAGGGGATCCAATGTCCTCTCCCTGCCATTTCAGGCACTGCATGCCTGTGGTGTACAGACACAAGCAGGCAAACACCCATGCCTGGCTCTATGCAGTGCTATATCAATCCCAGAAATTTATGCTTGCCAAGCAGGTCTTGACCAACTGAATTACATATCCAGTCCACATGCCAAATAGCATTTTAAATCAGTGGATAATCTATGCCACAGATTTGAATTGGCATTCATCGAGATGGAAAGAGAGCTGCCAGAGTTCATGGGGCTCACATGCTATTGTATAGGGAAGGTCTAGCAACAGTCAACCTCGGAACTGCTCTGCAGAACCACACTGATTTGCGCTGGCCACGTTCACGCTAGCGATGACTCACAGGTGAAACCCTGAGATAGCTTAGTCTACATGAAGGGCCTATTCTGCTAAGTTCCCTTCCACGGTGAAGTGACACCCATTGTTCTAGAGACATAGAAATAAAATAGTCCAACTTTTACTTTTTCAATGTTTTCTTCATCAGAAACCCTACATTATATGTTTCCTTTTCTGAATCAAAGTAACCCAACGCACACAGCTTTTTTGTTGTTGGGATTTTTTTCATTTTTTAATTGATATTTATTGAGCTCTACATTTTTCTACGCTCCCCTCCCTGCCTCTTCCCTCCCCCTTCAGCCCTCCCCCAAGGTCCCCATGCTTCCAATTTACTCAGGAGAGCTTTTTTTTTTCTACTTTCCATGTAGATTAGATCTATGTAAGTCTCTCTTAGTGTCTACATTGTTGTCTAAATTCTCTGAGAGTTGTTGGGATTTTTTTTTGGAGTGTTTTGGGTTTTTGTTTAAGACTTACTACTTTCCTTTTACATGTATGGGTATTTTGCTTGTGTGTACGTATGGGTATTTTGCTTGTGTGTATGTATGGGTATTTTGCTTGTGTGTACGTATGGGTATTTTGCTTTTGTGCACCACATGTGCACAGTGCCTGTTGTGGCCAGAAGAGGACACTGGATCTCTTAGACACATAGGGTTTTATTATCTTTTCATCATCATCTTTGATTTTTTTTTGAGACAGGGTCTCACTATGTATCTCTGGCTGTCCTGGAACTCACCATCTAGATCAGGCTGGCTTCAAATTCATAGAGATCTGCCTTCCTCTGCCTCCCAAATGCTGAGATTAAAGGCATGCACCCCCACAGCCATTGCTTTTGTTTGTTAGTTTTGAGGTTTATTTATATTTTATGTGTATAAGTATTTTTGCTTGTATGTGTGTATGTATGTATGTATGTATGTATGTATGTATGTATGTGTACCATTTGTGTGTTTGATACCTGTGGAGGTCAGAAGAGGGTGTTGGAGCCCCTGGAGTAGCAGCTTCAGAGAGTTGTTAGCTGTTATGTAGGTTCTGGGAACTGAACACAGGTCCTCTACAAGAACAGCAAGTGTTCTTAACTACTGACTTGTCTATCCTGACAACATATATAGTTTTAAAAAACAAAGTAGTGCCTAAAGATACCAGATAGCAACATCCTGTTGCACTCACTTCCACTACTAGTCTAGCAGTAACTATTAGTAGTAACTACTTTCAACCATGTTACTTGGTTTGACCATTTTTCTGTCACTTACAAGGCCCAATTCTATCCTCTGTGCCAGCTGCCATTCAGAGACAGAAGAGCTAGGTACTTTATTCGCTTCCTTTGCAGCCAAGAATGGCTATATGACATACCTATAACCAACAAGTTATTTTCTCGGGGCTTTCTGCAAAACCCTTTGATATCCTGACAAAAGAGATAAATGATTGATTCTGTTCTCTTCCTCATGATTTGAATATAGTCATGTGGCCTAGACACATGACAGCCATCTTGGGACCATGAGGAGATGAGCCTGAACATGAAGACATTATAAAAATGTTCATGTCCTGGTCATGCCACTGAACCCATGACACACTTACAGTTGGGAAAATAACAAAAAAAAAAAGCTGTATGTGTTTAAGCCACTGTCAGTCAGGATTTTTGTTACTTGAAACGGAAAGGACTTTCTATATTTATTTTTATTATTTTTAATTATGTATGTGGGGGATGTGGTGCATGCGACTGAAGAGGCCAGAGTGTTAAATCCCCTGGAGCTGGAGTTACAGGTGGCTGTGAACTGCCTCATGTGGGTGCTGGTGCTAGGAATTGAACTTGAGAACGGAAAGAACAGTACATGCTCTTAACTCTGAGCCAATTCTCCAGCCCTGAAAAGACTTTTAACGAATGACTCACTGTGATTCCTCATAATGTGTTCATACTATCTGAGCAATTTGAAGCAACATTAGCTGATATATCTCAATATGGTAGAAGCTTTCACACACACACACACACACACACACACACACACACACACACACCTCTCTTTCTCTTCAGTTAAAACAGTGGATTGATTTGGGGCTCAGTGCAGGTGGCAGGGGTCTTTCAGGGTCCACCAATAGAGCTCCTTTTGAAGTGACTCAGTGGGGACCTACACAATCTATTAGGGGACCTTTCAGCATAACTAGTGGGAGCCTTTGCTGTATAATTGGAAAGTCCTTGGTACTTGCTGACATTTAGGTGTGGGGTTCTTGTCATGTCTACCGAGGCCATGAGACCATGATAAAGGGGAAGGTGCAGGATGGTCAAGAGCCCCAACACGTATCAGTGGTCCAGCACTTTAACCACTTGGCCACCTTATCCCACTACAGCAATACTTTAAACTAGCCTCCTTGGGACTTGACATCCAGCTCCTGCTGTCAGGGAACCTTTCTGTCCTGTTGGATGTGGCAGGGTAGATCAGCTCTCTCCTTATGGATCCTTACCCAGGTATGGATGAAGCCCATGCCTTTCCCTGCCCTGGCTCTCAGTTACCACTCCTCCAACCCACTTTCTGCTTGCCAGAACGTTGTTGAAAATTTCTCCCCCATTGATGGGAACTTTGGAGCTGTGACTTCTTTCCTCATTCTGCAACTTTATAGCCAAAAGGCTGAGGCGTGATCTTCTATCCCGGTTCCTCTACTTTTATTTTCTGGAGCCTTGGAGATTAATCAGATAAACTCATCGCATCTTTTAAAAATGTGTTTATTTTTATTTTATGTATATGAATGCTTTTGTCTTCGTGTATGTAAGTGTACTGCAAGCATGCCTGGTGCCCATGAAGCCCAGAAGAGAATGTCTGATCCCCTGAAACTGGAGTTACAGAGAGTTGTGAATTACCATGCAGGTGCTGGGAGTTGAGCATGAATCCTTTGAAAGAACAGCAAGTCTCTTTACTGCTGAGCCATCTCTTCAGGTACCCCCTTTTTCTTTAGATATTTTGAGACAGGCTCTCACTTTGTAGCTCTGTCTGGCCTGGAACTCTATAAATAAACCAAACTGACCTTGAACTCACAGAGCTCCCCCTGCCTCTGCCTCCCAAGTGCTGGGATTAAAGGTGTGTGCACCACTATCGCCAAACACACCACAATTCTCTTCTTCTTCTTCTTCTTCTTCTTCTTCTTCTTCTTCTTCTTCTTCTTCTTCTTCTTCTTCTTCTTCTTCTTCTTCTTCTTCTTCTTCTTCTTCTTCTTCTTCTTCTTCTTCTT